>NC_057814.1:309767364-310081085 GCF_018294505.1 Triticum aestivum | reverse complement strand
GGCAGGCGGGGCGATGGCGGCGTCGGCGGAGACCTCAGGCAGCGGTGGTCGGCGTCGGGGTCTCCGGGCGGCGGCGGGATCGAGGCGGTGAGCGCTGGGGCGCTCCCGATCCAGAAGGGGATCAGGGGAGGTAGAGGGAACCGTGCAGGGGGGGAAGTGGGGTGTGGGGGTGCTAGGGTTCGGTGCCCCCAGGGGGTTATAGGGCAGGGGAGGGAGTGGGCCGGCCTGGCAGGCCACTGGCTGGGCCGAGGCCCAACTAGCCTGGGAGGTTTTCTTTTTATTACTGTTTCATTTTCCCTTTTGTCTTTTCTGTTTGCTTTTATTTCTTTAATACTTTATAGTTTTACAAAAATAAAACCCACACCTAAAATGGAGTCACAATTCCAACTACTGTCTTAAAAAGTTTTACCCCTGAACAAAATAGTTTCATATTTTATAAAATTCAAAAGGCATTTATTTAATTGCTTTAGCTACTGTTTTACTCATTTTAGTTTACTTAAACATTTTATAAAAGAGTGGTTTGTCGACAATAATTACCTATGCATTATTTGGCGCCAACCGAACATTTTAGTTTTAATATTTGAAAACCTTTAACGTTTGACTTGAATTCGAATTTTGAATTCGAACGGGATTTGAACCAGAGTGATTTTAGTAACAATAATAGTGGTGATGTGGCATCATTAGTAGAGGGTTACTGTAGCTTAATTATCCGGGCGTCACAATGGAACAATAAAAAAGTTATAGATACGTTGGACACGTATCAAGTACCCAGAGATGAAGTCGATGAACTGGACGACAAGGCGATGGGAATCGTCAGCTCAGATCTTTCGTGCCCTAACTCGGCGTCGAAACACGTCTACGGCCGCGGCAGGGGTGAAGAAATCCATGTCCGGCGTGAGTATGTCGACGAAGAAGTCGAGGCAGTGAAGCTCTTTTTCTCCGGCGGTGATGAGATCTAGCGGTGGTGCTAGGGTTTGAGTACTAAGAGCGACAGGACTGGGAGGCGAAGTGAAATAGCGTTGACAGCATCAAGGCTATTTATAACTGCAGTGAAATCTGAGGGGTCCAAAAGTTTTGTACGGATAAACCCTAACTATTCGCATCTCAGTGACACATGTCACTGATACGTCTCCAACGTATCTATAAGTTTTTGATTGTTCCATGTTGTCATATTATCAGTCTTGGATGTTCTACAATCATTTTATAGTCATTTTATATCATTTTTTGGTACTAACCTATTGACATAGTGCCAAGTGCCAGTTGTTGTTTTCTGCATTTTTTTAGATCGCAGGAAATCAATACCAAATGGAGTCCAAACGCAGCGAAACTTTTTGTGGATTTTTTTGGACCAGAAGACATCCAGTGGGCCGGAGAAGCACTTGGGGTGCTTCGAGGGGAGCACAACCCACCAAGGCGCACCTGGAGGCCCATGCGCGCCCACGTGGGTTGTGCCCACCTTGGGTGCCTCCCGAACCGCCTCTTTGCTCTACAAATACCCCAATATTCCAGAAACCCTAGGGGAGTCGACGAAAATCAATTTCTGCATCCGCAAGTTCTAGAACCACCAGATCCAATCTAGACACCATCACGGAGGGGTTCATCATGTCCATTGGTGGCTCTCCGATGATGCGTGAGTACTCTTTTGTAGACCTACGAGTCCGTAGTTTGTAGCCGGATGGCGTCCTCTCTCTCTTTTGATTCTCAATACAATTGTGTCTTGGAGATCCATATGATGTAACTCTTTTTGCGGTGTGTTTGTTGGGATTCGATGAACTTTGAGTTTATGATCAAATCTATGTTTTTATCCATGAAAGTTATTTCAGTCTTCTTTGATCTCTTATATGCATGATTGCTTATAGCCTCATATTTCTTCTCCGATATTTGGGTTTTGTTTGGCCAACTTGATCTATTTATCTTGCAATGGGAAGAAGTGCTTTGTGATGGATTTGATCTTACGGTGCTTGATCTCAGTGACAGAAGGGGAACCGACACGTATGTATCGTTGCTATTAAGGATAACAATATGGGGTCTATTTCTACATAAATAGATCTTGTCTACATCATGTCATCGTTCTTATTGCATTACACCATTTCTCCATGAACTTAACACACTAGATGCATGCTAGGAGTCGGTCTAGTAATCTTGGACGTGATGCCTATATAATGATCATTGCCTGGATATCGTCATAAGTATTTGAAGTTTTATCAAGGTAATTCGTTTACCCACTGTTTGCTATTTTTCTCGAGAGAAGCCACTAGTGAAATCTATGGCCCCCGAGTCTCTTCTTTATTATATTTGCCTTCGCGATCTATTTTTATTTCCTTTTATTTTCAGATCTATTAAACCAAAATAAAAAAGTACCTTGCTACACTTTATTTTATTTGGCGTTAGATCTATCAATTTATTAGACATTCTCACGTCCTTTTGCCAATTTCTGGCGCCGTTACCCGAAAGGGATTGACAACCCCTTTAACACGTTGGGTTGCGAGTAGTTGTTATTTGTGTGTAGGTGTTGTTTACGTAGTGTTGCTTGGTTCTCCTACTGGTTTGATAACCTTGATCTCATCACAGAGGGAAATACCTACCATTGCCGTGCTGCATCATCGCTTCCCCTTTGGGGAAATACCGACGTAGTTCTAGTAGACATCAAAAGGAATTTCTGGCGCCGTTGCCGGGGAGACATCATCAACATCTACCAGGTTCCTAATCACAAATCTCATCTCCTCGTAATTTACATTATTTTCTATTTGCCTCTAATTTTCCTCTCCCCCATTTCACAAAAATTTGCCATTTTATTCGCCCTCTTTTCCGTTCTCCGTTTTCTCGTCAGATCTGTTTTTAGTGCAAATCTTGTTGCGTAGTCACAATGAATAAAGAGAACACCAAATTGTGTGATTTCCCGAATATCAACAATAATGATTTCATTGGCCCTTTGATTGCTCCTCTCGCCACTAGTGCGGGGTCTTGTGATATTAGTACTGCTTTGCTGAATCTTGTTATGAAAGATCAATTTTCTGGTACTCCTAATGAGGATGGCACGTCCCATCTTAACACATTCGTGGAATTATGCGATATGCAAAATAAAAAATATGTGGACAATGATGTTGTGAAGATGAAATTATTTCCATTTTCTTTGCAAGATCGTGCAAATATTTGCTTTTCTTGTTTGCCTCATAATAGTATCGATTCTTGGGATAAGTGCAAGGATGCTTTTATTACTAATTATTTTCCGCTCGCAAAAATTATTTCCCTTAGAACCCAGATCATGAATTTCAAGAAAATTGAACTTGATCATGTTGCACAATCTTGGGAAAGGATGAAAATGATGCTAAGGAATTATCCAACTCATGGGTTAAATATTTGGCTGATCATACAAAAAATTTATGCGGGATTGAATTTTGTTTCTCATAATCTTTTAGATTCCGTCTGGGTGGTACTTTTATGGAAATTACGTTGGGCGAAGCCACCAAACTACTAGATAACATCATGGCAAATTATTCACAATGGCATACCGAAAGAGCTCCAACTAGTAAAAAAAGTTAATTCGGTTGAAGAAATTTCTTCTTTCAGTGAAAAAGTTGATGCTCTTATGAAATTTGTTGCTAATTAAAGTGCTCCTATTGATTGTAATGATGTGCCTTTCTCTACTTTTATTGATCAAAATAGTGATGTCGTAGATGTGAATTTTATCTCGCGAAACAATTTCAATAACAATGCTTATAGAGGTAATTTTAATCCTAGGCTGTTTCCTACTAATTCCTCTAATAATTATGGTAATTCCTATGGTAATCCATCTTATAATAATAATAGGAACACCTCTGATCTAGAGAATAATATTAAAGAATTTATCAATTATCAAAAAGTTTTCAATGCTACAATGGAAGAAAAGTTGAATAAGATTGATGATTTGTCTAGAAGTGTTGATAGAATTTCTCGTGATGTGGAAAATCTCAAGATGAAAGTTTTTGTGCCTAAGGTAGAGGAATCAATTAAAGCTCATTATGTTTCTATCGATGAAAGTAAGAAGAGAATTTTTAGAAAAAGTGTTTTGTAGTCATTGCTTTCATAAAAGTGATGACGATCTTAAAATGATTGGTGTTTCTTCTATTAAATCCTTGTTTAGTAAAATTAATATTGATGATAAAGGGACTGGAGAAGAGTCAACTTTAGCTAGAAGGCGTCCCGATAATTCGGAGGGTGAAAATCTTGTTGAGTAATTTGATAAAAGTGGGTTTGAAGAGGTCAAAACTTTAACTAGTGATGTGCCCACTCTTTTGGATTACAAAGAGTTTAATTATGGTAGTTTCTCTTTGATTGATTGTATTTCTTTGTTGCAATCCATGATAAATTCACCCCATGCTTATGAACAAAATAAAGCTTTTACTAAGAACATTGATGATGCTATGATGAAAGCTTTAGAAGAAAAATTGGAATTAGAAGTGTCGATTCCTAGAAAATTACATGATGAGTGGGAACCAACTACCAAAGTCAAGATTAAAAATTATGAGTGTTTTGCTTTATGTGACTTGGGTGCTAGTGTTTCTACAATTCCGAAATCTTTATGTGATGTGCTTGGTCTTACCGATATTTAAGAATGTTCTTTAAATTTGCACTTGGCAGATTCTGCTATGGGAAGAATTAATGATGTTCTTATTCTTGCAAATAGGAATTATGTGCCCATAGATTTTATTGTTCTTGACCGTTTTTACGCACTATTGGTGCCGTGATTGATATGAAAGAAGGCAATATTAAATTTCAATTTCCACTAAGGAAGGGTATGGAACACTTCCCTAGAACAAGAATTAGGCCACGATATGAATTAATCATGGGGGCATCTTATTGATCTAGAAACAAAGATAACAATACTTAGGTCTGTGCTTTATGCCAAGCTAGGGGCGTAAAACGATAGCGCTTGTTGGGAGGCAACCCAATGAATAAAATTTATTTTTGCCTTTTGCTTTTTGTTCTTGAGTGTTTGCACAAGTATGATACTATTATGATTGTGTTTTTTGTGTTTTAACTATTGTTTGTGCCAAGCAAAGCCTTTGGAATCATGTTGGGTGATAGTTGGTTTGATCTTGTTGAAAAACACAAACTTTGTGTGCCAGTCACAGAATTGTTAAAAATCACACAAGCGCAAAAAAATTCTGATTTGTTTACACAATACTGATATACAAATTTCCTACGTTTTCCTAATTTGTCAGAATTTTTGGAGTTACAGAAGTATTCGAAATATCCAGATTGCTACAGACTGTTCTGTTTTTGACAGATTCTGTTTTCTTTGCGTTGTGTGCTTGTTTTGATGGTTCTATGGTTTTTTTGAAGAGTTTTTGCCATAGAAAAGTTGTAATACAGTAGATATAATGCAAGAATAAATATGAATTGGTTTGCTACAGTACTTATAGTAGTGATTTGTTTTTCTTATACTAACGGATCTCACGAAGGTTTTGTTGAGTTTTGTGTGATTGAAGTTTTGAAGTTTTGGGTGATGTCACGATGGATGAAGGAATAAGGAGTAAGAAGAGCCTAAGCTTGGGGATGCACATGGCATCCCAAGCAATTATCCAAAGAGAAGCAAGCAACTAAGCTTGGGGATTCCCGAGTGGCATCCCCTCTTTCTTGTAACAACCATCGGTATTTTACTCAGAACTATATTTTTATTCATCACATACTATGAGTTTTGCTTGGAGCATCTTGTATGATATGAGTCTTTGCTTGTTTTGATTTTCATTTTAAGTCTTGAATCCTTGCTGGACAAACCTATTTGAGAGAACCAAAATTATGCCATGACTTGTTAGAATTGCTCTCTAGGCTTCACTTAAATCTTTATGAGCTATAGAATTGCTCTAGTGCTTCACTTATATCTTTTTGAGCATGGTGTGCTTTAGTATTTTTGAAGAAATTATCTCTTGCTTCACTTAAATTAATTTGAGCTTATCAAAAGCAACACATGAAAATTAGTACCAAAGTGATAGATATCCTAGGAGGGTATAATAAAAACTTTCATGAAGATCATTGGATAAAATAAACTTGATTCTTTGTAATAGTTTTGAGATATGATGATGTGATATGTGAGTCATGTTGATGAGTAATTATGCTTTAGTAGGAATACTGGTGTTAAGGTTTGTGATTCCCTATGCAAGCACGAAAGTCAATAGTAATGCAATGAAATTATATCCTACTTGTGGTGCATTATTCAGTGTTAATTATGCTTAATGCTCGCTTATGAGATTTTTCGTTTCTTGGTTGGTCGCTTCTCAATCTTTTGCTAGCCTTCATTTTGCACTAAGTATGATCACTACTTGTGCATCCAAAATCCTTTAAACCAATTTTGCCACATGAGCCCACCATACCTACCTATATGCGGTATTCTTTTGCCGTTCTATGAAAATTTGTATGTGCCATCTCTAATTTTCAACATAAACTTCTCTTTTGTGTGCTCGTACCGCTCATGAAGCAGCATGGAGTGGTTAATATATTTCTATGCTAGATATATTCTCAAGATGAATGTTTACTCACTTGTCATTGCACGAGAGTAAGGAAAAGGTATTAGGGATGCCTAGTCCCGAAATGAAAAATGAATTTACTTTATGTTGTCAAATAATAAATTCTTGGAAAGTGTTGGTATGTAAGGCACATGTGGATACGGCTAGCCATGGAAAGTGAAAGTATGGTTGAAAAAGGAATAAACTTATATTTCTATTTGGGAACAGCCTATGATATATCTAGCAAAGAAAGTATTGGGAACTTCTCGATCGTTCCCGTAGACAGGAAAAGCATGCCTCCCAAAATGTTTTTATCTCTATGTTTTTTGCTTTGAGCTCTAGCACCTCTACAAATCCCTACTTCCCTCCGCAAAGGGAATTTCTTTCACTTTATGCAATTTTTATTTTTAATTTGAGTCTCCATCTTCTCTTATAAAGCACCAACTAAGGGGCACTATGATCGTACTCTAGCATTGGGTGTAGCTAATATGCGAGTGTGTTTCATGAATGGATCAATGATTGAGCAAGATAGGCTAGAGATAGCTTATTTTAGCGTTGATATTTTGGAAGACATGGTTGCTTGTTGATATGCTTGAGTATTTAAGTCTCATGTCAAAACTAGACTATTGCTTTGAACCATATAAAAGTCCAAATGTCCATGCTACAAAGAAAAGAATATGAGATGAACATGTTAGGCAGCATTCCACATCAAAAATTCTATTTTTATCATTTACCTACTCGAGGACGAGCAGGAAGTAAGCTTGGGGATGCTGATACGTCTCCAACGTATCTATAATTTCTATTGTTCCTTACTGTTATATTATCATTCTTGGATGTTTTGCAATCATTTTATAGTCATTTTATATCATTTTTTGGTACTAACCTATGAACATAGTGCCAAGTGCCAGTTGCTATTTTCTGCATCGCAGGAAATCAATACCAAACAGAGTCCAAACGCAGCGAAACTTTTGTGGATTTTTTTGGACCAGAAGACATCCAGTGGGCCGGAGAAGCACCTGGGGGTACTCCGAGGGGAGCATAACCCACCACGGCGCGCCTGGAGGCCCAGGCGCGGCCTGGTGGGTTGTGCCCACCACGGGTGCCTCCCGAACCGCCTCTTTGCTCTATAAATACCCAAATATTCCAAAAACCTTAGGGGAGTCGACAAAAATCAATTCCAACTGCCGCAAGTTCCAGAACCACCAGATCCAATCTAGACACCATCACAGAGGGGTTCATCATGTCCGTTGGTGCCTCTCCGATCGTGAGTAGTCCTTTGTAGACCTATGGGTCCATAGTTAGTAGCTAGAGGGCTTCCTCTCTCTCCTTTGATTCTCAATACAATGGTCTCTTGGAGATCCATATGATGTAACTCTTTTTGCGGTGTGTTTGTTGGGAACCGATGAACTTTGAGTTTATGACCAGATCTATGTTTTTATCCATGAAAGTTATTTGAGTCTTCTTTGATCTCTTATATGCATGATTGCTTATAGCCTCGTATTTCTTCTCTGATATTTGGGTTTTATTTGGCCAACTTGATCTATTTATCTTGCAATGGGAAGACGTGCTTTTTGATGGGTTCGATCTTACGGTGCTTGATCCCAGTGATAGAAGGGGAACCGGCACGTATGTATTGTTGCAATTAAGGATAACAAGGTGGGTCTATTTCTACATAAATAGATCTTGTCTACATCATGTCATCGTTCTTATTTCATTACTCCGTTTCTCCATGAACTTAACACACTAGATGCATGTTGGATAGTGGGTGATGTGTGGAGTAATAATAGTAGATGCAGGCAGGAGTCGATCTACTAATCTTGGACGTGATGCCTATGTAATGATCATTGCCTGGATATCGTCATAAGTATTTGAAGTTTTATCAATTGCCCAACATTATTTCGTTTACCCACTGTTTGCTATTTTTCTCGAGAGAAGCCACTACTGAAATCTATGGCCCCCGGGTCTCTTATTTATTATATTTGCCCTCACGATCTATTTTTATTTGCTTTTATTTTCAGATCTATTAAACCAAACACAAAATTACCTTTCTGCACTTTATTTTATTTGGCGTTCGATCTATCAAGTTATTACAACTTTCTCACGTACTTTTGCCAATTTCTGGCGCCGTTACCCGAAAGGGATTGATAACCCCTTTAACACCTCGGGTTGCGAGTAGTTGTTATTTGTTTGCAGGCGCTGTTTACGTACTGTTGCTTGGTTCTCCTACTGGTTCGATAACCTTGGTCCTCATCACCAAGGGAAATACCTACCATTGATGTGCTGCATCATCCTTCCTCTTTGGGGAAATACTAACGTTGTTCTAGCAGACATCAGTCACACATGCATTTTCTCACATACCCATGCGTATGAAGCGCGGGATGAAGTTACTATGGCAACCGCCAGAGAAAACTTTGAGAATCTAAAAGGTGTTTGCAATTTATTCAGCCGTCAAGGAGACATCAAAGACCTTGAACGATGTCAAGTAGGACACATATGAAGAATCTGTGAACAGTGTGGGTTGAGCTTAGCATAGAGGGGAGCGGGTCCGATCATATCCACATAGATGAAGAAATCAAATTGAAGAATTAGCAATATGTGGATGTTGTTGAGGACTTCAAAAATTCAAATAAACACATAAATGATAAGCAATGAAGAATAACCTTAGATGACGAATTTGAAAAGTTTGACAAAATTGCAAATGACGAAAAACTCAAATTTGAAGAATGTCATAAAGAGGTGGTGGCGTTGCCCACCGTATAAGAACGGTGATGACTTTAGAAACCGTGTAAAATTATCATAGGGTTCTGAGAGTCAAGTTTTCATTAATTTATTCACACTTAGAGGGTTAGTCTTCATTGATTGAAGAAAAACGTTACTTCGTGTGTTGTGCATCAAAGTCATCAAATATGCAGAAGTGTTAGGATGTGTGTCCACTTCAGAGGACATTTGAAGATTATAGGATGTTTAGCTCACACCGCAACTTGTAGAACCTCTTTTCATCCAGGGGCTTTGTGAAGATATTGGCAAGCTGGTCTTCAGTCTTCACGTGGTCGATGACAATGTCTCTCTTTAGCACATGATCACGAAGATAATGGTGACAAATTTGAATACACATCATCTTGGGATGTTGCACAGGGTTGTGGGCGATCTTGATAGCACTCTCATTCTCGCAGAAGAGAGGGACTTTCTTCACATTGAAGATATAGTCGTTGAGGATTTGCTTCCTCCATAGCAACTGTGAGCAGCAGGCACCAGCCGCAATTTATTCAACCTCAGCTATGGAAAGTGCCACACTAGTCTTCTTTTTTTAGGACCAACAAACAAGAGATCATTTGAGGAAATGGCATGTGCCTGATGTAGACTTGCAATTCACACGATCTCGGGCGTAACCATAGTTAGAAAATCCAGCTAGATCAAAAGATGAGCCCTTGGGATACCATAATCCAAGTGTTTGTGTGTGAGCCAAATATCGAAAAATTCATTTCACATCCTAGTGGTGTGATTCCTTCGGTGTCACTTGAAATCAGGCACACATGCAAATGGAAAGCATAATATATGGCCAACATGCACATAGGTAAAGAAAGTGAAATGATGATGGAGTGATACACCTTTTGATCGAAATCTTTACCATTTTCGTTAGTGCCGAGTTAACCACTAGTAGGCATTGGAATTTTGAGGCCTTTGTAGTCTTCCATGTCGAATTTCTTCATGCAATCTTTGAGGTATTTCTCTTGAGAAATGAAGATGCCATTGTGTTGTTGACGAATTTGAAGACCAAGGAAGAATTTCAATTCTCCCATCAAAGGCATATGATATTATTCACACATCATCTATACAAATTCGTCACTGAAATGCTTGTTAGCGCAACCAAAGATAATATCATCAACATATATTTGGCATATGAACAGTTCACCATCATAAGACTTTGTGATAAGAGTAGGGTTAAGTGAATCGGGTTTGACCCCCTTTTTCTCCAGGAATTCCTTCAGAGTATCATACCAAGCTCGTGAGGCTTGCTTGAGGCTATATAGAGCCTTGTTAACTTTGAAGACTTTGTCAGGATGCTTTGGATCCTCAAAACCTGGTGGTTGAGCAACATATACTTCTTCCTCACATCCACTTGATATAAGAGAATATTATGATGGTTAGCATAGCCAAGCAACAGGTGCAAATGTTTCACCAAAATCAATACCATCAACCTATGTGTAGCCTTGTGCTACAAGACGGGACTAATTTCTTACCACTTGGCCATTTTCGTCTTGCTTGTTGCGGTAGATCCACTTAGTGCTGATGATATTGTGCTTGCGTGGATCAAGATGATCCACAAGCTCCACACATTGTTGATCTCGAATTGTTGCAATTCTTCTTGCATGGCTTGAATCCACTCAGGCTCCAGAAATGCTTCATCAACTTCGGTGGACTCGTCGTACGGACAAATGCAAAATTCCTACAAAAGTTAGCTAGATGTGAAGCTCTTGAGCGAGTGAGGGGACCAGGTGCATTGATGTTGTCGAGGATCTCCTCAATCCGCACCCAATTTGTCAGTCGTGGAAGAGCTGGACGAGGGCCTTGTTGAGGTTGAGCATTTTCCCCAGAGTCATTTTCTTCATTTGCAGTAGTTCCTTCATGACGGGGAATGATAACTTCTTCTTCAGATATTTCTTCACCGGGCACTATTTCACCAGTGCCCATCAGCTTGATAGATTCCTCAGAAGGCATTTCATCTAGCACGGGAGGCAGTTGCTCTCCTTCCAAGCCGTTAGTTTCATCGAATCGCACATCTACAGTTTCAGCAACCTTGTTGTGGTATGTGTTGAAGACTCTGTAGGTGTGCGAGTCCTTTCTGTAACCAAGCATAAAACCTTCACGTGCTTTCAATGCAAATTTGGAATTGTGATGTGGATCCCTAATCCAACATTTAGCACCGAAGACTTTGAAATAACTTACATTGGGCTTCTTATTATGAGGAGCTCATATGAAGTCTTCTTGAGGAATTTGTGAAGATATACCCTGTTAGGACCGAGAGTATATCGACCAGCGGGGGGGTGAATGGGATATTCAAAATTCCTTTCGAAAGTTTTGAAACTTATCCCAATCACAGCAGCGGAATAGAGTGTTGAAGGAAATAACTAAATCAATCTTCTTCGTCAGAAGCATATTCCTCGGTGAACGATGTAATGACAGTAAGTGCATGAGAGTTGACAGGTTTAACTACGATGAGAGTAATGCAACATGCAAACAAATGTAGTAGAACAAGACACAACATGGTATATACAGAGATATATGATGATCACGAGTGAATACAAAAGATGAGAATGAAACAAAATGAAATGAACAAATAAACTATCGGCACAGAGCACGAATAAAAAACTGTTGAGGGAATTGCAGTGAAGAAGAATGAACCAGTGATGCTCGATGGCGACAGTCAGATTTGGTAGACCAGTTCACCCTTCAACCAAAGGGCTACGTCTAGTTGGAGGGGCTATGACTTACACGGAAGATAAACTCTCCTCACCCTATTCTCCTTCAACGCAGAGCTGATCAGACTCAGGTTGATTTCACTCATGGTAGATCCTAGTCGGCGAACTCCAAACCTTCGGTCGACCTTCACGAACTACAATCACTCTTGGTTGCTGAATATCTAGCTCGGTGAAGACAATAATTCTCCAATCACTCGAGCCGAAACCTATCCTTCTAGAGAGTGCGTGGCTCTCAAGAGTAATAGGTACAAGAACTCTCACTCAGAACTACTGTGATGCTAAACCACTGTGTAAGTTTAGGCTCTTGATTTTCATGTCAGTGGGTCTTAAACTCAAATCACTCGAAGCGAAGAGGGGATGCTCAAATAAATCTTCTTAGAAATCTCAAGTGGAGCAGCCAACGGACAATGTTGGAGCGGGGTGGCTATTTATAGCCGTAGCCTTCCCTGATAGGAAATGACCAAATTGGACATCGGGATCAGCCAATGGCCGAATGACATGAGTCCAACGGTCGAATTTGTGCACAATTGTAACATTACTTGCTGAGCAAGTAATGCTAATTCCTCCGTCTGACACAAATCTCTCGTAGCAAGAAGATCACAGTCTCTTGCTGACAAGTATTTGCTCGGAGAACAAACAGATTTCTCTCGCAACTTTCATAGGTTTTGGCTAAGCATCACATCAGATCTAAGCTTCGAGAACCTATACCCCTCTTAATAGTACGGAGGTCCTATGACTCAAATAAATGAAAATAAGAACAACAAAATGAATACTACGTCTTCACTTGGCTTCGACTTCCATTCTCTGCAGTCAATTTCTTCGGACAACCATACCGAAACATATGCTTCACTTCAGTATAAAATCTTCGAGGAGATAATTGCTTCACATCAATCTTCTCGACTCTATAACCTCATCAGATATAGCTCATTCTACTCTGCAACGCAGATATACTTCGGTGAATTTCCTCGAACTAAACACCTAGGAAAACATTCTCTTCGGTTGTGTATGGACTTTTTCTCTCTCTATGCGCTAGAAAACAAATCAGTCCATACTTGTTTCTGTCAAAAATCTCCAAAAACACACGGTAGGCAGATATTGCACCAACAATCTCCCCCTTTTTGGACGATTGCCAATCTATAGTGAACATATAATCCTCCACCAAATAAATCATATAGTAATCAACAACAAGATATAATCAACACTACTAATCACCCGCAAGTACCAATCTATAGTTCCGACACAAAGATTGAACACAAGATATGAACTAGGGTTTAAGAGGAGATGGTGCTGTTGAAGATGTTGATGGAGATTGCCCTCCCCAAGATGGGAGAGTTGTTGGTGATGATGATTGTCGGTGCAACAAACCCTGGGTCTGTTGCCCAGACTGTGCACATGCACGGGGACAAGATTGAAGCACCAGCCCAAGTCAGATACAAGGGACCAAGAGATTAGAAGGACTAACATGCAGATCAGATGAACCAAGGTCGAACCAGAGAAGCAGGATATCATCAAGAGAAAAGCCTCCCTTGTTGGGCAGGCGAGCCCGGCAAGGGGCGAGTTCACCCCTAGAAGCAGATGACCAAAGTGCCCCCGCAAGGCCTGCCGGGGATCACGGAGGCAGAACCACCTCACCAACCACTCCACCACGACCCACGTCGTCGATCAGTGTGGTGTCAAGCCGCAAAGTGATTAAGTGGCAGCCATTCACCACATGGCATCCATTTCCCAGAGGAGAAACCCACAGATGACACCCATCCTACGACGTGTCAAGCGAACAGGCGCGGAGCTGGCAAGATAGGATGGCAAGCCTTGTCGGGAAACTAACGATGTGACATTGAGCGGTGCAATTAATGCGCCCTGTCAGCCCACAGAGTTCGGTATGATAGCACTGTTTGCTATCTTATCAGTGCGTAATGACTACTTTGCCAGTGTGGTTACCCCTTGATCTATAAAAGGAGGCCCATGGCAACCGTAGAAAGGGTTAGAAGGTTTGATAACTCACACCCCCATACGCGCGTAGTCGCTGCTGCCTCAAGGAAACCCTTGCCGGGCAAGTGTACTACACTCCGCCACCACCTTTCCACCATCAATCCACCAAAGCAGGAGTAGGGTTTTACGCCTCGCGGCGGCCCGAACCTGGTTAAAATTGCCTGTGTGATCTCTATCATGCTACCTTACGCTTGTCAGCTCTTTGTGCAACGTGTCGCCGCCCTGCCGAACCAGCAAAGGGCCTCCTGGTCCCATTGGTGGTCGTGGTTTCCCACGACATCTTTGGGACGACTAATAGGGGGCTCGCTTGCGCACACCTGAAGGTGTGTGCAGCGCGTCGTCTTCATCACCATCTTGATCTTCGACGACTCCATCGACCATGGCACACAAGAAGAAACCTGGTCTTCGGCTCACCCATCCACCTCGGAGGCTCCGCCGCCCGCGTCCTCTAACGCTACGGGGGGTGCAAAGGCGCACGAGGACGTGAACGCTGCTAGGGAAGTGGTCGGAGCAGGCGGCGCCGT
This sequence comes from Triticum aestivum, assembly GCF_018294505.1. Taxonomy (NCBI): domain Eukaryota; kingdom Viridiplantae; phylum Streptophyta; class Magnoliopsida; order Poales; family Poaceae; genus Triticum; species Triticum aestivum. The sequence continues at coordinate 310,066,607 of NC_057814.1, read as the reverse complement.
CACCACTTCTCCCGCAGCTGACGCAGGAGCAGGATGCATCAGCGGAGAGCAGCATCAACAACATCCCGACGGCCACGCTCCCCAAGGTACGAGCGAGGGGGTTACTCCATCTGCGCCCCTTTTCCCCACCGATGGGCACAGCCACAGCAATGGTGCTCACACCGGGGCAAACCGCCGCCCTCCGGCCGCCCCCACCACGGCTGCGATCGCAGCGCGTGCACCTCCCCCGGGACTAGCCGACCAAGCCGTTCCTCCCGACAGAGCCGCTGGCCCTCAAGCGCCTTCGCCACACCACATCCAGGTGGTCGTCCAGCAGCAACAGCGGGGGCGCAGTGCTACTGCCGCTGGCACCGTCAGGAGCCGAACGACGGTACGATCGACTTCGTCATCATGCACGCCAAGTATAGCTTCAGAGGTCATGGCGCGAGCTCAGCTGCTGCTGAGGTTTCCGCGAGCAGCCGAGCAGATGGACGAATGTTGTGCCACCATCCAAAGCCTGCTCGGTTTTGCCGAAGCTGGGGGCTCACGGGGAGCTGGCCCGCCACGACCTCTCCAAGCGACAGCAACAGCTCATGCTGCTGACCGTACGGAAGGGGCCATCCCCACAATGCAGTCCCCACCGTAGCAGCCAGCACGAGCACAATAAAATCAAAACCACGACGACGTCTTGATGGCCTCTTCTGACCCTCAAGCACGTCCAGGCCAACGTCGAGCACCGGAAGATAGGCGGAGAGGAGATGCACGCGTCGTCATCGAGCAATGCCAGGACGACCTCCGCCAGACCGACGGGTGCGACGACCTCAACATGATGAGCCTGCGCTCGGTGTTGGCGGGTGCCTACCTTTCGAGGTTGTCTGCCCTGCGTTTACACGAGAGCTACGGCAAGTCCGTTGGCCGTCCGTTCGCACGTTCAAGCCAGAGCTACCCGAGAACTACGACGCGAGGCTGAACCCGTCAAATTTCCTGAGCATCTACACCATCGTTGTTCAGGCTGCCGGGGGAAGAAATGAGAAGGTGTTTGCCAACTACTTCAATTTGGCCCTTAGGTCCAATGTGAGGTCTTGGCTGATGCAGCTATCGGAGAACTCCATTTCCTCGTGGGCTGACTTGTGCCATGAGTTCATTGCCCCCTTCACTCGCGGTCATCAAGAACCCAGTAGGCCCAGCGACTTGCAGCTTCTCCAGTAGAAGGAAGGAGAAACCCTCCATAACTATTTACAGAGATTCAGTAAAGTTCATAGAAATATCCCAAATATCCATCCAGTAGCCGTAATAGCTGCCTTCCAGTCCAACGTGCGCAACCGTCGTATTCGTTCCAAGATGAACGTGCGGTTTCCCAAGACTGTGAAGGAGCTTTACACATTGGTCGATAAGCGTGCTTGGATGGAGGAGGGAAGGAAGTTGCCCGGAGAGGAAGATTGAGCCAATGTTGACTCAGAAGATGGTGATGAATCAACTAGTCAGAAGAAGGGCAAGAAGCGCAGTAAGAAGTGCAGGGATAAAGCAGCGATGACTATTGAAGGATCGGGTACACCTAGTACCGGCAAGAAGGCCAAAGCTGAGGCCCCCAGCAAGGAAGCTACTGCGAGCACTGACTACCAGGAAGATGCCGCTGCCGAGAAAACTGGGAAAGGTGATGGGCCGTACTGCAAGATTCATCGGATCAAGGGCCACGACCTTCAAGACTGTTACCAGGTTGAGCAGTTTGTCAAGAAATAGAGAGCAGAGTATGAGAAGCGTGATAAGGAAAAAGGTCAGAATGTTGCTGGTGGTAAGGGCCGAGGTGGTGAAGTAAATTCCCCCGGCAAACCGTTTTAGAACGAAGGAAAACCCGCCAAAGGTCGAGAGAAGGAAACGTGTGATGATGAGAGTGATGGAGGGGATGAAGAGGAAACTAGTGAGCAAGAGTTTCAGAAGGCCAAAGACGCCCTGTGCATTGACGGAGGTGCATATCTGCACACTTCTCACCGCCAGCTCAAACGGAGGGCACGAGAAGTCAATGCCATGGAACCAGCGCCAGAGGCCCGGAAGCCGCTCAAATGGTCCTGTACGCGTATCATCTTTGATGTGGAGGATCATCCTAGCCGTACCAGTGCGGTAGGATGTTTGCCGTTGTTGGTCTCCCCAACAATTCACAACCTCAAGGTCACAAAGATGCTGGTGGACGGCGGAGCCGGGTTGAATCCGATTCCCCGACAGTTATCATCAAGCTTCAGATAGGAGCGGAAGAGATAGAGGTTACCAGCACGTTTCAAGGAGTTAATCCCGGCAGGAGCCATCCTAAGGGAAAGATCACGTTGCCGGTAACATTTGGGGGAGAACTGAACTACCGGACTGAGAGGATTGTGTTTGATGTGGTTGATCTCCCCCTGCCGTACAATCGGATTCTTGGACGCCCAACCCTGGCTAAGTTCATGGCGGCATCCCACTATGCCTACAACACCTTGAAGATGCCTGGGCCACTTGGAGTCATCACCATCCCATCAGATGAGAAGGATGCAATCATTTGTGTTGACAAGATGTACCGGGACGCGGTCGCGGCAGAGGCAGCGGCAGCTCCCGCCAAGGGAAGTAAAGGAAAGAAGAGAGATTGTAGAGTCTCCGGCAAAGAGTCCGGGAAGCGTGCCCCCACCAAGTGCACGGCACCCGTTGACGATGTGCCAGAGTGTTCTAACAGCAAGAGATCCAAGGTCGCTGCACCCCAAGTATAGAAGGTCCCGGTGGGCTGGCTGGCGTTGATGGTACTTTCACTATCAGCGCCACCCTCGATGACAAATAGGAAAGCGCGCTCGTTGCCTTCCTACGGGCGAATATCGATGTGTTTGCCTAGCAACCATCGGATATCCCCAGTGTCACCAAGGAGGTAACCGAGCACGACCTTGCTGTCTGCCCACATGCCCGACCTGACAAGCGGAAAGTCCGGAAGCAGGCCTTGGAGAGGCAGCAGTTCATTGCAGAAGTGATCAAGATGCTTGAGGAGGCTGGTTTGGTCAGAAGAGTACTGCATCCCACGTGGTTGGCAAATCCAGTGGTAGTCCGGAAGGCTAACAGGAAGTGGAGTCTTTGCATAGATTTCACAGATCTCAACAAGGCTTGCCCGAAAGACACATTTCCCTTGTCGCGTGTCGGGTGGTAGGTGCGACATATGCCAACGGGTGGCTTATCATTGTGGGTGCCAATAAGACGTCGCCGGTGCCTGTAAACGGGATGAGGCGAAGACATGCACCCCGGCGAATCTTACCCAGGTTCGGGGCTCTCCGAGGAGAGAACACCCCTAGTCCTACTCTGCAGGGTCTCCGCATGATCACTAGATCTGAAAGAGTAGCTACAATCGCTCCTAGAGCTGTTGGGTTCAAGGGAGAAGAAGAACAAGGCTAGCTCTTGCTTATCTCTCTCTATGGTGTGTGTGTAATGCTAAGAAGCCAACCCTTTGCATGGATGCCCCGGGGGGTTTATATAGGCCTACCCCCCGGGGGTACAATTGTAATCCGGCTGGGCACTGGTCCCATCCGTCAGTGACTACGCTCGCCGGCTTCTCCGCCGGCTATTGGGGCCCGCCGACTGGTGGGTCCCGCCAGCTGCCGGCCTCTTGGTCGACAGGCCGGCCCCACCGCCTAGGGTCTTGTCAGCGGCTGCTTACTGTAGCCTCGCCCCTGATGACGAGGGCTTCGTCAAGGTAAGCGTGGCTAAAGTGTGCCGCCTCGAGGGCTCTCACTGTAGCCTTACCTCGTCTTGTCTCCTTAATGTGGCACATGCTTCGAGGGAGGGAGTAGCCGGCTTCTGGGGGCCGGCTACGCTCTTGGCCGACTAGGGGAGGCCGGGCCGCCTTCGTGTCTCTCTCTGGCCGGAGGGGCCCGCCGCCCGTGGGCCGTACTGGCGTCTGTCGTGGGTGACGTTGAGGCCAGCATGGCTACAGCGCCGAGCCGGACGGGATATGGCTGTCCCGTACGGCATCCTGTAGCCATGCCTGCCTCGGGCTTCGGGGGTAGTGGGCCGCACTGTGGCCACACCCCGTCTTGTCACCGTTATGTGGGTGTAGTTTTGTTGGTTGCGGTCTTGGCCGGCTTCTTGGAGTCGGCGTTCTTCGCGGCCAGCTCTGGGAAGTCGGCATCCTCTATGGCCGGCTTCCTGGAGTCGGCCACCCCGTGGTTATCCTAGGGGGAGGTTGCTGAGGCTGGGTCGCCTTCCGTGAGTCGGCTTCAGAGGTAGCCGGCCAGGGAAGGCGGCCCAATGCTTGGAATGCTTGAAGGCCCAAAGGCCTGATAATTTCTTGGAAGAGCCAGGGGCAGTCGGTTAGGCTACCCGTGGCCATTTACTCCAACAGTAGTCCCCGAAGCTGATTGGGCTTCGAGGTTGGGTAGGAGTTGAGAAGCTCGATCAGCTTCCTATCTTGACAAGTCAGCAGCTGGGAGCCGGCTTTGGTTAGGCGCGCCGTCTTGGCCAAAAATTCTGGAGTCGGAGGGCGGGAGCTCGCCAGCGCGTGCACCAGGCCGCGGGCCGGCCACTTGCCGCCTACGAACCACGTGGCATCTCTCGGCAAAAAAGCCTGCCAGCCCACGCGCGCGACGGGACGTCGCCGCAGGGCGGGGGCCCGCCACGTCCACGCCCGGGCCCAGGCGCGGATTCTCTGTAGCCCGAAACCGCCCGCACGTCTCCTTGCGGCAGTTTCGTGACGCCTTTAGGGCGTAATAATCGCGAGGCGTGGGGTGAGTGGGTGCAGTTAATCCCACGTCTCACCCCACGTCCAGCCTCCCCGGCTTCACCTCGCGAAGCTATAAGTAGGGGGAGAGGGAGAGCGGCAGGCTCTCGCACGCTCCTCCCCCTTCCACCATCTTCTTCCTCCTGCCGTTTCTTTCAACAGCGCCTCGCCGCCGCACTCTTCCACTACTCGTTCCTCCGCTGCCGCGCTCGTTTTCACCATGCCTCCCGCCACGGAGCAGTACGGCGGGGATTGGGACGGCTCCAACGTCCACGAGGATCACGTCGAATTCCTCCGCAAGACGCGGCGGCTGCCCAGCGCGGACAAGGTGGAGGTCCGTCTCGCGCCGGCGAAGGAGCTTACGCCGGAGCCGCGGGAGGGCGAGCAGGTGGTCTTCCGCTCGCATTTCTTGCGTGGAATCGACCTGCCCGTGAGCGCCTTCTTCCGCTCTTGGCTCGAGTTCTACCAGCTCCAGCCGCACCACCTCACCCCGAACGCGGTGGTGCTGCTGTCTGCCTTTGTCACCTTGTGCGAAGGCTACCTTGGCGTCCTCCCCACCCTGGAGCTCTGGGGGAGTTCTTCCAGTCTAAGCTAGGCACGCGCTCACAGGGCGTGCCGGCTCAGACTGGCGCCTTCATCGCGATGCGGAGGGTGGCTGCCGACAACCCCTTCCCCATCATCACGCTGATCCAGTCGGTGAAGTTATGGCAAAAGTTGTACTTCTACGTCAGGAACATCGCCCCGCAGGGCAACTACGTCAACCTGCCGGCTTACGTATCCGGCCCATCGGCGGGCAGGCGGCCCCAGTGGTCCTACCGGGCGGTGACGCTGACGTCGGCTGGATCCGCAGCCATCGCCCGAGTGCGAGCGATGACCCAGTCGGAGGGCTTGTCGGGGCCCGACCTGCTGGCCGCCTTCGTCACGCGCCGGGTACTCCCGCTCCAGAGCCGCCCTCATCTGATCTCTGAGTTGAGCGGCCAGCTCGATCCAAGCCCGATGTGTACCAAGGACATGCCGCACGAGGAGGTGGCCTATATGGTGAACTACCTCGCGAACTGCAAACTCTCCGAAGAGTGGCAGTTCGGCAAGGAGCCATATAGCCGGGCCAACCCGCCGCCCACGGTATCTTCTCCTTGTCTCTTTCTCTTTTCTTAGTTTTGTCGCCGAGTTCCTTTGGCCGACTCTGACTAGTCGGCTTGTTTTCGACAGAGCCCTCTTCTTCGGCCCGCAAGCGGGTCCGACGCAGAGCGCCGATTCGCCCCCGACCGGACGGAGCATGATCTGGAGGACCCCGACTTGGGGGCAGTCGCTATGGACGACAACACCGAGCCGGGTGGTGGCCAAGCCGGCGGCGACGCAGGCGGCTCCGGGCATGGAGTCACCTTCGACGACTGGCCGGACGACGACGAGGCCGAAGTCGTCCCGCGGCGCGGGTTCCTCCACTGCAGCGCCTGCGCGGGGCGGCGGGCAATAGCGTCGCACCGCACAGGGTTTGTTTGGCAGTCGGACGAAGAAGCCCAGGGGTGGGGCGGCGGTGACCAGGCAGGAGGAGGCGGCCACGAAGGAGGCTCGCTTCCGCAAGACGGTGAAGCAACCGCAGACGGTGTCGGCGTAAGTTCAAACTCCTTCATGTACTCTTTTTTCTTTCTTTTCTCTGGTGGTTCCTGAATCCTTGTCTTTTTCTCCAAACAACCAGAGCTCCATTATCGCTCGAGTGGGCAGCTGCCGCCTCCGTCGTTGAGTCGCCGAGGGGGTCTGGGAGCACCACTCGTCGCGTGGACCCCCGAGCCGACCTTCAGGCGGCGATGGAGCGGAACGCGTGGGAGGCGCAGGAGGAGCGGGAAGCGCGGGAGGCGGAGGCACGGAAGGCGGCCGCCGCCCAGGCGGCGCAGGAGGAGGAGGCGGCGAAGGCGCGCGCCGACGCCGCAGCCAAGGCCCAGGCGGAGGCTGCAGCTGCGGCGACGGCGGTGGGGGCCTTGTTGGTCACCCCACTGCGCATCGCAGCGCCCGGGGCCCCGGAGCCCCCGCCAGAAGAGGCCGGCGGCGACCAGCCGGGGCTGGAGAGGTTTGACGACGTCGTCATCCTGGAGAGGGCGCCGGTGCCGACTCCGCCGACCGGGACTGCTCAAGGCGGCCGGCCTGATCTGCCATCTGCGCAGTCGGCGGGGGGCGAGCCGGCCACGAGGACCGAGCTGGCGGTCCGGATGCCGCCGAGCCGGCGTGCGGGGAAGGCTGCGTCAGAGCCACAGAAGGCGGCTTCAGAGCCGCAGCCAGCCGTGTGCTCCAGCTCGTCGGCCCAGGATGCGAAGGTGGCCAGCGCCACCTCAGGGTGGACGCCGGGCGAAGGGACGGCCGTGATAAACGTGGCCGCGAAGGACGTCCGGACTCGGCTCCAAGCCCAGGCTACGGCGCTGAGGCAATACACCGACGAGTTCCTTGCGACGCGGGCGGCCATCCGGGTTAGGCTTCTTATCTTGCTTCTTCTTGATCTTGGTTTCTTCCGTGGGGGCGCGTCAGCGCACCCACTGGGTGTAGTCCCCGAGTTCCGAGTCGGCTGCTGAGTAGGCGGCTTGGAACTTCTTAGTGGATTTGGCTTTGCTATTCTTATTCTTACTTCGATCTTCTGCCTATCTTGCAGGACTACCACAATCTTCATGTGGCCGCCTTCAACTCCCAGGCTCGGGAGCTGACCCAGAAGACCGCCGACTTAACTGAGAGCCGGGGTAAGTGCTTTGTTCTTTATCTCACGTGGGGGCGCGGCAGCGCACCCACTGGGTGTAGTCGCCGAGATTTGGGCCGACTGCTGAGCAGTCGGGTCGGATCTTCCTTGACGACTTCCTCTTATTGTTTCTTCTTTTTCTGCCGTCTCTGCAGCGGCCAACGCCGGTCTGAGGGCACAGCTAGGAGAGTCTCAGACTGCCCTTCGTGCCAAGGATGCCAAGCTCGCCGCCTTGGTGCAGGAACGCGACCGCCTGGCCAAGAAGTTGGTTGACCAGGAGGAGGGCCACAAGGCGGCTCTGAAGGCGGTGCAGGACCGCGAAGCCGCCCTCCAGGCCGAGTACGAGACAAAATCGGCTGGCTGGGCTGAAGCAAGGCAGACTCTGATCACTGGCTATGGTCTGATCGAAGATCTGGTTGACGGTAAGCCGCCTACTTCTTCGTCCTTTCTTGCCGTCTGCCGCTTTTGGCTCGTTTTCTGACTTGGCATTTTCTCTTCTTTCTCTTTCTTTCTTGCACAGAGTACTTCCCTGGCTACTCTACCGCCGCCAACCAGATCATCGAGGCCTCCTGCCAAGCGTGAAGGCAGGCTGGCTTCGAGATTGCACCAACCGCTGACCGTTCACTGGAGGAGCAGCTCTTGGCGATCCAGGCCCGTCTCCAGCCGGCTCACCGACTGCTCCGCCGGCTTCAGCGCGCTGGGGCGCAAGTATTGGCCGCCCTCTGGCCCGGCGAAGTGGTTCCTCGCACCCCCAGTCGGACTGCCGACTGGCTGGAGGTGGCAGTCAGCCGCTTCGAAGCCTGGAAGATCTCGACGGCTCGGTCCGGCGCCAGGCGGGCGCTGGAGTTCGTCAAGGCCTGGTATCCCGGCCTGAGCCTGGATCAGCTGGCTACCAGGCGGCAGCAAGCCGACACGGAGCTGGAGCCGGCGCGGCCGGCTATCATCCGGCGGGCTTCGGCGATCGCCGACTACACCGACACCAGCGTCTTCGCCCCTGAGGTAGATGACAACGGTGTCGCCCAGCCGGAGGAGTGGTCGGGCTGAACCCGGCAGACGGTGAAGACTCGGCGGAGGAGATCGACTCCAGCGACGAGGGCGAGGAGGAGGAGGGTGAAGACGCCGAGCCAGATGGTGGAGCGGCCGACCAGCCTCAGCCTGACCGCGCCTCCAGCACCACGTCACACGCGGGTGCGTCGCCTGCCACTGGTGGTGACCAAGCCGAGACCCGCTAGCCGGCCACTCCTTCAGCCGGCGACGCCGTCTCCACCGACCAGCCTGGCTCCCGCACCGCGCCTTAGTCTAGTCTGCTATCTTTTGTTTTCCTGTCTTGTCACTTTTGGAATAGTATTATGTTAAGTCTGCACAATTCCACCCACTGGGGGTGTATTCGAACTTATGTCTATTGCCGGCCTGTTGGGGGCTTTATATGTATATATAACTTATGCATGCATTTGGCTTTTCCTCGTACTTTGCTTTTCATCCTTCTGCTGTTTCCTTTGCCGCCCTCCCTTGGTTGCCATCTCCCAAGTCAAACAATTGCTCTGCAATCTGTAGCTGGAGGAGTGCTTGGCCAATTGGGGGGGGGGGCAAGTACTCCAGCTTTGTTGGATTAGAGCTAAGTGTTTAGGAAGCCGGCCAGCCGACTGTTCTGACAGCCGGCAAGCGTGGTTGGAGGCCATCTTTTTGCTCTATAAGTTCGTTGGTCCTTAGCCGTTTTTCGTGTGGGCATCCTTTCTGCCTTGTCTCTTGCTAGTCGGACAGTCGGTTCTTCGAGCTGCGACTTTCAACAAGAGAGGACTCGGGAGCCGGCACACTACTTGTCTCACTTCAGGTAGAACTTTTAATATAGCTCAAGGCGGCCAGTCCGGGCCGACTAGTCGGACCCGGTGCCAGACAAGAAATCAAATGTAATAATACATTCATGGATATGACACTCGTCATTCATAGATAAATAAAGGCAGTCCCCGAGTACTGTTCGGGGGGCCTGTTGGTTCGTACTTAATACAAAAGGGTAGCATGATACATACTGCTTTCAACTATAAAATCTTCTCAGGAGATTCGCGTTCCATGGTCACTCCGACTCCTTGCCGGAGTCATCTCTCTTGCGTGCTCTTGGTTTTTGCGCGTCGATCAAGTAGTAGGATTTGTTGCCTAGTGCCTTGCTGATGACGAAGGGGCCTTCCCAAGGGGCCGAGAGCTTGTCCTGGCCGGCTGTTCGCTGGATCAGCCGAAGCACAAGGTCGCCCTCTTGGAAGGATCTTGGCTTGACCTTGCGGTTGTGGTAGCGGCGCAACCCTTGCTGGTAGATGGTGGACCGACTGAGTGCTAACAGCCGGCCTTCTTCCAGTAGGTCGACGCCGTCTTCTCTTGCTTCCTTGGCCTCCGCCTCCGTGTACATGGTGATCCGAGGCGAGTCGAACTCGATGTCGGTTGGGATGACAGCCTCGGCACCATATACAAGGAAGAACGGAGTGAAGCCGGTTGACTTGTTGGGTGTAGTGCGCAGACTCCAGAGGACAGCCGGCAGCTCATCGAGCCAGCAGCCAGCTGATCGCTCCAGTGGTACAACTAGTCGAGGCTTGATGCCGGAGAGGATAAGTCCAATTGCTCGCTCGACCTGGCCGTTTGACCGCGGGTGAGCGACGGACGCTAAGTCCAGTCGGATGCCCTGCGTCGCGCAGAAACGTGCCAGTGCTCCTTTGGCAAAGTTCGTGCCGTTGTCGGTGATGATGCTGTGCGGCACGCCGTACCGAGTAGTGATGTCGGTGATGAATGTTATGGTAGTCGGCCCGTTCAGCTTCTTGATCGGCTTCGCTTCGATCCACTTGGTGAACTTGTCCACGGCGACAAGTAGATGTGTCAAGCCGCCGCAGGCTGTCTTGAAAGGGCCCACCATGTCCAGTCCCCACACGGCAAAGGGCCAGGTAAGGGGAATGGTCTTGAGTGCAGAAGCCGGCAGGTGTTGCTTGGAACTGAAAACTTGGCATCCTCTGCAGCTCTTGACTATCTCTTTGGCATCTTCCAAGGCAGTCGGCCAAAAGAAACCATGGCGGAAAGCCTTGGCCACAAGTGATCTTGAGGCTGCGTGGTGGCCGCATTCGCCTTTGTGGATAACTTTGAGGATTGCCACTCCTTTTTCTGGCTCGACACAACGCTGGAAGACTCCAGTGACGCTGCGCTTCGCAAGCTCTCTGTTGATTATTGCATATGCTCCGGCTCGTCGTTGCACTAGTCTTGCTGAGATCTCATCAGCCGGCAACTCTCTGCTGACTAGGAACTTGAGGATGGGCTGGGCCCATGATGGAGCTGTGACTTCTTCTTCTGTTAGTGTAGCCACCATGACTCGGGTGGGTGGGTTGGGTGGCGTGGAATTGGAATCGGCCACCGCTTCTTGCGTTGCTATAGTCCCCGGGCCAACTGCCGTAGTCCCCGGGCCGGGTTCCGAGGTCCCCAGGCCGGGTGCGACTACGGCAGTCCCCGGGCCAGTTGTCAAAGTCCCCGTGCCGCCTGCGGGGTTCCTCCAGTCGGATCCGGCTGCATCTGGCGCAGGCGGTACGAAGATAGAGTCCGACTCTGGAGACGGCTTGATGGACGGCTTGAGGAGGCGCTGGAGGGAGACGCCAGTCGGTATGGCTTGTCGGGTGGAGCCGATCCGTGCTAGGGCATCTGCTTGGTCGTTGTCGTCCCTTGGCACGTGAAGGAACTCGCACCCTTCGAAGTATCCGCTGATTTGCTGGACGAGGAATCGATAGCTCACCATGTTCGCGTCCTTGGCGTCCCAGTCGCCAGACGACTGCTGGACCACCAAGTCTGAGTCGCCGTAACACAAGATCCGGCGTATGCCGAGCTCTTTGGCAGCCGGAGCCCATGTACGAGCACCTCGTACTCGGCCACGTTGTTGGAGGCGGCGAAGTGGATCTGCAGCGTGTACTTGAGCTTGTCGCCTTTGGGAGAGGTGAGGACGATGCCGGCTCCCAAGCCGGTACGCATCTTGGACCCGTCAAAGTGCATCCGCCAATGGGTAGAGTCGGGAGCAGGCGGTAGGTACTGGGTCTCGGCCCAGTCGACGAGGAAGTCGGCCAGTGCTTGGGACTTGATGGCGGTGCGGGGTTGGTAGAAGATCGTGTAGGGAGCCAGTGCAATGGCCCATTTAGCCACCCGGCCGGATGCATCCCGGCTGCCTATGATCTCGGCGAGCGGGGCGGTGCATACGACCGTGATGGGATGCTGTTGGAAGTAGGGCTTCAGTTTCTTGGCGGCGAAGTATACCCCATAGCACATCTTCTGGTAGTGTGGGTAGTTCTGCTTTGAGCTGGATAGCACTTCGCTTATATAGTACACCGGCCTCTGGACTAGCTGGGCTCGGCCTTCTTCCGGGCGCTGGACCACAACAACAGTACTGACTACTCGGCTAGTCGCAGCAATGTAGAGGAGCATGGGCTCCTTTTCAGTCGGCGCTGCCAGGACAGACGGAGTGGTCAGCATCTTCTTCAACTCGTGGAAGGCTTGGTCGGCTTGGTCATTCCATTCGAAGTGAGTGGACTTCTTCATGAGTCGGTACAGGGGGAGAGCCTTCTCTCCTAGTCGGCTGATAAAGCGATTCAGGGAGGCCAAGCAGCCGGTGAACTTCTGCACATCTCGGAGTTTGGTGGGAATCTCCATCCTCTTGATGGCCTTGATCTTGACGGGGTTGCACTCGATGCCGCGTTCGGAGACCAGGAAGCCTAGCAGCTGGCCGGCTGGTACTCCGAACACGCACTTCTCGCGGTTGAGCTTGATTTGGAATCGGCGCAAGTTGGCGAATGTTTCTTTGAGATCTTCCAGCAGGGTACCGTGCTTCTCTGTCTTCACCACAATGTCGTCTACATAGACGTGGGCATTTCTGCCGAGTTGTTTCAAGAGGCATTTCTGCATGCAACGCTGAAAGGTGGCACCGGCATTCCTCAAGCCGAATGTCATAGTCAGGTAGCAGAAAGCTCCAAAGGGTGTGATGAAGGCAGTCTTCAGGCGGTCAGCTGGGTCCAACTTGATCTGATGGTACCCTGAGTAGGCATCCAAAATACTCAACAGCTCGCATCCGGCTGTGGAGTCTATCACTTGGTCAATCCGTGGCAGAGCAAATGGATCCTTCGGGCAGGCCTTGTTCAGGCTGGTGTAGTCTATACACATACGCCACTTGTTATTCTTCTTCAGTACCAGAACTAGGTTGGCCAGCCACTCTGGAAAAAACACTTCCATGATAAATCCAGCGGCAAGGAGCCGGGCTATCTCTTCTCCCACGATTCTTCGCTTCTCTTCTGACAGTCGGCGGAGGGGCTGCTTGACCGGCTTCACATCAGCTCGGACATGTAATTTGTGCTCGGCGAAATCCTTCGGGACACCCGGCATGTCCTTTGGGGACCATGAAAAAATGTCTCGATTCTCACGGAGGAAGTCGACAAGCTCGCCTTCCTATTTACTGTCCAAGTTCGCCCCAATGACAGCGAACCTCTCTGGGTTCTCCGGGTCCAGAGGTATCTTCTTCGTCTCTTTGGCAGGCTGGAAGGAGCCCTGCACATCACAATCTTTGGGGTTGGGGGACAGGGCCGGCTGCTTGCCGGCCATGGCCACAACCCGCTCCAGCATCTTCTTCTCTTTTGCCACTACGAGGGACTCGGCCAGCCGGCTACTGGCCATGGCACACTCGACGGACTTCTTGTAATCGCCGGCTACCGTGATGATCCCCTTCGAGCTCGGCATCTTCATCTTCAGGTAGGCGTAGTGGGGCACAGCCATGAACTTGGCCAGAGCAGGTCGGCCAAGCAGAGCATGATAGGGGCTCTCCAAATCCACTACCTCGAACCAGATCGCTTCTCGGCGAAAATGATCTTTGTCTCCGAAGAGAACATCCATTTTAATCTTGCCGATTGGGGAGCAAGACAAGCCGGGGACGGTGCCATGGAACACGGTTCGGCTTGGCATAAGCTGCTTCGCCTTGATGTTCAGCTTCTCCATGGTATCGCGGTACAGTATATTGATACTGCTTCCGCCGTCTATCAGGACGCGGGAGAATCGGGCAGTTCACCTCTCCGTCGCGAGGGTGACATCCAAGACCATTGCATAGGAGCCAGGGGATGGCATCACCTCTGGGTGGTCGGCCTGGCTCCAGCTGATTGGCTTCTCTGACCAGTGCATGAACTCGGGGGCGCTAGAGGCGACTGCATTGACTTCTTGATGCTGACGGCGCCGACTACGCTTGTCGTCGGCTTGACTCGTGAAGACGACGTAGGCGGCGTGCTCTTCAGGGAATTCGTCTTGGATGGCTCCGACTGCCGGCCGAGCCGCCGGCTGCTGAGGGGCTGGAGGCGGAGGCGGCAACAACCCTTCGCCCTTGGAGATGCGTGTGAGCCAGTGGCATTTTCGGGTCGTGTGGTTGGACGGCTTCGCGCCGCTGTGGAACTTGCAGGGGGCGTCGAGATTCTGCTCGTAGGAGAAAGTCGGCTGCCAAGCCGGCCTGCCACCCTTCTTCTTGGGAGCGGGCCGTTCTTCGGGCTGCTCATCTTCAACTGTGGCCACCTGCCGACTGGTGGAAGTCGGCATGGGGGCCTTGCGCTTGTGATCGTTCTGGTAAGGGCGCCGATTGGAGTCGCCAGCCGGCGTCTTGGGAGCCGGAGCAATCACCTTCCCAGAGGCGTCCACTCGGAGCTCGGTCTTCATTGAGGAGTCGGCCGTGGCGTACTTGTCCGCGATGACCAGCATCGAGGGTAGCCGGCTCGTCGCAAAGGAGTCGGTGCTTGAGGAGGGTGCCCTCTCGGCTCCCGGCGGTGAAGTACTCGATGGCCTGAACCTCGTGCACCCCCTCGCAGGAGTTGCGGAGCTTGGCCCACCGCGTGAGGTAGTAGCGGGTCGACTCATTGAGTCCTTGGACGCACAGGGAGAGCTGGCGAGGCTTGGGAGGCCGCTTGTAAGTGCTGGTGAAGTTGCGGACGAAGACTTCCGTGAAGTCCAGCCAGCTGTTGATGCTGTAAGGCTTGAGGCTGTTGAGCCAGGTGCGCGCCGTGCCTTGCAGCATAAGGGGGACGTACTTCACGGCTACGCGCCGATTGCCGTTGGCTATGCTGACAGCAGTGGAGTAGTCGATGAGCCAATCTTCCGGCTTCACTGAGCCGTTGTACTTGGGCATGTCTCTGGGGAGCGAGAACCCTTTGGGGAAGGGCTCGTCGTGGATGCGGGGGCCAAAGCATGGCGGGCCGACATCGTCTTCTTCTTCTAACGCCAGGGATCGAGCAAGGCGGTCGATCCGGTGGCGGGCGTCGTTCTCGCCGACTCCTTCTCGGCGGCCTAGTCGGTCGCCAAGAGTCGGGTGCGTGATAGGCGGCGGAGTGAGACGTCTCTCTCTTCGAGGCAGGGGAGGAGGCAAATTACCTTGGCGTTCCACCGCTCGAGGGCGGCCTTCCGCGTCGCGTTCGATGGTGATGCGAGTCCGGCTGCGGCTGGCAGCCGGCTCCTTGTCTTTCTTCTGGCGGGCGCCGCTCGCAGTCGGCGAGCGGGACGTCGCGGCGTGCTCTCGGCGCGGGGGATGACTATCAGCACGGGCGCCGGCTTCGTGCCGTTCTGCAGCCGCGTCGATCAGCTGCTGGATCCGTCTTGTCATGTAGGGGAGCTCATCGGCTCCCAGCCCATTGAGCTCTTCTGCGGCTACCTGAGCGGCTCGCAGATTCTCGAGCGGGGTGGCGTAGACGGGGCGATCTGCCCCCAGCATGCTAGCGATAGCCGCGCCGCGCTTCTGGACGAAGCCGGCTCGGCTCGGGCCGCTAGGCGGCGGTGTACCGAAGGCGGCGCGGTTGACTTCGCGCTGGTGGGCCTCGGCGAGGCTTCTCATGGAGGCTATCTTCTGGCCCTCCGCGACGAGGGCGAGGCGACGTGCCTCCAGGGTCTCGGCGGCGGCGGCGGTCGGGATGGGGACGGAGAGGTCGTGCATCGCCGCTTGCAGGGCGTCGTGGGCGTTCTCGCCCGAGTTGGGGACGTGGCTGATGACCAACACTTCGGTGACAGCGCTGCTGCCACTGTCAGCTCGAGGGAGAGGATCGTCGAAGACGACCACGTCGGAGGGGTAGGCATCGAGCGATGCCGTGTCGGAGTCGACGAGCATCGGGTCGGTGGAGCCGACCGACTCCACACCTGCAGCAGGCTTGCTAGAGACATGAATCTGGTCGAGGAGGCTGATGAGGCGGCTCTCAGGGTAGTCCGTGCCTGCGCCGGACGCAGGCTCGTCGGAGATGCGAGTCTCGCCGAGAAGATCGGCGAGGCAGCTCGCTGCGCAGGCGTCGTCGACGCCTTGCAGCGTGTCGAGGCAAACGCCATCGGGCGCAGCAGACTGGCTGCGCTCGCGGGGGAGGAAGAGGGTTCCCGTCCAGAACAGGTCTCCGGACGACGGTGCACCTGGCCCCACGGTGGGCGCCAAATGTCGGGTGGTAGGTGCGACATATGCCAACGGGTGGCTTATCATTGTGGGTGCCAATAAGACGTCGCCGGTGCCTGGAAACGGGATGAGGCGAAGACATGCACGCCGGAGAATCTTACCTAGGTTTCGGGCTCTCCGAGGAGATAACACCCCTAGTCCTGCTCCGCGGGGTCTCCCCATGATCACTAGATCTGAAAGAGTAGCTACAATCGCTCCTAGAGCTGTTGGGTTCAAGGGAGAAGAAGAACAAGGCTAGCTCTTGCTTCTCTCTTTCTATGCTGTGTGTGTAATGCTAAGAAGTCAACCCTTTGCATGGGTGCCCCGGGGGGTTTATATAGGCCTACCCCCCGGGGGTACAATTGTAATCCGGCTGGGCACTGGTCCCAGCCGTCAGTGTCTACGCTCGCCGGCTTCTCCGCCGGCTGTTGGGGCCCGCCGACTGGTGGGTCCCGCCGGCTGCCGGCCTCTTGGTCGACAGGCCGGCCCCACCGCCTAGGGTCTTGTCGGCGGCTGCTTACTGTAGCCTCGCCCCTGATGACGAGGGCTTCGTCGAGGTAAGCGTGGCTACAGTGTGCCGCCTCGAGGGCTCTCACTGTAGCCTTACCTCGTCTTGTCTCCTTAATGTGGCACATGCTTCGAGGGAGGGAGTAGCCGACTTCTGGGGGCCGGCTACGCCCTTGGCCGACTGGGGGAGACCGGGCCGCCTTCGTGCCTCTCTCTGGCCGTAGGGGCCCGCCGCCCGTGGGCCGTACTGGCGTCTGTCGTGGGTGACGTTGAGGCTAGCCTGGCTACAGCGCCGAGCCGGACGGGAGATGGCCGTCCTGTACGGCATCCTGTAGCCATGCCTGCCTCGGGCTTCGGGGGTAGTGGGCCGCACTGTGGCCACACCCCGTCTTGTCACCGTTATGTGGGTGTAGTTTTGTTGGTTGCGGTCTTGGCCGGCTTCTTGGAGTCGGCGTTCTTCGCGGCCGGCTCTGGGAAGGCGGCATCCTCTATGGCCGGCTTCCTGGAGTCGGCCACCCCGTGGTTATCCTGGGGGGAGGTTGCTGAGGCTGGGTCGCCTTCCGTGAGTCGGCTTCAGAGGTAGCCGGCCAGGGAAGGCGGCCCAATGCTTGGAATGCTTGAAGGCCCAAAGGCCTGATAATTTCTTGGAAGAGCCAGGGGCAGTCGGTTAGGCTACCCGTGGCCATTTACTTCGACATCGCGCATCGACTAGATTGTGGACTCAACTTCAGGTTGTGATTTGCTCTCCTTTATGGACGCGTACTCTAGGTATCACCAAATCTTCATGTCCAAAGAAGATGAAGAGAATACGTCGTTCATCACTCCATGTGGTACATACTGCTTTGTCTGCATACCATTCGGATTAAAGAGTGTCGGGTCCACTTTTGCAAGGGCAATCCGGATTGGTTTTGAGCCACAGTTACACAGAAACATAGAAGCCTATATGGATGATATTGTGGTCAAGATCAAGGATAAGGCCACCCTTATTCAAGATTTGGAGGAGACATTTGATAATCTGCGCAAGATCAATCTGAAGCTCAACCCAGAGAAGTGTGTGTTTGGTGTTCCCTCCAGCAAGTTGATTGGGTTCTTTGTATCCCATCGCGGGATCGAAGACAACCCCGATAAGATCAAGGCCATCGAGCAGATCCAAGCGCCAAGGAAAGTTAAGGATGTGAGACGCCTGACAGGATGTGGTTCCGCACTAAGCAGATTCATCTCCAAGTCTACCGAGCCCACCCTACCGTTCTTCAAAATTTTGAAGAAGGCTGGTCCTATGAAGTGGACCCCAGAAGCAGATGCAGCTTTGCAAGAGTTGAAGGCCTGCTTGTCCTCTGTACCGACCTTGGTTGCTCCCAAACCCCAGGAGCCGTTGTTGCTATACTTGGCGGCAACCAACCAAGTGGTCCGTGTGGCCTTCGTAGCGCAGCGAGAAGTGGATGAGGCAGAATGTGAGCAGAGACCGGCAGAATCAGAGAAGGATCAGGAAAGCAATGAGCACGATAGCGAGAGCAACCCCAAGGACGCGGCAAGGAAGAAAGTGGGGCAGTGCCCAGTGTACTTTGTCAGCTCCTAGTTATAGGAGGCTAGATCGAGGTACTCTGGCATGCAGAAGTCGATCTTTGGTCTCGTTATGGCCTCAAGGAAACTTTGCCACTACTTCCAAGCCCATGAGATCACAGTTGTTACTCGTTTTCCGTTGCAAAGGATACTCCGAAACCCTGAGGCTACCGGCAGAATAGTGGAGTGGGCTTTGGAATTATCCAGCTTTGGTTTGAAGTTTGAGAGCACGTCAACTATTCAGAGCAGGGCATTGGGAGAGTTTATTGAAGAATGGACGCCAACCCCTGAGGAGGAAGTGACGGAGACAGTTATCCCCGGCAAGAAATCGCCCCAAGAATGGATTATGTATTTTGATGGTCCTTTTTCCCTACAAGGTGCAGGAGCCGGCATGCTTCTTGTCGCCCCCTCCGGGAGCACTTGAAGTACGTTGTCCAAATGCATTTTGCCTGGGAAGAAGGAACCGCAGGGGGCAAACAAGGCTGAATTGGGAATTAAGAAGCTGGTGCTCCCGCAGCAGAGGAGGTGCCGCTAGTCCTCAGGGGAGCCCGCAACTGAGTATGATGGGCTCCTTGCCGGGCTCATGATTGCAGCTGAATTGGGAATTAAGAAGCTGATTATTCGAGGAGATTCACAACTTGTGGTGAGACAAGACAACAAGGATTATCGAAGTCCATTGATGGAGGCATACGTTGAGGAAGTGAGGAGATTGGAGGAGCACTTTGATGGATTGCAAACAGACCACATGCCCCGTGGGGAAAACAACATAGCTGATCGTTTGTCAAAGTGTGCTGCGCAGAAGCTTCCTGTGGAACCAGGGACTTTTGTTCTCCATCTCACTCAGCCCTCCGTTCCCCAGCAACAATGGCCCGGAAGAGGAGAAAGTTGGACTATGGTAAGCCTCTCCCGGTAGAGCCGTCCGCTCCTGGCAGAGACCCTACCGGAAACAAATCATCACAGCCTACCGGACCACCGCCTCTAGTCGGGCCCATGGACCCCACAAACGAGGCTGGTGCTCCCGCAGCAGAGGAGGTGCCACTAGTCCTCGTTGCCGAGCCCCAGGCTCCAACTTGGGAAAGGCACATTGTCCACTTCCTCCAAACCGGAGAGCTTCCCGGTGACCAAGATGAAGCTGAAAAAGTAGCCCGGAGGGCCAGTATGTATCAGTTTGTCGATGACACTGTGTACAGAAGGAGGCCCAACGGCGTGAAATTTAAGTGTGTTTGCCGGGAAGAAGGAAAGGAACCGCTGGCTGAGATTCAGAGAGGAATATGTGGCTCCCACATTGGATCAAGGGCATTTGTTGGGAAAGCATTCCGGCAAGGATTCAATTGGCCCACAGCCCTCCAAGATGCGGTTGAGCTAGTCACGAAATGTGAAGCCTGCCAGTTCCATTCCAAGAAAACACACCTGCCTCACCAAGCACTTCAAACAATCCCTCTATCATGGCCATTTTCGGTCTAGGGGCTCGATATCCTCGGCCCCTTCCCTCGAGCAATCGGGGGCTTTAAATTATTGTTCGTTGCCATCGACAAGTTTACAAAGTGGCCAGAAGTGATTGCCGTGAGAAAGGTGACTGCTCAGTCAGCTATCAAGTTCTTGAAAGAATTGGTGTGTCGTCTTGGAGTTCCGGCAAGGATCATCATCGACAATGGCACCTAGTTCACGAGCCGCGCCTTCATCCAATATGTTCATGCCCTCGGATGCAAAATCTCATTTGTGTCTATGGCACACCCCCGGAGCAATGGACAAGCTCAGAGGGCGAACGCTGAAGTGGTGTGTGGACTCAAGACAAGAACTTTTGATGCGGTGCAGAAGCACGGTAGGCGGTGGATCATGGAGCTGCCAATAGTTCTCTGGTCCCTCAGAACGACACCAAACCGAGCTACCGGGCAGACTCCCTTCTCCCTGGTCCACGGGGCATAAGCAGTTATCCCCACAGAACTCATTTACAGGTCGCCTCGAGTGCTTGCCTACAATGAAGTAGCGCAAGATCAGCACCGGCGTGACGACGCTGTGCTACTCCAGGAGAACTGTCTCTGGGCTGCTACGCATGCTGCACGCTACCAGCAGGCCCTGTGTTGCTATCATAGCCGCAGGGTTCACGCCTGTTGTCGTGGAATTGTCACGGCAGATGTCCTAGTGTGAGGACTTAGTCGTGAGGCCAACGCATCTATGTGGTAGCTTGAGAGGGGTTGAACGGAATCGAGAGACACAACGCAAGACAAGGGTTTAGACAGCTTCGGGCCCCGGGAAACATCATCCGTAACAACCCTACATGCTGTTTGTGGCTAGGTCTCATTATCATCACGAGGGAGTCACCGTAAACCGGCCCTCCCAGTTATGTCTAGCCCTAAGATTATTTTCTCTCCCCCTCTTGGGGTGCCCTGCCCCTCCTTATATAAGTTGAAGGGGCGGGTTACATGTAGAGTCCAACTCGGATTAAGACTTAAATTATTCTGAATTCTCTTCATGGGCTTCTTAACGTCTTGGGCTTCATAACGTCTCAGGCTTCATAACATCTCGGGCTTACTAACCCCAGGCGACTCTGTCTGCCGGGTTATGACTCCTGCCGGTTTATGATTGTGTGCCGGGTTATGACTCCTGCCGGTTTATGATTGTCTGCCGGGTTATGACTCCTGCCGGTTTATGATTGCCTGCCGGGTTATGATCTGACTTAACACCTGTCGGGTTATCATCTGACTCAACGCCTGCCGGTTTACCAAGTCCCAGCCGGGTTATATCTCCGGCCGGGTCATACCGCGGGGTATATCCCCGACATTAGCCCCCAATTTAATTTGGATTTATCCATGTTAAACTGATCCTGATCATCCTTAAGTCCTTATCATTTCCTTCTTCTAGAAAATCCGGGTCAATAGACCAGCTTCATAATCAATTTGCTGACATTGGTTTGTCACAGAAAAATATTATGAAGAATAATTCATTTGACTCAGCTCCCAATGCTTAACAAAAATATTGGTCCTTGAAATACTCATCTGATCTTCAGCCGGTTTAAGGATGTAGAACTTGTTGGTTTATCATTGCCAAGATTGCAGGTTTATAAATATTGATGGCACCGGGTCATAATTGTAGTTAACATCAAGCTTGAAAATATACCTCTTATATGCCAATCACTTGCAGCCCCCAAGTCTTAATAAGGTAACGTAGTAACAGCTTAAGATTTGCTTCAATATGAATGTCACAAGCTTGAAGAAATCCAGGTTGTTCATCTCAATCACCAGTCAGAACTGAGTATTCCACATATGTAGCCCCCAAGTGCCGGGTTGTCATGCTTGCAGCAACCTGGGACTTGTAATTTCCTGATGCTCATAAAAACTTCAACCAGTGTAGCCCCCAAGGGCCGGGTCATTATGCAATAATGAGCAGGGACTTTGTAAATATAATCATGTAAACTTTGAACAGCAACATGTATCCCCCAAGGGTCGGCTCAGTAAGATAATATATAGCTGGGACTTGATATATACTTCAATGAAAATAGCATCATATGATGTAACCCCCATCATGGGGCTTGAACCCACATCCACAAGGTTAATAGCCTTGTGCTTTACTAATTGAGAAGTGGACCCTTCAATATAATGGATTAAAAGCATTGTACCTTGAATTGTTGACATGAGCAATTGGTAGCCCCCAAGGGCCTGCTCATTACGATGTGATGAGTCGGGTCTTCAATAAGGTGAGCAAACAATGACTTTGCATTAGCCCCCAAGTATCATGGTGCATGCTTGCAGCGACATGAGACTTGTGTATTTGATGTAATCTCAACTTGAATAATGTAGCCCCCAAGTGCCGGGTCGTAAGCCTGCAGCGACTCGGGACTATTCCTTCCATTGTAGAATAAATTATATCCATTACGCTGAAGCGACTTTTGAAAACCTCAATCATAATATTGGTTATTGATAACCATAATAAAAATCCAGCTGTGTTGGCTATTAAAGATTTGAATAATATAACCTGGTTTGAAAACCGATTCCTGCCATATAAACCGGTATATCCGTGCCCATATGATACATGCTATGATGATGTAATGATGATGCAATGTATGACGCAATATATGATGATGTATGTGTATGATCAAGAGGGTTTAAGCTATGGTTCGGATACGACCAGAGCCCCCAAGTAGTCATAATTGTGGCATTGCGTCGATCAAGAGGTGTAGCTACGGTTCGAGTACAACCAAGCCCCCAAGTGATTTCCCTGGTGCCCTTATGCCTATTAAGAGGTGTAGCTATGGTTCGAATACGACCAAGCCCCCAAGTGATTTCCCTGGTGGCCTTAAGCCTATCAAGAGGTGTAACTATGGTTCGAACCCATAGCCCCCAAGTGATTTCCCTGGTGCCCTTATGCCTATCAAGAGGTGTAGCTATGGTTCGAATACGACCAAGCCCCCAAGTGATTTCCCTGGTGGCCTTAAGCCTATCTAGAGGTGTGACTATGGTTCGAACATAGCCCCCAAGTCATATTGTGAGCTGTGCTCAAGGGATATATGTTTGAGCTATGCTGTGCAGCAGACTCTCTTTGGCCCCTTATGATAATATTGGCTTGATAGCCGGGTTACCAAAGTAACCAGGGCTGTGCTCTTATGATAATATTGGCTTGATAGCCGGATCAAGAGGTGTAGCTATGGTTCGAATACGTCCAAGCCACCAAATGATACTGTGAGCTGTGCTCAAGGGGCACCTATGTTTGAGCTGTGCTTTTGCAACAAACTCTCTTTGGTCCCTTTATTTTTTCCAGAAAACTTTGAACTTGCGAGAGATTATTTTTTTTGAACCGGAAATTCTTAAACCGGATATTGAGAGCTTCAATGCTTTTGTGGGAGACAACTTTCCCTTGATCCGGATTTTAAACCGGAATCCTTCTTTTTAAGCCGGAACCTTCTGACGGCCTTTAAATTTGCACCAATATTGCGGTTTAGGGTCCTGCATTAGAAAACTTTGGAAGCCGGAGTAATTGCTCTTTTTAAAGAAAGCAATATATAATATAAAAATATACTGGATGGATTTCACCTGACATGTTAAGCCAGAAATTATCCACCGCGGAGTTGATCATCACCACGGTGAAGCTGAAATCAATCACAACCGAGTCGGCCGTAGGAGTAGACAGATAGTCCGGCCACGGCGTTGTAAGCCAACGCGGACGAGCGAGTTAATCGCAGACGCGGTAAGCCGCGTGGACAGGCAAGCCAATTGCAGGCGCGGCCCTGGCGAGGTGATCGATGTAGACCAGGCCACATGAACAGCGACTTGTACATGTCCGTTCATTGTTTAGTGGTGCGGACGAAACGCTGGTGCAGCATGTTGCGAGCTCGTGCTCCACACCAGCGGTATAGACATAATTGTCCTGCGTATAAAAAATACAGCAAGGCGTAGTAGTTATTTGTGAAAAGAAATCAACATGCAATCAAACAATATATAGGATAAATATCACCTGATTTATCTTGGAGATAGCTTTGTATGCAAACCCTATTTCTAGGTCCAGCTTGCCCTTAAAATGTTCAGTCATGGTCTGCAAACCGATCGGAACGGTACGTGGGCTTCAACTTCTCCTAGTTGCTTTATTTCCAATATGCATGCTCCTCCGGTTTGCAAGTGCCTTATCATGCAATATCATATGCATATTCGCCACATTCATCAATGAGTACTAACCTTGTCAGTACTTTGTATCGGCTTGGGCCTTCACGTGGGGAGAAAATCCCCTCCTTTCTTTAGCAAGTTCAAAGTGGTGCACGACACGCAGCGCTAGCAGCTTGCTCTTCTGCTATTTATCTTAGGAGATGTGATGTTTGTCTAATTTAATGCCATAACAGCAGCAGGCACACGCACACCTAATACCACTAACAACCACCGCCCTCCTTTTCCCCCATTTTTTATTGCTTTGGACTGATTTGCTTGGAGTAGGAGCTGAGGATTCAAACCAGCGACTTGAGGCAGTTACGGTAGAGAAATGCTGGCCACACAATGGAACAGCAACTGAACTCTGGTGCAATGCCTGCAGCCTGGAGCCAGGTCAGTAAGACAACAACGGTGGCTATGAGAGGCCATGGCGGTTTAGTAGCGAGGTGGAGCAGGTACAACCAGCCGACGGATTAGTATGGTATGAGTGGCCATGGAGACGGTTTGAAGGAGGGAAGCAGAGGCCTCGGCACCGAAGGAAAACGCCAGTGAGAGGTCGCAGCAGGCAGCTTAGCACGGCCGAAACCGCGACTGGGCGGTGGGTCAGGGCGGCGCGGACGAGCGGTGACTTGGCCCGAGGATGAAGTAGCAGCAAAGCGTAACCCGGCGGCGGTCCAACAAATGCAAGCTGGGAGTGCAGAGGTCATCCAGACTGTATGCGTGGATCTTTTGAGAGAGCTTGATTCAGCAGAGGGGCGCTAAGTTTCCATGGCCACAACAGAGGCGAGACCTTTTTTGAACAAGGGACAGCTCTGTAATGGTGCAGGATGGCCAGTTCGGAAACTGACGGCCGCTTTAGCGGGTGAGAGCCGGCTCAAGGTCAGGCCTCGGCAGCTTGTCGCAAGGATGAGATGGCGATGACTCGGCGCCCGACGGGTTGCAGGGCGGGTCGACGAAGGTGCATCCGCGATAGTGGCGGGTCGGAGAGGCGCAACTATAGCCGGTTCAGCACGACGAATGAGAGATGCAGTCCGACAGGCCATGCTAATTTTCGGCATAATCGGAGCAGCAGGTGGCGGCTCAACATGTTGGTGACGGCTCGAGACCGCATCTGGCAAGTGCGGCTCAACTGCGGGCTCGCAGGCAACGTCATTGGCCGATGGCCGGGCGCCGGTGAGACGCGCAGGGGCGTGTAGGCCGGAATGGGCGACCAGCATCAGCAACAGTAGTAAGTCGGTGACGGCCTAAACAGGGCGGTTTCACGGCCGTGGCGATTTAGAGTTGATCCAGGTTGTTTGGTGGCAGCGATTCATGGTAACATGGCCGGCGACTCAGCGCTGCAGTCGGAAGTGACTCAATGCTGTTGTTGTTGAAACGGAGGCTGGCCAGCGGCTCCCGGCGCGGTGCAGCTCAAGCAGAGGTGAGCGACAGCGGCTCACGGGTCCGGCGCCTCCGAGTGGCGAATCGGGTCAAGTAATCCTGACGCAGCAATCTGGAGTCAACCGGCGGGGATAAACCGGACCAGAAGCAGTTGACGGAGATGGAGGGGCGCCGACGGCTCAAGGCGTGGCGGCGGTTTGGGGTGACAGAGGACTGCGGTGGATCGATGTGGCGGCAGGCCAGCGAAGGCGATCCGTCTGCCGGGCCATGGCCTCCCCGTGTTTAGCGCCATTTTAATCCTCCTGTAGCATGCCCGGCCGGGTCAGCGGTGGAGTGGCAGACCCGGAAGTAGATCGCAGACGGCCACACCATCGAGCCGAGGAAGCAGCTTGTTTGCAGAAGCCATATTACCGGGTCAGCGGGCGCACCAGCGGATTAATCGCTGTGCAAGGGCGAGTCCATGGATGGAACTGCAGATGTGAGGAAGGTGCGCACGACAGAGGCTCGACGCGAGGGCCGCACCAGGCGGCTCCTTGGCCATGCAGGGCCAGCGACTTGGCGAGTCACGGCGATGAGGCGACTCACTGGTCGACCTCGCGGCAGAAGTGGAAGCGCTCGGGCGGCACCGCAACCCAGGAGCAGCAAGAATGGCGGCACAGGGGAAGCTTGGCGCAACGGTGACTCGGACCGAAGGTAGAGTCCATACAAGTCACGGGTCGTGGTCGTCTTCTCCGGGTTGTGGACGCGGTTGCCTCTGTTCCTTTTGTCTTCTGTTTTGTTTTGATCCGTCAGACGTAAGGCTTAGTCAACTTCCAAACAGTGTCCAATCCCTCACCTGATCCAATAATTCGATCGGGACCTGGCTTTTTCCGTTTTGGCGCTTTGCTTCCATCAGATTCGTCACATTAACGCTGAACAAAGCGGCGACTCTAACCATGCTGGTTTTTGGCGAGTTACAGATCCAGACTTGACCCGCCGGCGAAAACAGGCCATAGAGGAAATCGATGGTGTTGGTGAGTTGCGACTTCTTTTCTTGGCGACTTGCGGCAGCAAATAGATTGCAACCTTAACTTACTTGAACTTTAAATCTCAAAAATCTTCAAATCTGCATCGATGAACATGACGCCGATGCAAATCCTTTCAAACCAGCTTTTCTTCATCCAGAAAATTGTGACCATCTCAATCCCTAGGTGAGATCCCCCCAAGAACTCAACACCACTATGTGCAGGCCCCACGGTGGGCGCCAACTGTCGTGGAATTGTCACAGCAGATGTCCTAGTGTGAGGACTTAGTCGTGAGGCCAACGCATCTATGTGGTACCTTGAGAGGGGTTGAACGGAATCGAGAGACGCAATGCAAGGCAAGGGTTTAGATAGCTTCGGGCCCCGGGAAACATCATCCGGTAACAACCCTACATGTTGTTTGTGGCTAGGTCTCATTATCATCATGAGGGAGTCGCCGTAAACAGGCCCTCCCAGTTATGTCTAGCCCTAAGATTATTTTCTCTCCCCCTCTTGGGGTGCCCTGCCCCTCCTTATATAAGTTGAAGGGGCGGGTTACATGTAGAGTCCAACTCGGATTAAGACTTAAACTATTCTGACTTCTCTTCATGGGCTTCTTCACGTCTTGGGCTTCATAACGTCTCGGGCTTCATAACATCTCGGGCTTACTAACCCCAGGCGACTCTGCCTTCCGGGTTATGACTCCTCCTATGATTGTCTGTCGGGTTATGACTCCTGCCGGTTTATGATTGTCTGTCGGGTTATGACTGCTGCCGGTTTATGATTGCCTGCTGGGTTATGATCTGACTTAACACCTATCGGGTTATCACCTGACTTAACACTTGCCGGTTTACCAAGTCCCGGCCGGGTTATAACTCCGGTCGGGTCATACCGCGGGGTATATCCCCGACACCCAGTGTTTTGAGGAAGGTGACCTTGTCCTTAGGCACGTTCAGTCCGCCAAGGGTACAAAGAAGTTGTCACCAAAGAGGGAAGGCCCTTGAGGGAGTCCTGGATTAGGGGGTCCTCGGGTGTCCGGGCTGTGTGATATGATTCAGACTGATGGGCCGTGAAGATACAAGGTAGAAGACCTTTCCCCGTTTCCGGATAGGACTCTCCTATGCGTGGATGGCAAGATTGGCGTCCGGATATGTAATTTCCTTCTTCTGCAAGCCGACTCTATACAACCCTAGGCCCCTCTGGTGTATATATAAACCGGAGGGTTTAGTCCGTAGAGGCTATCAAAATTCATATAGGCTAGATGTCTAGGGTTTAGCCATTATGATCTGGAGGTAGATCAACTCTTGTAACCCCTATACTCATCAAGTACAATCAAGCAGGAAGTAGGGTTTTACCTCCATTAAGAGGGCCCGAACCTGGGTAAACATCGTGTCAGTGTACAAAAGTAGGGGCCTTCTGTACCCCTTTACTTTTGCACGGGCAGTCATAGCCGAACCTGCGGCCGGGCTTGGCGAGGCAGAGGAAGGGAAGGTACAAGGCTGCCGAGGAAGCACCCGAGCCAGAAGCATGAAGAGCAAAGGGTCAAGGTGGATTCCCCTGGCAAGACCGTTGCCGGGGTGGCCTACACAGCCCCGGCAAGATCCTTGCCGGGGCCACTTGCCAAACATGAGCAAGGCCGCCACCCTTAAGCCCGAGAGTTCTGACACCATCGACAATGTCAGGACCAAGGCTCGGGGGCGCCTGTAGGGTGGCATGCAGATCTTTGTGAAGACCAAAGGCCTGCAAATCTAGATGGGAACCAGAAGACGAAGACCCCCGGTGAGATCCTTGCTGAGGACAGATGAAGGCTGTCGGTGTCAAAACCGGCGGATCTTGGGTAGGGGGTCCCGAACTGTGTGTTTGAGGTCGATGGTAACATGAGAAAGGGGACACGATGTTTACCCAGGTTCGGGCCCTCTCTATGGAGGTAATACCCTACTTCCTGCTTGATTGATCTTGATGAATATGAGTATTACAAGAGTTGATCTACCACGATATCGTAATGGCTAAAACCCTAGAAGTCTAGCCTGTATGATTATGATTGCCTCTACGGACTAAACCCTCCGGTTTATATAGACACCGGAGGGGACTAGGGTTGTACAAAGTCGGTTACAGGGAAAGGAATCTTCATATCCGAACGCCAAGCTTGCTATCCACGCCAAGGATAGTCCCATCCGGACACGGGAGAGAGTCTTCTGTCTTGTATCTTCACGGCCCATCGGTCCGGCCCATGTCCAACAGGTCGGACGCTAGAGGACCCCTTAATCAAGACTCCATTAGTAGCCCCTGAATCAGGCTTCAATGACGAGGTGTCCGGCGCGCAGATTGTCTTCGACATTGCAAGGCGGGTTCCTTCTCCGAATACTCCTAAACAGCCTTCGAACACAAAGAACATGTCCAGCTCTGCAAAACAAGTACCACACACAACCGCGGAGAGTATAATATTTCACGAGTCCAATCCACTGACAACTTTCATAGCGTGACGCCATGTCACCACCCGGTCATCATTTTGAACCATTTTTCGGCCTGCCGCTCCCCGTTTTGAGATGCGGTTTCATTGGCACGTTGTCACAGCCCCAGATCAGCCCTTGTTTGACTTTTGCTTGTTCCTCATGTCATCATGTTTAATTTTGAAAGAAACTTGAAATGGGGATTGCCTAAACCCTAGCATTAAAGGAATTCACTAGGTTCAACCAAAATATTTCCAGTAAATCCAAATGGCTTTCAAAAATGTTCATCATTCTTGGAAAATGCTGGAAACAGTAACCAGAGGTGATGCACATCTTTCCATGTCATATTTGGGCTCTGGATTAAATCATACTCTATTTGCATTTGGGCATTTAAATGCTATTAAATATTTTAAATGCTCAAATAATCATAAACTAAAATGTTTACTGTAGGATATATTCCCAACAGTGATCATGAGTAGTTTCATGATTTTTGGAAGTGTCTAAGTATTTTTAATAAAGCCCTAAAGACTACAGAATATTAGAAAAAACAAAAACAAATTAGAAAGCAGAAGAGGGAGAGAAAGTTACCTGGACCTACCTACTGTGCAGCCCACCTCGCCGGCCCAGCTGGCGGCCCAGCCCACCAGGCGCTCTCCTGTCGCCTTCCTCCTCGCTCCAGTAGGCGAGAGCGCGTGCCCGACGCGCGCCGCTACACGCCGCGGCCACCTCCTCCCTCCCTGCCTGCCTGGCTCCGCTTCGATGCGTCTGGACGATGCCACGCGACCCCCAGAGCCATCCGGCTCTCTCTCACTCTCCCCCGAACGCTCTCCCCCTCCTCTGTTCTTCCCGCCCGAACGCCTCCGTCGCCGCCGCTCGCCACCACCGCGGACACCGCCATCCCGGCGACGCCCTGAGATGCCCAAGAGCTCCGCCTAGTATCCCTCTTCCTCCTCGTCGAGCTGTGCAACGCCGGACGCCCCGAGTGTCTCCACGTCGTCGTCTTCAACCTCCCAACGCCGGAGATCCCTCTCGCCGCCCCGCTCGCTCCGGTGCTTCCCCGGGCACGCCGAGGCCACCTCTGCACTCGCCGTGAGCTCCTCTACCGATTCCCCCTTCTCCCATGTCCATTAGCTCAGCGTAGCCTTCGTTTCCGTCGAGACCGAGACCTCACCGGCGCTGGACTTGACGCCGTCGTCGTTTTGGTTCGCCTCCGTTTAAACCGAGCACGTAGCCGTGCTCAGTGCACCCCCAGGAGGCCATAGCACCCCTCCGCACCCCCTGTCATGCTCCCTAACGCCGCCCCCGTGCTAACCCGAACTCCGGCGGCCGCAAAAGAGCTCGCCGCCGTTGACTCCGTCCACCCCCACTCGAACCACGGCCACCCACAGATGCGCCTCGCTTCCCTCTTTCAAACGCGCCCGTCCGCGCGTCAAACGGTGGCCTGTAGGCGAAACCCGAGTCACTCCAGTGCGCCTCCGCCGCGTTTTGGTCGCCGCCGGCGTAACCCCGGCGAGGGTGACGTGGCAGATTAGTTAGGGCTAATGACGTACTTAGTCAACACCTAGTGACACTGACAGCAGGGCCCCACTGACTAATTAAACATAGATTAGTTTCTATTTAGTTTTAACTAATCACAGTGGCCCCACGCGTCAGCGTTGACCATGCTGACGTGGCCATTTTCTGGGTCCACATGTCAGTGACCCTAACTAGCACCGTGACACCGACCAGTGGGACCCCACTGGTCAGGTTTGACCCTGGCCAGCCCGTTGACTCGCTGACGCAGTGATGACGTCAGGCTGACGCAGTATTACATTTTCTGGATTTATTTTTAATCAGGAAATTCCAGAAAATAGTATAAACTTCTAAAAATCATATAAAATCAACCGTAGCTCAGAATGAAATAATTTATATATGAAAAATGATCAGAAAAATGCAATCTATCCATCTGTATCATTTCCATGCATGTCAAACTAAGTTATACCTGCTGTATAGGTGAAAACATGATAATGCACTATTTGAATTCATAGTTTGAATTTGAATTTGAACCTTGAGTTCAAATCAACCCAAACCTTTCTGTTGCTAGTTACATTAGGCCAAATCACGTCATATTGCCATGTCATGATCATGCATCATATTGTGCATTGCATTGATTGTGTTCTTCTTTGTTTGCCGGTGATTGTCCCCTCTCGATAGCCGTGATTCCGGCGATGAGTTCGATGACACCGATGAAGAACTATAATATCTTTAGAAGTGCCAGGCAAGCAAACCCCCTTGTTCATTCCGATACAATCCCATTCTCTCGCTCCTGCTCTCTTCTACTGCATTAGGACAACATCGATTCAACTGTTACATGTTGCGGTAGTTGAACCCCTTTTCCTCTGCATGACCTGTCATTGCCACAGTAAATAGATGAAACCCACTAGCATGAGTAGGAGTTGTTTGAGCCCTGATGTGCCTACTCATTCATGCTTGTTTGTCATGCCTGCTACTGCTTAGAGTTGAGTCGGGTCTGATTCATCGGGGATGAATTGGAATGGTGATGAACATGTCCTACTGTGTGTGAGCTAAGTGTGTGAACACGATTTGGTAAAGGTAGCGGTGAGAGGCCATGTAGGAGTACATGGTGGGTTGTCTCATTGAAGCCGTCCTCAGGAACTGAGTTCTGTGTTTGTGATCCATGATACAGTTACTACCACGCATTGGGCCCGAAACCAATGGACCCTCTCGGCTTCTTAATCACCCTTGTCCTCTGTCCAGGAGTTGCAAGTAGTTTCTGGTGTTTGTAGTATGCTGGAGGCCGTGGACAGCGCTGACCGAGGGGTGGGCTGTGATGCGGTAGGCACGTGGCACGGTGTACCGGGCGCCTGTTTGGTGTCTCGGGAACCCTGCACACATCGTTCGGGGCCGTATGTGGAAACCTCGGCCGGACTCCCTGCGGATGGAACCTGAATAGGCGATAAACCTGGACTAGAGACTTGAGTGTTTAGGTAGGCTGTGGCCGACTCCCTCGCCAGGCTTCCGCTTGAAGGTTGCCGAGGTACACGACGTGTACATGGTGGTAAGTGGCGAGAGCGTGTGTGACGCAGTACACCCCTGCAGGGTTATCGTGAACTATTCGAATAGCCGTGTCCGCGGAAATGGACTTCTGGGTTGCCTA
This sequence comes from Triticum aestivum, assembly GCF_018294505.1. Classification (NCBI taxonomy): domain Eukaryota; kingdom Viridiplantae; phylum Streptophyta; class Magnoliopsida; order Poales; family Poaceae; genus Triticum; species Triticum aestivum. Next base: position 310,035,061 of record NC_057814.1, on the reverse strand, counting down.
TAACAGTTCATAGACAAGTGAAAGTGGATACTTTAAAATGCGCAAGATAAGCGTGAGTGCTATGGATGGCGTTCTCGTAGGGAGACGGGAGCGGATCCATAGTGGAGTATTGATATGGTGAATATGTGGACTCGTGTGCGCCACCTCAAAAGAGTTACTTGCAGTCGTAGTCAGGATAGCCACCGAGTCAAAGCTGGCTTGCTGCAGTTAAACTCCACCACCCCCTTTGTTGATACCGATGCATATGTAGATAGTTCTGATGTAAGTCTTGCTGAGTACATTTGTACTCACGTTTGCTTATTTTATGTTTTGCAGAGAGACGTCAGTCTCGCTAGTAGTTCCGTGTGGACTTCGACGTTTAGCTTGATACCTCAGCTACGATCTTGTGCCCTCGGCAGGATCTAGTAAATAGTCAGGCTTCTCAGCCTTTTTCATTTGTAGATGTCTGTACTCAGACATGTTAAGCTTCCGCATGTGCTCTGACTTGTATGCTCTGAATGTTGGGTCATGAGACCCATGTTTGTAATATCTGGCTCTTCGGAGCCTAATGAATAAATACTCTGAGTCGTAGAGTCTTGTTGTGATGCCATGTTGTATTTGCACATATCGAGCATATTGTGTGTATGATTGAAATGCTTGGTATGTGTGGGATTCGAAAACCTAGTTGTTTATCCTTGGTAGCCTCTCTTATGGGGAAATGTAGTCTAGTGCCTCCTCGAGCCATAGTAGTCCGCTACAGCCCGGTTCACCGGAGTCCTGCTAGCCCAGCACTACTGCTCCGGAACACTTGACTGGCCGGCATGTGATTCACTTCGTTCCTGTGTCTGTCCCTTCGGGGAAATGTCACGCGGTGACATCCGGAGTCCTGCCTAGCCTGCTACAGCCCGGGTTCCCGGAGTCCTGTTAGCCAGTGCTACAGCCCGGATTCGCACGCTGCTGACCGACATGTTCGATGTTGATTCATGTATGCCTGTCCCCATACGTTAGTGCCGCTCTGGGTTCACGACTAGCCATGTCGGCCCGGGTTCTCTGTCATATGGATGCTAGCGACATTATCATATACGTGAGCCAAAAGGCGCAAACGGTCCCGGCCATGGTAAGGCGACACCCGTGGGGATACCGTGCGTGAGGCCGCAAAGTGATATGAGGTGTTACAGGCTAGATCGGTGTGACCTAGAATCGGGGTCCCGACAGCGTTGGTATCAGAGCCTGACTGCCTGTAGGATTACCAAGCCAAACTGGTCGAAGTTGAGTCTAGAAATGCTTTAGTTATATAAGGGAATTGATTGTGGGAGGGAACGTAAGGCTCTTTTTACTCCTTTACCTTATGCCCTTCTGATCTGAGTCATCCTCTTCTCTTCTACGGGGATTAAGAACTAGGCTTCTCATCTTTCTATCAGGATCACGTGTTACTAATCCGTAGACTCGTAGGATTGATGGATTTAAGCCTCAGTTCGGTTCCTACTACTTCCGTACGTTGACCATTGATCCCGGAAGTTTATATTGTGATGTTGAGTGGTCATGCCACTATTTTGCAGGATGTCTCAAGTATTTTTTAGCATTTACAGTCGTTATGCTATCCGAGTCATCCCAGGCTTCTAAATAATCTGATGCATTTGCAAATCCCTTCTTTCCGTTCTCGATGTTCCTTTAGGCCAGGTTAATCACACTAATTGCTGAGTTGAGGTACTCTATTGCCTCGACATATATGTTGGAGTTATTATTATGACCCTAGGTCTCTTAGGGGATCATCTAGTAACCTAGCCATGTTGTGTGTCCCAGTGTGATGATTCTGGCCATCATTCCTGAAAGCATCCCGTGATGCCATTTAGTTAGTAGGCATTCTATTTCTGGGTTCTTGAACCCAAGATTCACTCTACTTACCTCGTGTAGCTAGTGTTTGCTCGTTCCTTTAGGTTATTAGTAACCTTTGCATTAGTCCTCGAGGTCCGTGGTATATCGTTCTTCCAAATACCATGAACCATTCTTGGCAGGAGTTCTTCTGAACCAAAAGGTCACGACCAGAGTGCTCTTAATGAGTTCTCCATTCTACATTGTGACTCTGCCAGTCCTACCTTTCTGCATGGGTTATCTAGAAGAAACTTGTTGGACTTGGTTCGACATACTAATCTATGCATCCACAACTCAGAAAACCATATGTTCCTTTGGGTTGTCCCTCTTTAGTTATTTTCTGGCCCTCATCTATCAATTAATAGTCGGGAGTAATTGTGCATTTGTGTTATCGATGCCTATTATTCTTGGGGTCTGTCAAGCCATTCTAATCCGGAATGACTAAGAGAAACAAACTCCAGTACCTCGTCCATCTCTGGGATTGGGTCAAAGTAGTTGTATTCCGCAGATCAAATGCCTAACCAGCTTTTGTTCTGTTCTACCTCGGAGTATTACCCCCTTTATGTCAGAATTGTCATGAGAATTGCACCACCTCTTATGAATTCTTGATTAAGTGATACTCCTCGCCATCATCGTTCATTCCTCGGTCCCCGTGTTATTATAACCGGAATACCGACAAGTGAATTGTGATGTGCGGAATCTATACTCCTAGCAACTCCGTTGCTTGGTAGTTATGGACAATACTCTCATCCTTAGTATGCCGGTTATTGAATCGTCATCCTAAGATTTATCGTGCGACCTAGTCCATTTTCCCTGGTGCACTCCTCGATTAATGAGATAGGATTGTGTCAATCCATCAGTCTCTTGGTCATATCGTCTTGCCCTGAAAAGCAAGATTGTTCTCGAGCTTAGCAACATATCGGTGGTTCGTGATGTTCCGAATATCTTCTCGGATGTATTACCAGGTTGTCGCCTGACCGCTATGTTGAGTTCGTGATCATGTTGGTTTTCCTCCAAACCACCCATTCTCCAAGAACCGGTGTTGGATACCCCTGAGCTAGTTGGTCAAGCTAAACAACAACTTGGAGAGTTGGAAGATAAAAACTTGTCTAACTTAGTTCATTTCCAAAGGGATATCTTGTGTTGTGTGTTGTAGAAAGATGATTTCTTCATCGATTGGTCCTCGTGATCAATTAATGGACCTATCAGCTTAACCAAACTTTGGTTTGGGTATGGGCTATCATCAAATCAAATCAGAACCAATGATGTTCGTGATGTTGTCTTACCCGTGGTTGATTCCTCGAGCATACACCATTACATCTTTTGGTCTGACCAATGCTATCACCGTGTTCACTTAATTGTGGAATTCCATCTATATGGAAGCCTAGATGGTTTGTTGTTGAGCCCATCGACAACATCCTTATCTCCTCCATGATTTGGTTGAACATCTAAGTTAGCGTTGGAAACTTTTGAAAGCATCTTCCTCGTGTTAGCTCATGAAGTTTATGTTTTGATGGAAGAAGTGACTTCCTCTAGTTCACGTGCATATGATGCAAGTTGCCGCCGTGAACTTGAGAAAGTTTGTTTCGCTTCCTCTGGAATCATCCCAAGTCAGTCATGCATACGTGCGAAGTATTCTTTGGTCTGGAGACTTGCAACCTTCGTTCTATATGAATCCCTAGCACACCAAGCCACTGATTGATTTGTTCAAGGAAAAGAAGTTCTTAAGTGCTATTCCTTAAGGACCCAAAGGTACATGCGCATGACTTCGCTCTCCGCAATGATGGCTCCTAATCAGAACTCGGTAGTGTTTTACTCTAAGACTAGTATGTGGTCATGCTTGTCTGGGACAGCGTGTTCACATGTTTGTAGCAGAACCAGCTCGTGTTTTGGAGCTTGCTATCGTAGTTCATCCCCTGAGAATCTCGCAACGTCATCTCGTCGATTTGTGTTGCAAACCTTCATTTTTGCTTCTAGACTTGATGAGTCTGGAATATACTGAAACCAACTAGATCTGAATCTCAGGCAGATATGATGGTTGGAACATTTCCCAAGAATTATAATATTGCCCTCTCGATAACCGGTAAAGTGGATGTCGTGGCCAACACATCCAGCCGGAAGGCCTATTATTGTGGTATCTTGATTGAGGAAGTTGGCCACCTCCCCATAAGGATTTCGTAGGATTTACTTCCGTAGTTATTCCTTATGGATTCTTGTGCTCCCGAAGTCCGACCTTTTACTTGATGTTCTAGATACCAAACCATATCAATAAATGGGTTACGCTAGCACATCAAGGAGAACATTAGAAGCGGAGTGCTAAATGTCTCTCGGTCGATCATCCAGATCTGCTTCTTTGGCATTGCTAAGGAAAAATCTGAGAAAGTGTTGTCCTCCTTTGCACCTGCATCCTCCATCACCATTCATCATGGTAGTATGATGTGTTGCCAGGATCCTCGACACGGATGTTGGTAAAACCTTGATGAATATGGAAATGCTCAAGTTCTTGAGAGCACGCACAAGCGCTAGGTGTTTTCACCGGCACCAACTGGGATTGCCCCAGTTTCCTCGATTATGCTATAACCTTTCAAACAGTGGATTCACCCTCTACTGTTGAGCTTCTCCCCTGTTACTAAAATCATTCCAGCATTTGCATTATGTTCCCAGCTTGCACCGTCATTGTGCCGTCCTACTATGGACTACCCTTCTCAGTAATTACTGATCAAGATCATCTTCAGGTGGTCTTACCATAAGTTCCATTCATTTCTGATGATATATGAAAAAAATCATCCATTTCGTTGTCTTCAACAAGGTATTCCACATCGTCCATTCTAGCCCGAGTGTGTCGTTCTCCCGAACTCCCTCGAACGATCGTTTGTGATTGCCCTAGGCTGGCATAAAGAGTTTCAATGATCTTAGGATCAAAAGTAATTCTTTTTGCCACTTAAGGAATAGTTCTACGAGTCACCTTCCCCAAGGTGCCCCGTTATAGAATCATGGCAATTATCTCCTCGCTACTTTGAAACCATGCACCGTCTTATTCAACGTGGAATTGTGTTTATCAACTTGAATCTTCGTTCTCTGTTTCACTTCATCCCTCTCTCGATGTATGTGTTGAGTCTCAGCTCAAGAGATACTCAACGTCGCATTCCGTGAGTTGATCGTGAGTTGCTCGATCTTTAAGGAGATCGATTTCTATAGAGTTTCCCTTGTCGTCATCGTGTCGGATGAAGATCTCGAAAGCAAAGACGTCAACGTTAATTGAAGCAACGGATCAACATCTTCGCGAGGAGCAATTGGATCATGAAGATCGTGTTAGCTTTGTGTACCCTCTGTCTTCTTACCTCACGTCTTGAATCTTGGGACGAGATTCTTGTTTAGTGGGGGTGAGCTGTCACAGCCCCAGATCAGCCCTTGTTTGACTTTTGCTTGTTCCTCATGTCATCATGTTTAATTTTGAAAGAAACTTGAAATGGGGATTGCCTAAACCCTAGCATTAAAGGAATTCACTAGGTTCAACCAAAATATTTCCAGTAAATCCAAATGGCTTTCAAAAATGTTCATCATTCTTGGAAAATGCTGGAAACAGTAACCAGAGGTGATGCACATCTTTCCATGTCATATTTGGGCTCTGGATTAAATCATACTCTATTTGCATTTGGGCATTTAAATGCTATTAAATATTTTAAATGCTCAAATAATCATAAACTAAAATGTTTACTGTAGGATATATTCCCAACATTGATCATGAGTAGTTTCATGATTTTTGGAAGTGTCTAAGTATTTTTAATAAAGCCCTAAAGACTACAGAATATTAGAAAAAACAAAAACAAATTAGAAAGCAGAAGAGGGAGAGAAAGTTACCTGGACCTACCTACTGTGCAGCCCACCTCGCCGGCCCAGCTGGCGGCCCAGCCCACCAGGCGCTCTCCTGTCGCCTTCCTCCTCGCGCCAGTAGGCGAGGGCGCGTGCCCGACGCGCGCCGCTACACGCCGCGGCCACCTCCTCCGTCCCTGCCTGCCTGGCTCCGCCTAGACGCGTCTGGACGATGCCACGCGACCCCCAGAGCCATCCGGCTCTCTCTCACTCTCCCCCGAACGCTCTCCCCCTCCTCTGTTCTTCCCGCCCGAACGCCTCCGTCACCGCCGCTCGCCACCACCGCGGACACCGCCATCCCGGCGACGCCCTGAGATGCCCAAGAGCTCCGCCTAGTATCCCTCTTCCTCCTCGTCGAGCTGTGCAACGCCGGACGCCCCGAGTGTCTCCACGTCGTCGTCTTCAACCTCCCAACGCCGGAGATCCCTCTCGCCGCCCCGCTCGCTCCGGTGCTTCCCCGGGCACGCCGAGGCCACCTCTGCACTCGCTGTGAGCTCCTCTACCGATTCCCCCTTCTCCCATCTCCATTAGCTCAGCGTAGCCTTCGTTTCCGTCGAGACCGAGACCTCACCAGCGCCGGACTTGACGCCGTTGTCGTTTTGGTTCGCCTCCCTTTAAACCGAGCACGTAGCCGTGCTCAGTGCACCCCCAGGAGGCCATAGCACCCCTCCGCACCCCCTGTCATGCTCCCTAACGCCGCCCCCGTGCTAACCCGAACTCCGGCGGCCGCAAAAGAGCTCGCCGCCGTTGACTCCGTCCACCCCCACTCGAACTACGGCCACCCACAGATGCGCCTCGCTTCCCTCTTTCAAGCGCGCCCGTCCGCGCGTCAAACGGTGGCCTGTAGGCGAAACCCGAGTCACTCCAGTGCGCCTCCGCCGCGTTTTGGTCGCCGCCGGCGTAACCCCGGCGAGGGTGACGTGGCAGATTAGTTAGGGCTAATGACGCACTTAGTCAACACCTAGTGACACTGACAGCAGGGCCCCACTAACTAACTAAACATAGATTAGTTTCTATTTAGTTTTAACTAATCACAGTGGCCCCACGCGTCAGCGTTGACCATGCTGACGTGGCCATTTTCTGGGTCCACATGTCAGTGACCCTAACTAGCACCGTGACACCGACCAGTGGGACCCCACTGGTCAGGTTTGACCCTGGCCAGCCCGTTGACTCGCTGACGCAGTGATGACGTCAGGCTGACGCAGTATTACATTTTCTGGATTTATTTTTAATCAGGAAATTCCAGAAAATAGTATAAACTTCTAAAAATCATATAAAATCAACCGTAGCTCAGAATGAAATAATTTATATATGAAAAATGATCAGAAAAATGCAATCTATCCATCTGTATCATTTCCATGCATGTCAAACTAAGTTATACCTGCTGTATAGGTGAAAACATGATAATGCACTATTTGAATTCATGGTTTGAATTTGAATTTGAACCTTGAGTTCAAATCAACCGAAACCTTTCTGTTGCTAGTTACATTAGGCCAAATCACGTCATATTGCCATGTCATGATCATGCATCATATTGTGCATTGCATTGATTGTGTTCTTCTTTGTTTGCCGGTGATTGTCCCCTCTCGATAGCCGTGATTCCGGCGATGAGTTCGATGACACCGATGAAGAACTATAATATCTTCAGAAGTGCCAGGCAAGCAAACCCCCTTGTTCATTCCGATACAATCCCATTCTCTCGCTCCTGCTCTCTTCTACTGCATTAGGACAACATCGATTCAACTGTTACATGTTGCGGTAGTTGAACCCCTTTTCCTCTGCATGACCTGTCATTGCCACAGTAAATAGATGAAACCCACTAGCATGAGTAGGAGTTGTTTGAGCCCTGATGTGCCTACTCATTCATGCTTGTTTGTCATGCCTGCTACTGCTTAGAGTTGAGTCGGGTCTGATTCATCGGGGATGAATTGGAATGGTGATGAACATGTCCTACTGTGTGTGAGCTAAGTGTGTGAACACGATTTGGTAAAGGTAGCGGTGAGAGGCCATGTAGGAGTACATGGTGGGTTGTCTCATTGAAGCCGTCCTCAGGAACTGAGTTCTGTGTTTGTGATCCATGATACAGTTACTACCACGCATTGGGCCCGAAACCAATGGACCCTCTCGGCTTCTTAATCACCCTTGTCCTCTGTCCAGGAGTTGCAAGTAGTTTCTGGTGTTTGTAGTATGCTGGAGGCCGTGGACAGCGCTGACCGAGGGGTGGGCTGTGATGCGGTAGGCACGTGGCACGGTGTACCGGGCGCCCGTTTGGTGTCTCGGGAACCCTGCACACATCGTTCGGGGCCGTATGTGGAAACCTCGGCCGGACTCCCTACGGATGGAACCTGAATAGGCGATAAACCTGGACTAGAGACTTGAGTGTTTAGGTAGGCTGTGGCCGACTCCCTCGCCAGGCTTCCGCTTGAAGGTTGCCGAGGTACACGACGTGTACATGGTGGTAAGTGGCGAGAGCGTGTGTGACGCAGTACACCCCTGCAGGGTTATCGTGAACTATTCGAATAGCCGTGTCCGCGGAAATGGACTTCTGGGTTGCCTATAACAGTTCATAGACAAGTGAAAGTGGATACTTTAAAATGCGCAAGATAAGCGTGAGTGCTATGGATGGCGTTCTCGTAGGGAGACGGGAGCGGATCCATAGTGGAGTATTGATATGGTGAATATGTGGACTCGTGTGCGCCACCTCAAAAGAGTTACTTGCAGTCGTAGTCAGGATAGCCACCGAGTCAAAGCTGGCTTGCTGCAGTTAAACTCCACCACCCCCTTTGTTGATACCGATGCATATGTAGATAGTTCTGATGTAAGTCTTGCTGAGTACATTTGTACTCACGTTTGCTTATTTTATGTTTTGCAGAGAGACGTCAGTCTCGCTAGTAGTTCCGTGTGGACTTCGACGTTTAGCTTGATACCTCAGCTACGATCTTGTGCCCTCGGCAGGATCTAGTAAATAGTCAGGCTTCTCAGCCTTTTTCATTTGTAGATGTCTGTACTCAGACATGTTAAGCTTGCGCATGTGCTCTGACTTGTATGCTCTGAATGTTGGGTCATGAGACCCATGTTTGTAATATCTGGCTCTTCGGAGCCTAATGAATAAATACTCTGAGTCGTAGAGTCTTGTTGTGATGCCATGTTGTATTTGCACATATCGAGCATATTGTGTGTATGATTGAAATGCTTGGTATGTGTGGGATTCGACAACCTAGTTGTTTATCCTTGGTAGCCTCTCTTATGGGGAAATGTAGTCTAGTGCCTCCTCGAGCCATAGTAGTCCGCTACAGCCCGGTTCACCGGAGTCCTGCTAGCCCAGCACTACTGCTCCGGAACACTTGACTGGCCGGCATGTGATTCACTTCGTTCCTGTGTCTGTCCCTTCGGGGAAATGTCACGCGGTGACATCCGGAGTCCTGCCTAGCCTGCTACAGCCCGGGTTCCCGGAGTCCTGTTAGCCAGTGCTACAGCCCGGATTCGCACGCTGCTGACCGACATGTTCGATGTTGATTCATGTATGCCTGTCCCCATACGTTAGTGCCGCTCTGGGTTCACGACTAGCCATGTCGGCCCGGGTTCTCTGTCATATGGATGCTAGCGACATTATCATATACGTGAGCCAAAAGGCGCAAACGGTCCCGGCCATGGTAAGGCGACACCCGTGGGGATACCGTGCGTGAGGCCGCAAAGTGATATGAGGTGTTACAGGCTAGATCGGTGTGACCTAGAATCGGGGTCCCGACACACGTATTGTCAAAGCAGAGATCGTGTCCCCTTATTACGGGATTCTCATCAATACGGGCGTGGGTAACCCAACCGTCCCGTTGGCATGATTCCTTGGGAATAGGTAGGTTTTAAGGCATACGAGGAGGCATTTGTTATTCATCGTCTTTATAAAGGGGCACAGACCCATCTTTCTCCTCTACGCCTAGGTCTTCCTTAACCCTTCCAACCTCGAGTTCCAGCACCCAGGTTTCAACTTAATTGCTCCAATCCTCCCAGTCATGTCCGGACCCATCCCTCAAGGCCGGTGGGTGGCTTCCTCTGTCACAGAGGAGGATATCGCGAAGCTCCGGGCGGCAAGATACCTGACCGCGGAAATCCTCCACAGGCTCCCTGCTAAAGGGCGGGTTATTCCTACTCCCAGATCTGCCGAGAGGATCGTATTCATCTTCCACTTCCTCCAGGGGCTAGGGTTCGCTCTCCATCTCTTCGTTCGCGAACTCATGTTCTATTACTGGCTAGATTTTCATGATCTAGTTCCGGACTCCTTTCTTCACATCTCAGCGTTCATCGTCATGTGCGAGGCCTTTCTCCGTATTCCCCCACACTTCGGCTTATGGCTCAAGACCTTTAATGTGAAGTCGAAGGTAATCGAGGGGAAGCAAGCGGAGTGTGGTGGTGCCATGGTGATCAAGCTTACCAAAACTCTTTGGCCAAAAGGCTCTTTCACGGAATCCTCCAACTTATGGCAATGGGAGTGGTTTTACATCACTGAACCCCGTGGTACCAAGTGGGCAGCTACACCTGCGTTCCGATCTGGCCCTCCAGTACAGCTTGCATCCTGGATCAATAAGGGGTTGGACTGGGGATCAATTGACGAAGTGCAGACTCTACAAAGCCGCATCCGGAATCTCCTTGAGAAGGACACTGGTCTCATCAATGTAATACAGCCAATGCTAGTCCGTCGGGTCCTGCCATTCTAGCAAAGGCCCCTCCGCATGTGGGAGTTCAATCCGGAAGGACCACAAACCCTTCAGCACTTCTTCGGCACGACGCACAGAGGAATGAGGAAGTTATTCTTCGGGACACGAAAACAGTGGCCGGATACCACCGAACCATCCGGATACCTCGGTAAGCACTCGACTCCCGAACATAGCTTAGTTAAATATCCCATAATAAGATACTGAGAAAACCATCTTCGAGCAGGGCTGGATGAAGATGGCGGAATGAATTAGGTGTTCGGCCCCTCTTCCCGAAGACTCAGCTGATCCTGTCTTAACAAGGATGCTGGTTCCGGCACCATATCAAGTGCCGGCGAAGGAGGAAAAGGAGGAGAGCAAGAAGGCCAAAGGTGGCCTCCATTATGAAGGTACACCAGAAACTATGTCCAGGGAGAGTGAGGCTCCCTCTTCCGAAGAGAAAAGAGAAGGAGAAACGGACATCCCTTCTCCCCATGGTAAGAAAAGGGCCGCCTCCGAAGGTTTGGAGGTAAAGGCTCCTAAGCGAGGGAAGATGCCCCTGTCAGGCGGTTCGGGTTTGGAAGAAGACGTTGTCGAACAGTTCCTCCATAAGGAGAAGCCTTTAGCCGAATCATAAGTGAACAAGGGTGTCTTAAACATATCCCGTTCTTTTCCAGTTACAACGGTAACATCTAGAATATATGTTTGCAGTCCGGCACGCAGTCTTCCTCAACAGTCCTCTTCCTCGGGGGATCTTCTTCTGGAGATGATGGAGAGCGAGACGCCTCCTCTAACCTCCTCTCCCAATAGGACGGACGATTTTGAGGTGTCATCCTAGAGGATCTCTCCTGATCAACAAATGGTGCGGGGGACAATGAAGACAACGCCCGAAGGTGAAACTTCGGTCGTCCAGGGTCCGGGGTGTGCGGCCCCTACGGGGACCAACAATAAAGGCCCCGGACTATCTGGTTTACAGCCGGAGACGACTCTAGGGTCGAGTGAACATATCCCTTCAAAGGGAGTCCGTACTCCCGCAGCCGCTTCCAGGAATCCGGAGGTGCCAGATTCATTGATGGACATGTTGCAGCATGCGTCTGTCTTAGAGGAATATCGTACCTTAATGGGTACGGTAGTTAAAAGGATTCCGTCCGCGAGAAGCGGATTAAATGTAGCCTTCACGGGCCTGCTAAGAGGCTTCGAGGTATGCAATGAAATATCTTCAATTGCACTCTATATGCAAAATGCACCTGTGTATAGATAGTAGCCCCTGAGACACTAGTTGGCGTCCAAAGGGAGGCAATCAGAGGATCGAAAAAGATATGCCCAGGAAATAATCTAATTAACCAGAACACAGGTTGTTACATCCATGGCGACTGCCCAGTCTACAGAGGTTGCAGGTCTGAAGCAGAAACTTGACGTGGCAGAATACGACGTCACGCTTATTAACAGGCAGCTCGACGAGGCGCAAGGTATGTTTGGAGCGGTCAGTATATCTATGTATAATAACATGAGCACGAAGCTGAGAATCATATACTGAGACATGCATAACTGCAAATAGTGCTGCCGCGGTAGAGACCCTTTGGGCTGAGCTTGCCCGAGTCAAGGAGCAAGCCAGGATGAGTAATGTGGCTGCCCAGAAGGCAGCTGATGAATGAAAGACCGAACAGGCTGCTCGGCGCCAGTGCGAGGAGAGAATATCTTCCATAGAGCGAGATCTAAAGGATGCCGCTGGGAAATGCCAAACAGTCAAGGAGGAGAACAAGGCCAAAGTAGCCAAACTCGACAAGGCGGAGGGAGTCCTGGACTAAGGGGTCCTCGGGCGTCCGACCTGTTAGCCCTGGGCCGGACTGATGGGCTGCAACGATACGAAGACCGGAGACTGCACCCATGTCCGGATAGGACTCTCCTTGGCGTGGAAGGCAAGCTTGGCGATCAAATATGTAGATTCCTTTCTCTGTAACCGACCTGGTGTAACCCTAGATCCTCCCGGTGTCTATATAAACCTAGTCCGGAGGAAGAGATACTCATTACCATAATCATACAGGCTAGACCTTTAGGGTTTAGCCATTACGATCTCGTGGTAGATCAACTCTTGTAATACTCATATTCATCAAGATCAATCAAACCGGAAGTAGGGTATTACCTCCATAGAGAGGGCCCGAACCTAGGTAAACATCGTGTCCCCTGTCTCCTGTTACCATCGACCTTAGACGCACAGTTCGGGACCCCCTACCCGAGATCCGCCGGTTTTGACACCGACATTGGTGCTTTCATTGAGAATTCCACTGTGTCGTCCCCAAAAGGTTTGATGGCCCCTTCAATCGTCAACGATGATGCTGTCCAAGGAGAAACCTTCCTCCCCGGACAGATCTTCGTGTTCGGCGGCTTCGCACTGCGGGCCAATTCGCTTGGCCATCTGCACCAGATCGATAGCTACGCCCCTGGCCATCAGGTCAGATTCGGAAGCTTGAAGTACATCGCAGACATCTGTGGAGACTTGATCTTCGACGGATTTGAGACCGCGGTGACCGTTCCTTGTCACCCCGATGAACATGACTTAAATCTGTCATCAGACCGCATCCATGAGATAGCTTCCGTAACTGCTCTGGCATTAGATCCGGAGCAGACCGCGCCATCCGAGGATGGGAAGCCCAACCCCGGCACGGAGTTTGCAGATTCCGCGACGTTGGAGCCGGACATAGACTTAACTTCACAAGATATCTGTGTCACCGGAACTCCGGACTCGTCTCCGGCTATAAGTTCCGAACCATATGCGTCCGCAGTTGCCGAGCTTGATCAGTTATTGATCTTCGAATTCAGCACCACAGACATCTTCCGACACTCGCCCCACGGTGATGTGCTGAACACGTTAAAGAATCTGTCCTTGGCGGGGGACTGACAGCCGAATTATGTCCGGTTTGAACTGGAGGCTGATGATGGGGGAGAATTTCGCTTCCCACCCGCCACCCACTTCATAGCCACAGTCGAGGACTTAACCGACATGCTTGACTATGACTCCAAAGACATCGATGGTATGGACAACGATGCCGGAGAAGAGGAGGCCCAAAACATGCCGTTCATAGGACGATGGACGGCCACTTCCTCATATGACGTATACATGGTGGATGAACCAAAAGATAATGGCAACGACAAGGAGAACCCAGCGAAGGATCACCCTCCTAAAACACAACCAAAGCACCGTCGTCAGCGGCTCCGCTCTAAATCGCGCCGCAGCAAAGACAACAACACCGGCACAGGAGACGATAACACTCCGGATGGTGCCGAAGACACAGAAGACCCCGACGAACAAACCGCCGAACAAGACAATCGGGAAGATGGGCAAGTCAGCCCTTATGAACAGGCCATAGAACAAGACTCGGAGGACGGTAGTTATCATCCGCCCTCCAAGGAGGAAGTGAGCCTCGGCAATGAAGATTTCATCGTGCATGAGGAACCCCTTAAGCAGGAGCGCTTTAAGCTTCAGCTAATAGCCACTGCGAGGACCCTGAAAAAGAAGCAGCAGTAGCTTCAAGCTGATCAAGACCTGGTCAATGACAGATGGACCGATGTCCTGGCAGCCAAAGAATACGGCCTTAAGTGCCCAGCTAAAAGTTACCCGAAGCACAAATTGCTACCTCAGCTCGATGACGAGGCGACAGCACCCGCACCAGCATCGCGCAAGGCGGCGGACCGACCACCGTGCGGTCGGGATAAAACAGCAACTCGAGCCGAAAACCAGACTGTCCCACCTCGCTGAAAAAGTAGGGATAAGACAGCTCGGGGTTATCCATATGACCTTCGTCAAGACCAGGATAGTAGAGAAGGACATACAAGATCGATCTATGGATCGCGAGGACGTGCCCTGACACACGATGACTGCTATCTATTCGAACGCGACAAACCTAGTCACGCCCGGGCCGAAAACCGCAGACGGACTCCATCGGACCTACGTCGCGATGCGGCCTGATATAAAGGTTCCGCACACCCTCTTTGCTTCACGGACGAAGTAATGGATCATGAATTCCCAGAAGTGGTATGGATCGAACCCGTAAACATCTAATCATACAACGGAATAACCGATCCCACAGTATGGATTGAGGATTTTATTCTCCACATCCACATGCCCCGCGGGGACGATCTTCATGCCATCAAAGACCTCCCACTAAAACTCAAAGGGCCAGCTCGGCAGTGGCTAAACAGTCTTCCTGAAAATTCTATTGGTAGCTTGGAGGACTTGGAAGAAGCTTTCCTTGACAACTTCCAAGGTACATATGTCCGGCCACCAGATGCCGATGACTTAAGTCACATAGTCCAACAGCCTGGAGATTCAGCCAGGAAATTCTGGACTAGGTTCCTAACTAAAAAGAACCAGATCGTCGACTTTCCGGATGCCGAAGCCCTAGCGGCCTTTAAACATAGCATCCGTGACGAATGACTCGCCCGCCACCTCATTCAGGAAAAGCCGAAATCCATGGCAGCCCTCACGACACACATGACCCGCTTCTGCGTGGGTGAGGATAGTTGGCTGGCCCGTAGCAAAAACACAGAAAGTGAAATGGGCACCTCCGAGGGCAAAAATAGCAACGGCAAGCTCCGACGCAACAGGCATAAACGCCGAAGCAATGGCGACAACACCGGTGACACGATAGTCAACGCCGGCTTCAGTGGCTCCAAGTCTGGCCAGCGGAAGAAGACATATAAAAGAAACAATCAAGGACCATCTAGCTTGGACCGCATACTTGATCGTCCGTGCCAAATCCATGGCACCGTGGACAAACCTGCCAATCATACCAACAGAGGTTGCTGGGTTTTTAAGCAGGCCGGCAAGTTAAATGCCAAAAACAAGGAGAAGGGATCGCAAAGCGAGGACGATGACGAGGAGCCCAGGCAGCCGAACACAGGGGGACAAAATAAGTTCCCCCCTCAGGTCAAAACGGTGAACATGATATATGCCACGCACATCCCTAAGAGGGAGCGCAAGCGCGCACTCAGGGACATCTATGTGATAGAGCTAGTCGCCCCAAAAGACAATCCATGGTCATCATGGCTGATCACCTTTGATCGCCGGGATAATTCGACCAGTTTCCATCATGGTGGTTCAGCCGCACTAGTCCTCGACCCAATCATTGATGGATTGCACCTGACGAGAGTCCTCATGGATAGTGGCAGCAGCCTTAATCTGCTCTATCAGGATATAGTGCACAAAATGGGCATTGACCCATCACGGATCAAGCCCACAAAAACAACCTTGAAAGGAGTCATACCAGGTGTAGAGGCTCGCTGTACGGGCTCAATTATGCTAGAGGTTGTCTTCGGATCCCCGGACAACTTCCGAAGCGAGGAGTTAATCTTTGACATCGTCCCTTTTCGCAGCGGCTATCACGCACTGATCGGATGAACCGCTTTTTCCCGATTCAATGCGGTGCCTCATTATGCCTACCTCAAGCTCAAGATGCCCGGCCACGCGGCGTCATAAAAGTTAATGGAAATACGAAACGTTCCCTGCGTACCGAGGAACACACCGCTGCCTTAGCAGCGGAAGTATAGTGCGGCCTTTTAAAGCAGAACCTTAATTTGGCGGCCAAGCTCCCGAACACCGTCAAGAGGGTCCGGACCATTCTGCAGCATGACAGCTCGGCTCGTCAAGAGCTCGACTAGCAATCCGGCCTCCTTCCCAGCCCCAATCAAGTGACGGCATTCGTACCGCGCGTACATAACTACGCACTCAAAGTACCATGGGCACAGACAGAGGCATACCTACCTTGTGATCCATAGTACGGCTCGACCGCTCCCGGACACACATACTTTCACTGTTTCTCTTTCCCCTTTCCCCCTTTTTCAGGTCTCTTTTTCACAGGCTTTCCGCGATGGCTTGTTTACCGGTCCTGTCAAAGGATCAACACCAAGATGGCAAGAAGCACAAGCGTGCAGGGGAATCTCTAAGGTGGTTTCGTTAACAATCACTCTCCCTTGGTTTTTGGCATGTTAAATAGGCAGTTGCTTATCGCACTATTTGTATCAATGCGCTTTGACGTATTAATAAAATTGCAATGAAAACAGTTCGCGGCCCAAATTCTGCGGCCCTAGCTCATTACCTTTGCTCCTTTTCTGTTTTCCTTTATTCTCTGTTAATAACCTAATCAAGTAGCACCCGTACACTTTGGTACGTTCCCATTTGCAAGGGGCTTCATAGCGCCCCACACTACGGCAACAAAGTCCGAACACTTTTTTATAGTACAGTTTGGCACCCCGAATTTAGCATTATATGCATTGGCTCCGAATCATGTCTTTGGTCAATAGTTGGGTTGCCCGGCTCCTGTGCTTGCTACCTTACGTTCTGCTATATCGGCTAAGGTAGTAAAGGGAGAACTACTGCGATTGTGCCCTGGTTTACCCAATGGAGCACCTCAGTAGAGAAAGCCGAAAACTGACTGTCATAATGCGGCGAGAGCCGGTCAGCTCTTCGGAGGTCTCAAATCGTTGGAGATTTTTTCCGCATTACGCGAACGATCGGTACTTACCCGATCAGGTGTTTACAGCATCCTAGTTTGGATACTAGGGGCTACACCTATATTTTTATTGTCAAACTCCTATGGCTAAGTGAGGGTGTTCAAGCCGTATAGTCTGATTGCCCTCTTCGTTGCGCTAAACACCTCCTTCAAGGACCAAATAATTGGATCAAGAGTGTTTAGATTCCTTCCCAAACACACCCGTACTATGTACGTGGGGAAGAAGCCGACGACTGGCCAACCCTCAGATTTTATACCACACGGCGGCACAGGAGGTAATTTTTTTTTATAAAAACAAAACATTATATTACATAACAACTTTGTTTGACCATACAAGGCCTAGACAACATGAATGTATTCATTCAAAAATAATGTCTTTCGCACATTGCATCGCCACAATGCGAGACACCTCCAGGACGTCTCCAAAGTATCGCTCGGGTGTACGGTGCTCCTTGCCCTCAGGCGCCCCTCGGTTGCTAGCTTGACGATGTCCATCTTCGCCCGCCACACCTTCACATAGGCGAAAGCGAGGTGCGCGCCCTCGATGCAGATCGACCGCTTGACGACGTCCAGCCGAGGATAGGCACTCACCAGCCACTTCACGAGGCCGAAGTAGCTGCTGGGTATAGCTTCGGCAGGCCACAGCCGGATTATCAAATCCTTCATGGCCAAATCGGCCACCCTATGCAACTCGACCAGCTGTTTCAGCCGATCGGTGAAGGGCACTGGATGTTCTGGCGCAAGGTACTGCGACCAGAACAGCTTCTCCGTCGAGCTCCCTTCTTTGATTCGGAAGAACTCTACAGCGTCAGATACACTTCGAGGTAGATCAGATAAAGCCCTTGGAGAACTCCGAATCCGGGTTAGTAAGAAATACTTCTTCTTCACATACTTGCTTTTCATACTAAACTCCTTACCCAACGCGATCTTCTTGTCCTCCTGGATCTCCTATAGAGCACCCTGGGCGTCAACCCGGGCCTCTTCCGCATTTTTGCGAGCCTTGGCGAGTTCGGTCTCTCGAGCCGAAACATCACCCTCCAAGGCTTCGCACTTTTTCACCGCGTCCTGGAGTTCTTGCTGGACCTCGTTGAGCCTAGCCTTGAGCTTTTTGCGGGCGGCTTGCTCCTTGGCAGCTTTCTCCTCGGCTTCGGCCAGGGCCTTTTTCAGAGCCTCGACCTCGGTCGTCGCTCCTACATAAGCCATGACATTACAGTCAATAAACATCATTTATTATTTCTGAATATATTGCGAGTCATAGCATACCTTACTGCTCTTCCAGCTGCTTCCTCGCATGGCCGAGCTCTCCCTCGGCCCGCTTCAGCCTCTGCTATAGTACAGAGACTTCGGCAGTGTGTGAGGTCGCGGCCAGCAACAACGCCTGCTTATTCATATAAGACACATTTCGTTAGTTCCCTGCGAAAATTATTTGATCCCCTGTCCAGCTTTTCTTTCCGAACAACGGACAGTGTCTCAGGGGCTACTGTCTATAATGGGATTTTCTCTTTTTGCGTTGCTTACCTCAAAACCTGTCAGCAGGCCACTGGAGGCTTCGGTCAGTCTGCTTTTGACGGACTGAACCTTCCTATCACCGTACCCATAAGGATACGATGTTCATCAACAATGGAAGCGCCTCGTAGTGCTTCCAGCAGATTGTCCGGTGCCTCTGGTTGGACAGAGGACACAGGTGGGATGGGCACGCCTCCTTCTTTCGAGGGAGGCTGCTTGCCGGATTCCGGAGCCTTGTGTGTCTCCGGAGCTGTATTCGGTTGGGGGCCGAATTGAACCTGGCCCCCGTCATCAGTCCCCACGGGGATCTGTTTCCCCATGTGTCCGGCGACTGAGGTCTCGCCCTCTGGCGCTGCCCTGACGATCTCCGAAACCTCTCTCTAGCCAGGAAGGGTCCTTCAGGACGATAGCTCGGCATAGCCCTTGGCCGGGGGAGAGTGAGCGGCCGGCGGTGACTCGCTGGCCATTGCCTTTGAATCCAACGAACCTCCCGATGACGTTCGCGGGGAGTTGTCGCGGGCCGGACTGTAGTAGCATAACTAGCCATGTTAATACAATAAAGAGGAAGGGTCGGATACATGGGCGAGTACGAGTCTGTCAGTACTTACGACGCAGCTAGGGGCTTGCTCCGCGAGGGTCGCTCCGGACTGCTGTCGACGTCCCAAGCGGTTTTGTCCACGAGGGAGCCCTTCCCCTTCTTGGGCGCCTCCGCCTCCAGATTTGGGGAGTCCGCCCTCTTCTTCCTCCCCCCATCAGGGGGAGGGTTGCTTTCCTCCTCCTCCTCATCGTCGTCTTCGGCGGCGGAGGAGTGAGTCTTGTCTTCGGACATCACGTCCGAAGTGACCTTGCGGCGGATGCCACCCCGGTCCCCCTTGGCGTTCTTCTTGGCCTTCTTCTCCGGCGGCTGATAGGGCGTCGGGACCAGCATCTTCGCGATGAGCGGGATGACTGGCTCTTCTTGTAGCGGAGCCGAACTATGAATTCGCTCCACTTCCTCCGTCCATTCCTGAAACGATAAATTAGCGAAGTTCAGTTACCCTCCTTAGACAAACAGGTAGAGGGTACGCCTTGAGATGTGAGGGACTTACTGTGCTGGCAGGGTGGGCAAGATCGTGCCCACGATCCGAGTCTATGGCCGGCGGCTTCTCATCACCTTTGAAGAGCAGCTTCCAGGCGTCTTCGTGAGTGGTGCCGAAGAGCCTCACCAGGGTCTGGTGCTTCTCCGGATCGAACTCCCATAGAGGGGAAGTTCCGCTTTGGCAAGGGAAGAATCTGGCGAACCAGCATAACCTAGATCACGTCGATGAGCTTGATGTTCTTGTTCACCATGCTTAGGATGCGCGTTTGCAGCGCCATCAGCTCGTCCGACGAAGACCAATTTGGGCCCTTATCCATCCAGGAGGTCAGCCGCATTGCAGCCCCGGACTTAAATTCGGGGGCGGCGGCCCAAGTGGCACCGTGGGGCTCTGTGATATAAAACCACATCTTCTGCCACTCCTTGACAGTTTCCACGAACGTACCTTGGGGCCATGTGACGTTGGGCATCTTGCTCACCATGGCTCCCCCGCACTCCTCGTGTTGGCAATCCACCACCTTCGGCTTCATGTTGAAGATTTTGAGCCATAGTCCGAAGTGGGGCTGGATGCAGAGGAAAGCCTCACACATGACAATAAATGCCGAGATGTTGAGGAAGGAGTTCGGGGCTAGATCATGGAAATCTAGCCCATAGTAAACATCAGTCCGCAGACAAAATGGTGGAGTGGAAACCCTTGCCTGCAGACGAAATGAGGGAGGAACACCACCCTCTCGTTGGGCTTCGGTGTGGGGACGACTTGTCCCTTGGCCAGAAGATGGTGGACGATCTCCTTCGCCAGATACCCGGCCTCCCGAAGCTCGGCGACGTCCTTCGCCCTGACGGAAGAGGCCATCCACTTGCCTTGACCTCCAGATCCGGACATGGTCGAGAGCTTGCGCGGAGCGTACAAGACGAGAACTTGGGCGCTGGAGGACGAACGAAGGCGTGGGTGAAGAAGGAGAATCCTTATCCCCTTATAAAGGCAGCAAAATTCGAAACGCCTCCCCACTCGCCTTCAAACTCGCCTATTCCCAAGGGTTGTATAAACGGCACAGTTGGGTTACCCACGCCCGTATTGATGAGAATCCCGCAATAAGGGGACACTCTGCTTCGACAAGACGTGCCAATGGCAACCGCGTCTCGAAACGTGGAGCGGCAGACGAAAAACGGTTCGAAATTGTGACTGGGCGGACGTGATGTCATGTTGCAAAAAGTTGTCAGCGGATTGGACTCGTGGAATATTATATTCTCTGCGGTTGTGTGTGGCGTGTGTGTTACAGGTCCAGACACGATCATTATGACCGAAGACTATCTTGGAGTTCGGAAGGAGGAACCCGCCTTGCAATGCCGAAGACAAATCTGCGCGCCGGATACCTCATCATTGAAGTCAGGTTCAGGGGCCACTGAGGGAGTCCTGGACTAAGGGGTCCTCGGGCGTCCGGCCTGTTAGACATGGGCCGGACTGATGGGCTGCAAAGATACGAAGACCGGAGACTGCACCCGTGTCCGGATAGGACTCTCATTGGCATGGAAGGCAAGCTTGGTGATCAAATATGTAGATTCCTTTCTCTGTAACCGACCTGGTGTAACCCTAGATCCTCCCGGTGTCTATATAAACCTGAGGACTTAGTCCGGAGGGAGAGATACTCATTAGCATAGTCATACAGGCTAGGCCTTTAGGGTTTAGCCATTACGATCTCGTGGTAGATCAACTCTTGTAATACTCATATTCATCAAGATCAATCGAGTAGGGAGTAGGGTATTACCTCCATAGAGAGGGCCCGAACCTGGGTAAACATTGTGTCCCCTGTCTCCTATTACCATCGACCTTAGACACCCAGTTCGGGACCCCCTACCCGAGATCCGCTAGTTTTGACACCGACAAAGGCCTTAGAAGAGGCGAGAGAAGCACGGTCCGAGTCTAGAGCGTCTCGGGAGGAGATCCGGCAAGCTGGGGAGATAGCGGCCGGTAAGCCCTTTCTATTACAGACTAAATTCGGCGATCCAAAGTATGCCCTCCAGACGCATTCTTGGACTTGCCGAAGAGTGTCTCTGATGCGGCGCAGTTTTTCCAAGTGCAAGAAGGGCATGCAATGGAGAAGCCTTTCTGGTCGCAATTCAGCACGCCAAAGCGTCCGCTGTTGCTGAACGAACAGATTGACCAGTGGGCTGAGCCCCACAAGATATCCGGATCTGCCATGAAGGATGTCATGGTCCGGCTATGTCCGACTGAGCCAATTCCAAATAGTTATTTCGGTTTGGTGCAGCGACTTGTTGATGCGGTGCCGCGTATCGACGCCGTTAAGTGGTCAACATGCATTGAAGGTGCACGGATGGCCTTTGCCCGCGTCAATACGTACTGGGCAAAGATGAAGGCCACCGACATCGCAGCAAAGAGTCCACCCAGGGGGGAAGGACCATCAAACACCGAAGCATTATTTTGAGGATGTCCTAGAGGGCGCCCGCTTGATAGAGGATCAGTTCTAGAAGAATATGACATTCCAGTGAATGTACTGAAATTGTAAAAACAATATTATGATATATTAAGGCTATGTTTTTTATACTTTTGCCTGGAAGTTTTCGTTCCTCCTGTGCGGCTATTTTTTGGATAATCTGAAAGTTTACTAGTCGTCGGCTTCGGCCCCCTTGCATATAATACGGGGGTGTTCGGAAAAGCACTTGATCACTCTTGACCCAATGTCTTGGTCCGTGAAGGAGGTGTCAATGCAGCGAACTAGGCAATTGGACTATAGGGCTTTAACACTTTCACTTAGCCATAGGAGTTTGACAGTGGGTCTAAGATATGGCCCCTGGTATGTACGCGGTTATTCGAATACGGTGCGTTACATAGGCGACCAAAAGAACGGTCCTTCGTATAATACGGAAGGAATCGTGAAAGATTCTGATAAGTCATCGAGTGGTTGACCAGCTCTCGATGTATCATGACAGTCAGTTTTCGGCTTTCTCTACTGAGGTGCTTGACCAGATGAACCGGAAACACAATCGCAGTAGTTCTCCCTTTACTACCCTAGCCGATAGGACGGAACGTAAGGAAGTAAGCACAGGAGCCGGGCAACCGAACTATTGACCAAATACATGATTCGGAGCTGATGCATATAAGGCCAAACTCGTGACTCTGGAGTGTGCTATAAAGCTATTCGGACTTGTCGGCAACTCATTTGTTCCCATACCGAGCCCCTGTCAATTTGTGCCGAGGTTCGTGCATGAAACAACCGAAGAAGCAAAATTTAGTTCTTAGAAAAAGCGAATACTGAATACGGATTATGTTCACTGGAATCTGATTGATATGTTAAACGCAATCGTACAGATTATAACGCCCCTCCCCGGGCTATTTGATATGCCAGGGGTCGAAGGCTGAGGGAAAAGGCACTTTACAGGCTCGAAATAAAGAGTGCGGTCTACAAAAAAATATTTGGACCTCCTCTCGCACGTTTGTGCCGCTTTGCCTCAGCGAAAGGACTCCTTAACAGGAATAGCCTTTGGATAAGTATACGAAGCCGAACTCCGAAAGAGTCCGTAAGATGACCAGCCTTTGAGTCACCTGTGGTAAAAGATAAAAAATAGTTAGACAAGGGAAAAAGGCTATGGTAGTGCGAACCGTATTGTAGGCATGTCCGTATTGTGCCTCCGCCGATGACCAGGGTATTTTAAGTGCATAATTATGTATGCGCGGTACAAACTTCGTGGGTATATGCGGCGAACGACGGAGGCCCAACTACTAATCCAGCTCTGAGATTGGTCGGTCCTGTTTAATAGAGACCGGCGGCTTGATGGCCGATGAGATGCGCGGCTTGATGAGGCCGCTTTGTACTTCGGCTGCAGTAGCCGTAGTATGCTCATCTCTACGGAGGGAGCATTTCGTGCTTCTGTTTATCGTGATGATGCCGCGTGGACCGGGCATTTTAAGCTTTACATAGGCGTAGTGTGGGAGCGGTACGCCCGAGCAGTGCATTATAGCTACTGCGGAACAGGACAATATCAAAGGTCAAGCCTTCGCTTCGAAAGTTGTTCGGCGAACCGAAAACGACTTCCAATGTGATTGAGCCCGTGCAGTGAGCTTCTACGCCGGGTACTACTCCCTTTAAGGTAGTTGTGGTGGGCTTGATTCTTGAAGGATCAATGCCCATTTTACGGACAGTGTATTGGTAGAGTAGATTAAGGCTACTGCCGCCGTCCATAAGGACTTTCGTAAGATGGAACCCATCGATAATTGGGTCGAGGACCAGAGCTGCCGATCCTTTGTGAAGATACTGGCTGGGTGGTCCTTGCAATCAAAAGTGATCGGGCAGACCGCCCATTGGTTAAATTTTGGGGAGACCGGCTCTATGGCGTAGGCGTCCCGTAGTGCGCACTTGCGCTCCCCTGTACGGATGTGCATCACGTATACCATGTTTACCGTTTTTACTTCGGGGGGAAAGTGCTTCTGTCCCCCGGTGTTCGGTTGGCGAGTCTCTGCGTCATCGCTGTCACTGGGCGGCCCCTTCCCCTTGTGTTCGGCATTAAGCTTGCCAGCTTGTTTAAAGACCCAACAGCTTCTATTGGTATGATTGGCTGTTTTATCAGGGGTGCCATGAACCTGGCAGGGCTGATCCAGTATCTTGTCTAAATTGGATGGTCCGTCTCTGTTTGCCATGAATGGCTTTTTCCGTTGACCGGGTTTGGAGCCGCTGAATCCGTCGTTGACCGCCGTGTCTTGCGTTCCTTCATTACTATTTTGACGCTTGTGTTTATTGCGTTGTGGCTTGCCAGAGCCGTCTCGAACTTCGGAAGTGCCCGGATCACTGGGCGGCTTTATTTGCCATTCCCTGCTCTCAGCCCCTAGTCCGGGCTGGGCATAGTTCAGACGTTTCTCCTCTGTAATGACAAGGGATCGCATTAAGTCCAGAGCCTCGCTTAAGGCGAGGTTTGTCCAGAGAGAAGTGAGTCCGCGGAGTACGGCGGGAGGGAGACTCCCCGGACAAACTCACACGGTGCTGACTCCGAGGGTTCGGAGCCAGTATCCAGAGAAGGGTCTGGCTTCATGATGACTGCTAGCGATGCTACTTCATCCGGTTCTCCCATACTGGGTTCAGCGGCCGCGTACAGTCCGGCGGGCTCAGGAAGTCCGTCTTCGGGCATGGCGACGCGCTCGGATCTAAGGCCACGGCGGAAGTTCCCCGTGTCCCTTGTTACCTTCGATCCTCAGACACACAGTTCGGGACCCCCTACCCGAGATCGACCGGTTTTGATACCGACATTGGTGCTTTCGTTGAGAGTTCCACTGTGTCATCGCCAGAAGGTTCGATGGCTCGTTTGATCATCAACAACGATGTTGTTTCCGGGGAAACTTTCCTCCCCGGTGAACTTTTCATGTTTGGCGGCTTCGCTCTGCGTGCCAATTCAATTGGCCACCTTGAATAGATCGATAGCTATGCCCCTGGTTGTGAGATCGGGTTCGGAAATCTAAATTACGTCGGTGATGTCCGAGGAGACTTAATCTTCGAAGGATTCTCGACCCCGACAGCTCCTCACCTATAAGAAGGAAACCTGTCGGATCCACTATCTGGCCTCGTTCGAGAGTCAGCAATCATCCCTGTCCTGGCCTTAGATCCAGGGCAGACCACCTCATCCGAAGATGGGAATTTGAAACCCACCGGACTCTCTCCTGCTATGGAGCTCTTTGCCGGAGACCCAGAGGTGACTCTATCTTCGGTAAGTCTAGAATCAAACAGGACTCTCCCTATCATCGGGGAGCCAAACTCACCTCTCGACACTAGCTTGGAACTCTCAAGGTATGCGTCCAGTCAGCACATCCTGGTAGAGTCTACCATGCCTAGCCCCGCAGGCCCTCAGTTCCCCATCCAGCCTTCGCTCCTAAACGAGGCCCTGGACTTAATGCGATCTCTCGCTATTACGGAAGTGCACCTAAGAACTACGCCCAGCCCAGATTAGGGGCTGAGAGCGGGGAATTTTACGTCCCACCCATCACCCACTTAATAGCCACTGTCGAGGACTTGACCGACATGCAAGATTACGCCTCCGAAGACATCGACGGTATGGACGATGATGCCGGAGACGATCCAGGCCGGAATCCGCCTATCACCGGGTGTTGCATGGCCACCTCCACATATTATGTGTATATGGCAAGGATCCGATTGAGGACAAGCCCGTCGAGGCACCACCAAAACATCGACGTCAGCGGCGCCGCTCAATATCGCGTCGCGAAAAGGAAAGCAATACAGGCACCGGAGACAATAACACTCCGGACAATGCCGAAGATCCCGAAGACCCTGCCGAGCCTGGGTCCGAGCAGGATGAATGGGAGGAGAGACAAGTTAACCCCGATGAGCCGGTCGGGAATGCAGATTTGGAGGATAGTAAATATCTGCCGATCTTCGAGGAGGATGTCAGCCTCGGCAACGAAGACTTCATCATACCAGAGGAACCCCTCGAGCAAGAGCGCCTTAAGCGACAGCTCATCACAACTTCGAGGAGCCTAAAAAAGAAACAGCAACAGCTTCAAGCCGAGCAGGATACGCTCAACGACAGATGGACCCAGGTCCTAGATGCCGAGGAATATGGCCTGGAGCGCCCAACAAAGAGTTATCCGAAGCAGCGACTACTGCCACAATTCGATGACGAGGCCCTTGAGCCAATACCATCAAGATATAATCACGCTGATGAACCAGACCGACCACCACGTGGGCGAGACAAGGCGGCTTCTTACACCAAACACCGGCCCGCACCACCTGGTCGTCGAGACAAAGAGGTAGCGGCTCCGGGCTACACCTACGACTTACGCCAGGACCTGGACAATAGAGCCGTTTAGGCTAGATCAATATATGGATCAAGGGGGCGTGCCCCAACGCGAGATCACGGCCATCAAGCTTGGCACGATAGGCATAACCTCACCCGGGCTAAAAACCAAACACGGATGTCATCCGAACTCCGTCGTGACGTTGCTTGATACAGAGGCGCCGCACACCCCTTATGCTTTACCGATCAGGTAATGCAGCACCAGTTTCCAGAAGGGTTTAAACCCGTAAACAACGAAGCATACGAGGGAACAACATATCCCGCGGTATGGATTGAAGATTTTCTTCTCCATATTCACATGGCTCGTGGTGACGATCTCCGCGCCATTAAATACCTCCCCTAAAGCTAAAAGGACCAGCACAGCACTGGCTAAACAGCCTCCCAGAGAACTCTATTGGCAGCTGGGAAGATTTGGAGGATGCATTTCGAGACAACTTCCAAGGTATTTATGTCCGGCCACCGAACACCGATGACCTTAGTGACATAGTGCAGCAACCAGGAGAGTCAGCCCGCAAACTCTAGACTCGGTTCTTAATTAAAAAGAACCAAATCATCGACTGTTCGGACGCTGAGGCCCTAGCGGCCTTTAAACATAGCGTCCGCAATGAATGGCTTGCCCGACACCTCGGCCAAGAAAAGCCAAAGTCTATGGCAGCTCTTACCGCACTCATGACCCGCTTCCGCGTGGAAGAAGACAGCTGGTTAGCTCGTAGAAGCAACAGTACCAGCGACCCCGGCACCTCCGAAGCTAGGGACGGCAATGGACGGCCGCGACGTAACAAGCACAAGCGTCGGAACAACAATGAAGAAACCGAAGATACAACGGTCAACGCCGGATTCAGCGGCTCTAAACCCGGTCAGCGGAAGAAGCCATTCAAAGGAAACAGGAACGGCCCATCCAATTTTGACAAAATACTCGATCGGCCTTGTTAGATTCATGGAACCACCGACAAGCCTACAAACCATTCCAACAGAAACTGTTGGGTCTCTGAACAGGCCGGCAAGTTAAATGCTAAACATAAGGGTAAAGGGCCGCCAAGCGAGGATGATGATTAGCCCCACCCACCGAACACAGGGGGCAGAAGAAATTCCCCCTGAGGTAAAAATAGTTAATATGATATACGTCACTCATATCCCCAAGAGGGAGCGCAAGCGTGCACTAAGGGACGTCTACGCCGTAGAGCCGGTCGCCCCAAAATTCAATCCTTGGTCGGCTTGTCCGATCATCCTCGATCGCAGGGACCACCCGACCAGTATCCGTCATGTCACGACCGGATTTTCAATAAAATAATTATTGATAGATCAATCCCTTTTACGGACCAGTAAGGAAGAATTCCTTCTCACTGGTAGACAATATCTTGGTCACAGAAGAAAAATACCAGGAGTACTGAATATAATACAAGGTTGAGCGGAGGATGCCCAACAATTTATTACATGCACGCCGCTAAAACAAGACGGCGGATAGGGTGGCATACTACTAACTCACGATAATAACGGTGGTGGAAGTATCATCGCGAAGCGAGTGATATGACTCCTAAAGACTACAGCTCTTCGAGCGTCGGAGTGAGGCTCGAGGAGACTTATTGCGGGTGGCGGAAGCGTATCTAATGCAAGTGACCAAAATCCGGGATCGCGCAGGACTGACTGGGACTCCTCTAGGCGTCGGACGCGCTATCAAACTGTTCATCAAAGAGATTGCCTTCGTCAACATCTGGCCAAATCAACAAGCGAGGTGAGTACTATGAAAGTACTCGCAAGACAGTTCGGACATAAGATACAACAAATGTAAACATGAAGCATATGAACAATTTATCCAGTGCGTTCAGACATAGAGATAATAAATACTGGGTGCCAAGCGAGGGTCTGAATGACGCCTCGAGCGGAAACTGCAGAATAGTAATACTGGTGCCAAACGAGTGTCTGAATGACTCCTCGAGCGGAAAATGCAAGAATAGTAATACTGGTGCCAAACGAGTGTCTGAATGACTCCTCGAGCGGAAAATGCAAGAATAGTAATACTGGTGCCAAACGAGTGTCTGAATGACTCCTCGAGAGGAAACTGCAAGAATAATAATAATGCCACAATCGGACGTCTGAGCGACATCACATAAAGGGCTTATAACAGAAAATAAAAGACGAACATGCCACAGTCGGACGTCTGAGAGACGTCACATAAAGGGCTTATATTGTAGCTCAATAATACAATAGTTCGGGAACATAAATTATCACAAGTACGAGACAAATATAAAGTTAGTCCATCCACAGGAATAATAATTCAACTGGATTTACCACTTGAGCTTGTTCACCGGGGACAAGTTTTTCACGCGGATAGATATGGATATACTGATTACACTACCTGATCATGGATACGATGATTTGGAAGGAATTGACTCTGCAGAGTTTGTACTTCACCACAGCCAACGGATTTCAGTAGTCACGGGGACTAGTTCCGTTTACGGTGTTTTGGAAGAAACACGTCTAACCAGTACACACCCAATTCAACCTTCCGAAGCCAGGGATCACCCTCGGCAACGTTCAAGAAAAACCTTGAGACGGGGAGGCTACAACCTCGCGTAGCATGGGATCAAATTTCTATACGCGCACTCTGAGGGGGTGCCCCCCTCTCGGTCCCAACCGGAAACACCCATGGCCCCTGACCGGATGACTGGCTTTAATCCTGGGCTAAGGTACCATCATCCCGGCCTCTCTGTTTGGTGTGTACACGGAA
This sequence comes from Triticum aestivum, assembly GCF_018294505.1. Taxonomy (NCBI): domain Eukaryota; kingdom Viridiplantae; phylum Streptophyta; class Magnoliopsida; order Poales; family Poaceae; genus Triticum; species Triticum aestivum. The sequence continues at coordinate 310,006,015 of NC_057814.1, read as the reverse complement.
AGAGGTTACCAACTTACTAAACCGCATCCTGGCAAATGAAACATGTGGTAGCACGGAAGGGGGAAAGGACGATAAAGTGACTTCGTCCACGTTAACATCGGAGAAAGTCGGATGACGCAAGGCTGGCATGCTACAACAGTACCACCTTGCTGCCCTTCATGTCACCACCTGATTAGGCCATCTCTCATCAGAGATCATCGCAACTTTGGAACATGCGGGGAAAAGAACGATAACGTGACTCCGTCCATGTTCACATCGGAGAAAGTCGGATGACACAAGGCTGCTAGCTACAACAGTACCACCTTGCTGCCCTTCATGTCACCACATGATTAGGCCATCTCTCATCAGAGATCATCGCAACTTTGGAACATGCGGGCAGTTGCCTTACAAGCAACGAGGTATTTACCGACACTCATATGCCACGCACAAACTTTCAAGCAAACATGCAAAACACTTATCATATCAAATGTTCAAACATGCTTGCCTGGTTCGGAGAAGTCGGAGTCTAGCTCGGCGAAGTTCGCGGCTCCGTCACCTCTTCCGGAACCTACGGCAATCACGAAAAACGGGTACTAACGTGAAAACCAATGGGTGCACAGAAACTTCTCCAAATATTTTTCAAATAAATCCCATAAAAAACTAGACAAAATTTGAAGATTGTCAGAAAAGAATGACTCAAAAATCCCTTTTTATTAAAAAGTTATAAAGGTTTCTGTCCAGGGACTTATCAGTAATGAAACAGAAAAGTTCCAGGGTTTTAACTGAGAAAACAGAAAACGGTTCGATTGGAAATGTGCAAGCTCAAGAGGGAAAGCGTATTTGCCCGAAGGCGCCAACAGAAAACGGTTCGAGGGAGAATATAACAGAGGCTGACATGCGGGGTCCACATGTCAGGTTTGAAAAGCTCGCCGGCGCCCGAAGACTGCGGTGGACGCCGGCGTCGAACCACGGCGAGTTAGGAGGATCGGAGGGTACCGAGAGCTTCAGCGTGTTCTTCCACGTCGGTGGGTGGTGGACTCGACGAACGAGGAGCACCACGTCGACGGCGACACTATCTCCGGCGGACGGCGGCTCGGGTGATGGTGGGGAACTCCGGTGGAGGGCTGCAAACTTCGAATTGAAGCGCGGGTCAGAAGGAGAGATGCATAGTGAAGCTACTGGCAAGAGAAGGGAGGCGGAGGTGCACACATGGGGGCGAATCGAGCTGGATCCCGTGGCGGGTCGCGGCGGCCGGAGTCGAGGAAGGAGACCTCCTCGGGGCTCTTCCAGTGCCTAGGCGTGCTCTAGGTGGAGTGCAGGGATGGTGTGTGCTCGAGTTGAAGCTCGGGGCCTCTATTTATAGGCGGATCGACGGGGTGGCCGTGAACGGACAATCTCCGGCGAGCGATTACGGCGATGCAGTGGATTGGCAGGAGGTTTGAGTGGCCAGGCAGCATCAGTGGAGGGTACTGGTGTCATTCCACGGCTAAACGGAGTTGGTCTTGGCGTAATGGTGTCGGTCCATGGTGAGATGGCCGCACGGGCTCGACGGCGGCAGAGAGCGCGCTCCGCGCCCTGCGGTTCACGACGAGAGCGCCAGCGTGTTCGGGGGAGTGGAAGGCCACGCGGCGAGCTCCGGTGGCTTGGGCGGCGCTGGGTGGCGCTGTCAGCGCCGTGCCTCCCGCTGGCGGCCGTAAAGCCGCCGCTGGCATCGGTCACGGGGCGGCGCACCTTCTGCTGCTCGTCGCCGACGTCCACAAGGTGCCAGGCGTTCGTGCGGTGCAGGAACAAGGGGGAGGGGACGAGGAGCAAGGCGACACAGTGGCACTGGTGAGATCGACAACCATCTCTGAAGAAAATGACAGTAAGCCACTGAACTGTTCTCTGAACTTTCTGAACCTGATTTTGACATTGCACTGCAGGTGTTCGACAGAAAGATTTGGCAATGAGATTTTTTTTTCTGGGGCTGTAACTTGGTGAGGTGACCACTCAATGCACCCAGAGGCTGCCTGATTTTACTTGGAATTTTTGGAAAAGGATTTGAATGAATTTCACCAAATTTGACAAATCTGGTCCAAACTTGCAGTAAGTGTAGTTTGAAAATTTTGAACTGAAGACCAGTGGATCTTCATGGATCTTGGTTGAGGGTTCAAAGAACTAGGGAGGAGAGTTAGTTTGGGGGCAAAAATCAAAACAGAAAGTAGAGTTCCTTTGTAAATCACCAATGGATAGAATAGAAGACAGAAATTTATTTGAATAAGATTTAAATGGAAAGAAAACATAGGGGAGGTTCAACTTGCTGGATTTGATGCAAAACATGATCCAAAGATGAGGGGAGGGTTAGGGGAATGGATTTGCACTAAGGCCATGGCAAGAGGGAATTGTTGAAAGTGGTAAAGGATTATTCCAAAAGCCATAGTGCAAATTTCAAAGAGATTTTCAAAAGGCATTTTTTTCCAAGTGAAAAGTATTTTGTCTTGAGTCCAAATAAAAAGCAAGAACCTCCAAGACCAAAGACAGGTCTTGGGTGAATCCAAATAAACTTTTGCCATAAAAAATATTTTAAAGGGAGAGTTCTTTTGAAGAAAAATTTAAATCACCTCCCTCAAGTCAAATAAAATCTTTTGAAAAATCCAATTAAAAACTTGGGTGTCACACGTCATGGCGGTTCGGCAGCCCTGGTCATCGATCCAATCATCGATGGATTCCATCTCACTCGAGTTCATATGGACGGCGGCAGTAGTCTTCACTTGATTTATCAAGACACTATTCGTAAAATGGGTATTGACCCGTCAAGAATCAAGCCAAGTAACACCACCTAAAAGGAGTGATACTCCGCATCGAGGCCCGCTGCACGGGTTCATTAACATTGGAAGTAGTCTTTAGTTCACCGGATAACTTCCGAAGCGAAGACTTGATCTTCAACATTGTCCCCTTCCGCAGTGGTTATCAAGAACTGCTTGGACGAACCGCCTTCGCCCGCTTCAATGCAGTCCCGCACTATGCTTACTTAAAGCTCAAGATGCCCGGACCGCGTGGCGTTATAACAGTCAATGGAAATACGGAGCGCTCCCTCCATACTGAGGAGCATACCGCGGCCCTCACAGCCGAGGTACAGAGCGGCCTCATCAAGCCGAACATTTCATCGGCCATCAAGCCCCCGGACACTATTCAACGAGCCCGGTCTACACTGTAGAATGACAACTCGGTGAATCTAGAGCTGAACTAGCAGTTCCGCCTCCGTCGATCGCCCCACCTAACTGCGGTATATGTACCGCGTGTGCATAACAGCGCACTTAAAATACCTTGGGCAACGACAGAGGAACGCTGCAGGTACGGCCTATCGTGCGGCTCAACCTTATTTCGACCTCAACTTTTTCCTTTTTCTTTTTCTTTCTATTCCTTTCTTCCTCATATTACAGGTTCTTTAAAACCTAATCACCTGACGATCGCACAAGGGCTCTTTCCCAAGACCTCTTTATATACGCAATCGTCGATTTCTCCTCTCAAAGGATCCGGCACCAAGGTGACAGGGCGCAGACGTGTGGCAGGGCATCAAGGGAATCTTCAATAATACCTTTTTCTTTTCCGGCCCTGTATACAGCTTCCCCTTGTTTAGGAATTCTCGGCATGTAAAATAGCCTTGAGGTTTAGGCATTCTGTGTAATAAAACATTTCGTCGTATTAAACAGATTAAAATGGAAACAGTTTTTGGCTGCCAACCCCTATTCGGTGTTGGTTTATTTCATAATCTGTATTTCGTCTTTGCTTCAGATTGCCATACATACTTTGGTACAGTTTAAAAGCCAGGGGCTCCATCCGACCACGAACATTTCCAAAAGTCCGAACGCTTCTATAGTATACTTCGGCGTCCCGAATATTTCCTTATATGCATCAGCTCCGAATCATATCTTTGGTCAATAGTTGGGTTGCCCGGCTCCTGTGATTACCACCTTACGTTCCGCTTGTTTGGCTAAGGCAGTAAAGGGAGAACTATTGCGATTGTGTTTCTGGTTCGTCCGGTCAAACAACTCAAGAGAGAAAGCCGAAAACTGACTATCATGATATGGCGAGAGCTGGTCGGCGATTCGGTGACTTGCCACAAATCTTTACCGATTTACTCTGTATTATACGAAGGACTGGTCTTCTCCCAGTCACGCGTCTAAGACATCCCTGTTCGGATGGCCGCATACGCACTAGGGGCTATTACTTCGTCCCACCGTCAAACACCTATGGCTTAGTGAAAGTGATAAAGCCACATAGTCTGATTGCGTGATTCGCTATGCAGACACCTCCTTTATGGACCAAGATGTTGGGTCCAGTGTGATCGCGTACTATTCCGAACAACCCCGTAGCATCTACGTGGGGGAAGAAGCCAACGACTGGCAAACTCTCAGAATTAAAAAAACGGCCGCACAGGAGTAAAATAATTCCAGATAAAAGCATACATATATTACAGGCCTTGGTTCTTAACACAAAGTCTGGATAAACATATTACATTCACTAAAACATGATATCCTTTGAGCATTGGCCCTCTACTATTCGGGCACCCAGTAGGATGTCGTCGAAGTACTGCTTCGGCTTTCGGTGGTCCTTGCCTTCGGGTGGGCCCTCGGTCGCCATGACGGTGGCCTTCATGTTTGCCCAGTGCATCTTCACATAGGCAAAGGCCATACGCACACCTCTATGCACGCCGAGCGCTTTACGGCTTCAACTCGGGGCAGCGCATCGACGAGTCACCTCACCAGGCCAAAGTAGCTACTCAGAATGGGTTCGGACGGCCATAGCCAGACTATGACGTCCCTCATGGCTAAGCTGGACATCCGATGTAGCTCCGCCAGTTGCTTAATCTAGTTGTTCAAAAACACCGGTTGCTCCGGTGCCAGGAACTGTGACCAGAATAGCTTCTCTGTCGAGCTCCCCTCCTGTGCCCGGAAGGACTGTGCGGCGTTGGCGGCACTCCTCGGAAGATCCGCAAAGGCATCTAGAGAACTCCACAGTCGATTGAGCAAGGCATATCTCTGACCACCAAATATACTCTGCAAGAGAAAGGGCTTACCAGCCACTATCTGTTCGGCTTGCCGGATCTCCTCCCGAGCACCCCCGGACTCGGTCCGCGCCTCTTTGGCCTCTTGGAGGGCCTTGGCGAGATCGGCCGCTTGGGCCGTACTCTTCTCGTCCAAGGCCTCGCACTTGCCGATGGCGTCCTTCAGCTCTTGCTCTACCTCGGCCACCCTCTCCTCGTGCTGGCGGCGGGCGACCTGTTCGGTCTTCAGTTCCGCAGCCGCTTTATCAACGGCTGCTTTATTTGCCCTCGCCTGCGCAAGGGCTCTCTTGAGGGTATCAACCCCGGCCGCGCTACCTGCAATCATAATCATAGCAGTGCATGAGCTTAACTCTAAATTTGCATATCCCTTCAGACGTAGAAGAGCTCTTTTAAACATACCTTGCGCCTCATCGAACCGCTTGTTAATGCGGTCGATCTTATCATCAGCCAGCTTAAGCTTCAGATTGAGTTCTGAAACTTCATCAGCCTGGGCAGTTTTCGCCAACAAGGAAGCCTATTATAAAATATAAAAGTACGTCACCTCTTCCGAATACTATGTGATCCTCTGTTCGGCTCTTTTCAAAACCGAACATAGTCTTAGGGGCTACTATCTATATACAGGCATATTTCCTTCATATGTAAAGCATCTAAGAGTATTATGTCGCATACCTCGAAGCCTGTTAGCAGGCTGGTGAAGGCTTCGTTCAGACATCTCTTGGCGGACTGAACCTTCTCAACCACCATACCCATCAGGGTGCGGTGCTCCTCCACGATGGAAGCACGTCGTAGTGCCTCCACCAGAGCGTTTCGCGCCTCCGGATTAGCAGAGTTCGCCGCCGGAGTCGATGCTCCCCCTCCTTCAAAGGGGGTTGCTCGCTCAATTCTGGAGCCATATGTGTCTCCGGAATAGTGTTAGGCTGGGGGCCAGACTGGTTAGGGCCCCCGCCATCGGTCTCCATGGGGGTTGCACCCACCATGTTCTCGGCGGCCGAGGCCTCACCCTCAGTTGCTGTATTAGCAGCCGCACTCACCCCTCCATGGCCCGGAGAGGCCCTTCAGGACAACACCTCGGTGTCATCCACGGTGGTTGGCAGAGAGGCTCGCGGAGGCGTCACGCTCTCTGCCATCTCTGGTGCAAGAGAGCTCCCCTTAGATAGCGAGGGATGGGGGAGGTCGCGGGCAGGACTGAAATACACACAACATAATATGTTATATTGAAAACATAAAGGACCAAATATTTGTAAAGTATGCTTTGATACATACGATGCGGCCAGGGGCTTCGCCCTGGGGGGCCTCTTGGAGATGGGTTCGATATCTGAATCCGAACCATCCGAGAGGGTAATTTTCCCCCTCTTGGACACCCCCTCCTCCGGGTCTGTGGAGGCTGCCCTTTTCTTTTTCCTCCCCTTGAGGGGAGATGCATTTTCCTCCTCCTCCTCTTCGTCTTCATCTCCCTTGTGGGAGGAGGGGGCTTCGGTCTCTCCGGACACTGCGTCCGAAGTACCCTTACGGTGGAGGCCACCCTTGGCCTCCTTGCTCTTCTTCTTGACCTTCTTCTTCGACGCCTGATAGGGTGCCAGAACCAGCATGTTTGTAAGCTGGGTTGTGGCCGGATCTTTAGGCAGCGGTGCCGGACACTTGATCCGCTCCGCCTTTGCTATCCATCCCTGCGAGAGGGACAAAAAACTCGTTATGCCTAAGAATTTATGGACCAAGTGTATGTTCAAATAACACACTTACCGGAGTGGCCGGATTCTCGCTGTCGAGGCCGATGTCTTCGGTCTTGTTCGGCCACGTCTTCTGGGCCTTGAAGAGCAGCCTCCAGATGTCTTCATGTGTTGTGCCGAAGAAGCGTTGCAGGGTCAGCGGACCTTCCGGATTGAACTCCCACATGTGGAGGGGACGGAGTTGGCAGGGAAGGATCCGGCCGAAGAGCATCACCTGAATCACATTAGTGATACTGGTGTTCTTCCCTATGATGTTCGTGATGCGCTTTTGTAGCATCAGCATTTCCGCGGTCGATCCCCAGTCCAGACACTTGTTGGTCCACGACGCGAGCCGCATAGGGGGCCCGGATCTGAACTCAGGAGTGGCCGCCCACCTAGCGCCACAGGGTTCGGTGATATAGAACCACTCCTGTTGCCACACTTTTGACGGTCTCCATGAAGGCCCCTTTAGGCCAAGTGGTGTTCTAGAGCATGCTCACCATGGCGCCGCCGCAGTCTGCATGCTGCCCGTCGACCACCTTTGGATTCACATTGAAAACTTTTAGCCATAGGCCGAAGTGTGGGGGGATCCAGAGTAGTGCCTCACACATGAAGATAAACGCCGAGATGTGGAGGAAATAATTTGGGGCTAGATCATGGGAATCTAGCCCGTAGTAGAACATGAGGCCGCGGACGAAGGGGTGAAGGGGAAACCCTAGCCCGTAGAGGAATTGTGGGAAGAACACAACCCTTTCGCCGGACTTCGGGGTGGGGATAACTTGCCCCTCGGCAGGGAGCCTGTGTGCGATGTCCGCAGACAGGTACCCCACCTCCCGGAGCTCCTTTACGTGCTTCTCCGTGACAGAGGAGGCCTCCCACTTGCCCTTCGAGCCAGATCCGGACATGGCTGGAGAGGTTGGTGGCGGTGGGAAGGATTGAAGATTGGGTGCTGGAGCTTGAGGATGGGGAAACAGGAGAAGGAAGAAGGCGTGGGGACAAAAGAGGGATCTTTATCCACTTATATAGGCAATGAATATCAAGCTCCCCCCCTCAAGCCTTAAATCTCACCTGTTCCCAAGGGGTCGTGCGAATGACACGGTTGGATTACCCAAAACCGTATTGATGAGGATCCCGCAATAAGCGGGCATGATCTCTGATTTGACAAGACGTGTCAATGGAGGCCGCGCCTCAAAATGCGAAGCGGGATGCAAAAATAGTTCGAAATGTTAAAGAGGCCAGGTGTGGCGTTTCGCCGAAAAAGTTGTCAGTTGACAGACATTATTTTGATTGAATATTTTGCCTTTGTGGTTGAGGGTTGTGAATGTCATGCAGAGCCAGATACAGTTCTTTTATTCAGAAGATTGCTGAAGTATTCGGGAGGAGGAACCCGCTTTGCAATGCTGGAGACAATTCGCGAGCCGAACATATCGTCATTGAAGACTGGTTCAGGGGCTACTGAGGGAGTCCTGGATTAGGGGGTCCTCGGGTGTCTGGGCTATGTGATATGGGTCAAACAGATGGACCATGAAGATACAAGGTAGAAGACCTTTCCCCGTGTCCGGATAGGTCTCTCCTATGTGTGGATGGCAAGATTGGCGTCCGGATATGTAATTTCCTTCTTCTGCAAGCCGACTCTGTACAACCCTAGGCCCCTCCGATGTATATATAAACCGGAGGGTTTAGTCCGTAGAGGCTATCAGAATTCAAATAGGCCAGATGTCTGGGGTTTAGCCAGTACGATCTCGAGGTAGATCAACTCTTGTAACCCCTATACTCATCAAGTACAATCAAGCAGGAAGTAGGGTTTTACCTCCATTAAGAGAGCCCGAACCTAGGTAAACATCGTGTTCCCCGTGTCCCTTGTTACCTTCGATCCTCAGATGCATAGTTCAGGACCCCCTACCCGAGATCGGCCAGTTTTGACACCGACAGCCCTTACCGGGTAGTACGAGCCACTAGACCCGGTGCAGTCCGTTTGGAGACTGGAGATGGCACTCAGTTGCAAAAGTCAAGGAATATTGAGCATCTCCGCAAGTTCTACCCGTAAGGCGCAGCTGTCGGGCCCTACCCGGTAGCCACCCTTTTGTACAGGCCTTGCCTCAGCTACATGTAACCCATTGTACAAAGCCGGGGCGATGACCCCGTGCGAGAGAAAATAAAGAAGCGTTGTGGGGGGCCCCCGACCAATATTGCATGCATCCATGAGCATACCAAGATCACTGCATAAGCATTTCATGAGCATTTGCATATGCATATAGATAGGATCGCATCCTGCATTCATTCTCATCTGCATGAAGCTACAGGTTCCTGCCGTGAACGTGGCTTCGACAAGGAGTTAAGAAGATTGCTTGGCAGAGCGATCCCCGGCAAGCCAAACAGATAAGTTTTACCTCATGTCCATCAGTGTTCCGTAAGGCTATAACTTTGCATGAGAAAGCATCGCCACTCTTTTGAGACGTAGGTGCTCCCACCCATGACTCGAGCGTTGCTTCAGTCAGGATGGTCGCAGTGGCCTTTGGTAAAAAGAAGATGGCGGGGGGCTGGTCCCTCTGTTTGTTCCCCGGAAGTCGCAGATCTCTGGTTGACAAGAAGGGTACCGGCAGGATAGCATGCCAGGGAAAAACTCGTTTATTTATATTAAATAGGCATCTCACCTCTGCATGGACATACATATGCACGAGTTCCCGGCAAGGTTCATCTTTTTCATTAATATGCTGATACAAGTACAAGCATTATAGAACACAAACATGGACTCGAGAGAATACATTATTTGAATTAAAATTTGGCAATTGCCTACAGATTTAAGATTGAAAAAATATAAGTGCCCCGTAATCCCCTCTTTTTGTTTTCCCTCCTTCAGGCACTGCGGCAGAAGGACGAAAAGACGGGAAAAGGGGCGCCCAAAGAGGAGCCCACCTCGGTCCCATCAGGACCCGCCTGGCGCGGCATGACAAGATCGGGAGTGGCGAGGCTGCGAAGGAGGAGTACGGAGGACAGGGCGGGGCCCTCTGGTTGCCACCTCTAGAGCCAACAAGAAGCCCCGGCTTGAGCACCGGTGGAGTCATCCACCAAAGCTCAGCTGGAGGACTGCTGGAGGCGAGGCGAAGGCGCCAAGAGAACATCCCCCCGGCTATCACCCTAGGAGGCTAGTGATGATGATGCCGGGGGGAGGGCAAGAGCAGGAAGACGAGGCAGCAGGTCACCAGTCGGAGGCGAAGGCATCCACGCCATCGTACTCTGACTTGACCCCCTGCCACCCGCCTTCTCTGTCTTCCCTTGTTTTCTACTCACCACCGCTGCTCCCGAGAAGCGCCAAGACTCCAGTCCGGTGCCTTCCTCGGGAAAGCAGCAAACGGCCAAGGCGGCCAGGGGGCTTGAGGCGCACCGCTCCCCACCTTGGCGGGCAGGAAGGCGCACCTCTCGTCAACATCAGCCCCAAGACTTCCGGGAGGGGCAGTGCTGGGATTACCAACGATCTCCAGCCCCACCTCCCAGCCGAGCCTCGAAGGAACCAAGAAGTTCGCCACACCAAGGACCAGGATCACTCCCCGAGCAACAGCACCAACGTGTGGCGACCCCCGACCAAGAGCCCGGGGGCTGGCCCCAGGCTCTCCCCTTCGACATAACCAGCAGAAGCAGAAGAAAGAAGAGGAGGAATGCGAGGACGAGTGACTCCGCCCTCCTCCGCCCCTCCCATTTATAGGTGGGGAAAGGAGGGGAGATGCACCATCAATGGGCGGCCACCGTCCTCCTCCGCCAATTTAAGACGACCGGGCCCTCACCCTGATGCTCTCCCACGCCACGCGCCTCCGTTACCTACCCTGCGCGATGCATGCAGCATACGTGTCAAGGATCAGGGCGTGGTGGGAAGAATGAATTGGCCGTTTCTACCCCGTGCGTTAAAGTCATTCACGGGCCATTACTGGAGCGGCCCCACCACTACTGGCTTTACACGACGCACGGGGAAACCGGAAACTGGCCCGGAATCAAGGCTAATGAATAAGCAAAGAATACCTCAAGAGATCAGCCTCTTCAGCAACCCTCGCATGTGCACTTATTAGACCCTACCCCGACGACGCTCGCCAGCATGTTCGCGGCAGGCCTGGGGGGCTTCTGTGGGTGCAACAAACCCTGGGTCTGTTGCCCAGACTATGCACAGGCATCATATAGTCTTGAAACTCTCTTGAAACTCAACAACCTATGTTCTTAGTCAGCAAGCAATTGCAATTCAACTTATTCAACAGAGTTTAAGCAAGAGCTCCACATAGTCAGCCATCGTATAGTCTTGTATGATTGCTAACACTCACCGCATACACATGAGCAAACCGTTTCAACCGGACACATAGAAAGATAGGGGCTTATTGTTTTGCCTCCCAACGTATTCACCTCAAGGGTGATGTCAACAATAATAACTCATGCCACCCATATTCAACTGGACATATGTACCTAGATCTTTCGTCACCACATGATGCTTGCCAAAAGAGAAAAATAAAAGGAATAGAGAGAAAAACTTTGACTCTTTGCATAAAAGTAAATACTGAAAATTTAAAGATCATCCCTTCGCGGAGGGAAGCAGAGGTTGCCATGCGCTTATTTGTTTGTATGCTCAACCCCTTAGTGCAAAAGAACGTCATGTTACATTGCCTCTTATGATAGCAACCTTTATTATGCAGTCTGTCGCTTTTATTCTTTTCCATCACAAGTTCGTACAATGCTCAATTTTCTCTTACACTAAATGATCTAACACTTTTAGAAGCAATTTTTATTGCCTTATTGCACCAATGACAACTTACCTGAAGGATCTTGCTCAATCCTTAGGTAGGTATGGTGGACTCTTGAAAATAAGATTTGGGTTTAAGGGTTTTTGGATGCACAAGTAGTATATCTACTTTGTGCGGAATTTTTGGCTAGTAAAGATGGGGGGCAAGCACCACATGTTGAAGGATCTATGAAAATATAACTTCTATGTGAATATGAACAAACATAAACCATTACGTTGTCTTCCTTGTCCAACGTCAACAATTTTGGCATATAATATTTTGATGGGGCCTCACAATCACAAAAGATTTCCAAGATAGTGTATTTGCATGTGAAAGTTCTCTTCCTTATACTAATTATTCATGAATTGCTTGTATGACCATAATTGTGATTGTCAAGCCTCAAAAGATTTCACTTTCTAAACCCAAAGTGAAGCTACCACTAGGCATGATATAAGTGAACCACAATAATAAATGACAAGCTACTCCAAAAAGATATAAGTGAAGCACTAGAGCACTTCCAAAGAAAAGAGCTTCGTTGACGGGATGTGCAAGCCCCTTACCTAGGCTCCCTGGCAACTATTTGAGGACTCTATTTTATTTAAAAACTTTCAGATCTAAGTATTTTATTTAAAAAGCAAGCAAAACAAAATAAAATTAAATTTCAAGAATAGCACACATCATGTGAAGAAGCAAAAACTTGGTCTCAACCGATACTAACCGATAATTGTTAAAGAAGAAAGGTGGGATGCCTACCGGGGCATCAGCAAGCTTAGATGCTTGATACTTATTAAAATATTATCGTGGGGTGCCTTGGGAATCCCCAAGCTTGAGCTCTTGTGTCTCCCTAATTCCTCTCATATCACAGTTTTCCTAAATCTCAAAAGCTTCATCCACACAAAACTCAAAAAGAACTCGTGAGATAAGTTAGTATAAACCAATGCAAAAAACCTTATCATTCTCTACTGTAGCAAATCACTAAAATTATTACTTAAAATTGCATACTAAAAGCCTCTACATATTTAATACTCCTATCCTCCAATAGAATCATTAAACAAGCAAACATATGCAAACAATGCAAACATAACAGCAATCTGCCAAAACAATACAGTCTGTAAAGAATGCAAGAGTATCAATACTTATTCAACTCCAAACATTATGAAATTCTACCATATTGTAGAAAATTTATCAGATGTTATTATGCAAAAAGTTTCAAAATTTTATTCTGTCAAAAAAAATTCAACATTTTATCACATTCTGACTTTCCTCGGGAATTTTTGCAACATCGATAAACTTTCTCCTTTGAAACAGCAACATGTAGACTTGCAAAATAAGCATGGCAAAGGCTATACTTGACATTTTTATTAAAATAAAAGATGCAAAACATTATTCTAAATAAAATAAAGAAAATACGAAATAAATAAATTGATGCTCCAAGCAAAACTCATATCATGTGACGAATGAAAACATAGCTCCAAGTGAGGTTACCGATAATGTTGAAGACAAAAGAGGGGATGGCTTCCGAGGCATCCCCAATCTTAGTTGCTTGGATATTCACTCGATATTACCTTGGGGTGCCTCGGGCATCCCCAAGCTTAGGGTCTTGTCACTCCTTATTCTCCTCATATCGATATCTCACCCAAAACTTGAAAACTTCAATCACACAAAACTTAACGGAACTTTGTGAGATAGGTTAGTATGATAAAGAGCAAACCATTTCACTTTGGTAATGTCAAAGACAAGATTCATAATTGTTTCCACACGATGCCTACTATGTCATATCATTTCCACAATTTATATTGAGCAATACAAGCCATAGAAACTAGAAAGCAAGCAAACTATGCATTGAAAACAGAATCTGTCAAAAACAGAATAGTCTGTAATGATCTAGATAACTACCAACTTCTGCTACTCCAAAAATTATGAAAAAATTAGGACCACGTGATAAATTTTTATATTAAACTTCTGGAAAAAGAATCAACTCAAATCACTCTTCTGTTAAAAATGAGACTTATTTTCGTGAGCGCAAAAGTTTTTGTTTTTCAGCAAGATCAAATCAACTATCACCCAACATGATCCCAAAGGCTTTACTTGGCACTTTATTGAAACAAAAGCAATAAAAAAATGATTACTACAGTAGCTTAATCATGTTAACACATAACAACAGTAGGTAAAAGTGTTGGGTTCTCTCCCAACAAGCGCTTTTCTTTAATGCCTTTTAAGCTAGGCATGATGATTTCAATGATGCTCGTATAAAAGATAGGAATTGAAACACAACGGGAGCATCATGAAGCATATGACTATAACATTTAAGTCTAACCCACTTCCTATGCATAGGGATTTTGTGAGCAAACAACTTATGGGAACAAGAATCAACTAGCATAGGAAGGTAAAACATGCATAATTTCAAAACTTTCAACACATAGAGGGGAAACATGAAATTTTTGCAATATGTAAAAGCATATGTTCCTCTCTCATAATAATTTTCAGCAGCATCATGAATGAATTCAACAATATAACCATCACATAAAGCATTATTTTCATGATGCATAAGCATAGAAATTTTGTTACTCTCCACGTAAGAAACTTTATTCTCAATCATAGTAGTGGGAGCAAACTCAACAAAATAACTATCATGGGATTGAAAATTAAAATCATGATGACAAGCTTCATGGTTATCCTTATTCTTTATAGCATACATGTCATCACAATAATCATCATAGATAGCAACTTCATTGTCAAAATGAATTGAAATATCTTCCAAGATAGTGGAATCATCATTAAACAAAGTCATGACCTCTCCATGTCCACTTTCGTCAATATAATCATCATAAATAGGAGGCATGCTTTCATCATAATAAATTTTCTCATCAAAACTTGGGGAGTAAAAGTATTATCTTCATCAAACATAGCATCCCCAAGCTTATGACTTTGCATATCATTAGCATCATGGATATTCAAAGAATTCATACTAACAACATTGCAATCATGCTCATCATTTAAATATTTTGTGCCAAACATTTTATTGACTTCTTCTTCTAACAATTGAGCACAATTTCCGAACCATCATTTCCAAGAAAGATATTATAAAGATGATCAATAATATGATGCAACCTCAATTCCATTCTTTTGTAGTTTTCTTTTATAAACCAAACTAGTGATAAACAAGAAACTAAAAGATTCAATTGCAAGACCTACATATATACCTTCAAGCACTCACCTCCCCAGCAACGGCGCCAGAAAAGAGCTTGATCTCTACTACACAACTTTATTCTTGTAGACACGTGTTGGGCCTCCAAGCGCAGAGTTTTGTAGGACAGTATCAGTTTTCCCTCAAGTGGATGACCTAAGGTTTATCAATCGTGAGAGGTGTAGGATGAAGATGGTCTCTCTCAAACGACCCTGCAACCAAATACAAGAAATCTCTTGTGTCCCCAACACACCCAATACAATGGCAAATTGTATAGGTGCACTAGTTCGGCGAAGAGATGGTGATAAAAGTGTTATATTGTTGGTAGAAATATATTTTTATAATCTGAATAAAAAATAACAGCAAGGTAGCAAATAGTAAACGGGCACAAAAACGGTATTACAATGCTTGAAAGTGAGGCCTAGGGTCCGTACTTTCGCTAGTGCAACCTCTCAACAATGCTAATATAATTGGATCATATAACAATCCTTCAAAGTGCAATAAAGAATCACTGCAAAGTTCCTATCTAGTGGAGAACATAAGAATAAATTGTTTGTAGGGTATGAAACCACCTCAAAGCTATTCTTTCTGTTCGATCTATTCAAGAGTCCATACTAAAATAACACAAAGCTATTTTTTCCGTTTGATCTATCCTAGAGTTCGTACTAAAATAACACCAAAGAAAATTCATATTCATAATACTCAATCCAACACAAAGAACTCAAAGAGTGCCCCAAGATTTCTACCGGAGAAACAAAGACAAGAACATGCATCAACCCCTATGCATAGATTACCCCAATGTCACCTCGGGAATCCGCTAGTTGAGTGCCAAAACATATATCAAGTGAATCAATACAATACCCCATTGTCACCATGAGTATTCAATTGCAAGACATATATCAAGTGTTCTCAAATCCATAAAAGTATTAAATCCGATAACAACGAAATTTCAAAGGGAAAAAACTAAATTCATCACAACAAGATAGAGAGGGGAAAACACCATATGATCCGACTATATTAACAAAGCCTGCGATACATCAAGATCGTGACATCTCAAGAATACGAGAGAGAGATTAATTAAATACATAGCTACTGGTACAAACCCTCAGCCCGAGGGTGGACTACACCCTCATCATCGTGGTGGCCGCCGGGATGATGAAGATGGCCACCGGAGATGATTCCCCCCTCCGGCAGGCTGCTGGAACGGAGTGTAGATTGGTTTTCGTGGCTACAGAGGCCTCCGACGGCGGAGCTTCTGATCTAGGTTAACCGCGAGGGTTTTTGGAATATTTCTGATTTTAAAGGGTAAAGAGGGGGTGCAGGAGGCCACCGAGGTGGGCAGAACCCACCTAGGCGCGCATGGGCCCCCAGGCGCTCCCTGGTGAGTTGTGCCCGCCTCGGGGCACCCCCCAGGTGCTGCTCTGGCCCATCTTGGGTGTTCTGGTCCATAAAAATCTCCAAGAAGTTTCGCGGTGTTTGTACTCCGTTTGATATTGATTTCCTGCGATGTAAAAAACAAGCAAAAAACAGCAACTGGCACTGGGTCAATAGGTTAGTCCCAAAAAATGATATGAAGTTGCTATTAAATGATTCTAAAACATCCAGAATGATAATAAAACGGCATGAATACTTCATAAATTATAGATATGTTGGAGATGTATCAGTAGTGTCTTAAATCATAGAAGATTTTTTTCTTTTGTTGGTATGTGAAGCTAGGTGTTGTATATTTAGCAACAATGTAATTAGCATAGTCGGCATACCAAGGAGTGTTATGAGAAACATTTATTGCAGCTAATTGTTCATTAGGAAAACTATCATTAATAGGTTGTGGGTCATCAAGAATATTTTCAAGCCTAGACAAATTATCAGCCACGAGATTCTCAGCTCCCTTTCTATCAATGATATGGAAGTCAAATTCTTGCAGCAAGAGAACCCACCTAATGAGTCTAGGTTTAGCGTGTTTCTTTTCCATAAGGTATTTTATAGCAGTCAGGACCCCGATCCTAAGTCACACCGATCTAGCATGTAACACATCATATCACTTTGCGGCCTCACGCACGGTATCCCCACAGGTGCCACCTTACCTGGCCCGGGACCGTTTGCGCCTTTTGGCTCACATATATGATAGTGTCGCTAGCATCCATATGACAGAGAACCCGGGCCGACATGACTAGTCGTAAACCCAAAGTGGCACTAACTTATAGGGACATGCATACATGACCCAGCAGCGAACGTGTCCATCATCAACGTATGAACCCAAGTCGTAGCAAGCTACAAGGACTTAAAGGAACAACGCGTGACATTTCCCCGAAGGGATAGACACAGGAACAAAGAAGGACACATGCCGGCCAGCCTAAGTGTTCTAGAGCAGTAGCAAGCTACCATGGCTCAGTGGAGGCACTAGGAGACATTTCCCCATAAGAGAGGCTACCAGGAATAAACAACTAGATTGGCGGATCCAACACATAGCAATACACGTTACACGTACGCATAACATGCAAGTATGTGTTGTACAACATGGCATCACAACATAACTCAACATAACTCATATAGATAAATGCAAGAAGAGCCACATAGCATACAAACAGGGGTCACATGACCCAACATACAGAGCATACAAGCAACGGAAGCATAACATGTCTGAGTACAGACAACTACAAATGAAAAAGGCTGTGAAGCCTGACTATCTACAAGACCCTCCCAAGGGTACAAGATCGTAGCTGAGGTAACAAGCTAAAGGTCGAAGTCCACGCGGAACTACTAGTGAGACTGAAGTCTCTCTGCAAAAACATAAATTAAGCAAACGTGAGTACAAATGTACCCAGCAAGACTTACATCAGAACTAGCTACATATGCATCAGTATCAACAAAGGGGTGGTGGAGTTTAACTGCAGCAAGCCAGCTTTGACTCGGTGGCTATCCTTTACTACAACTGCTGGTAACTCTTTTGAGGTGGCGCACACGAGTCCACATATTCACCATATCAATACACCACTATGGATCCGCTCCCTTCTCCCTACGAGAAGACCATCCATAGCACTCACGCTTATCTTGCGCATTTTAGAGTATCCACTTTCACTTGTCTATGAACTGTATAAGCAAACAAGTAGTCCTTTACCGTGGACGCGGCTATTCGAATAGATCATTTATAACCCTGCAGGGATGTACTTCTTCACACATGTTTCCACCACTTAGCGTGTGCACACGACATGTGCTCGGCAGACTTCAAACGAAAGCCGACGTAGGTGTAGACCACGAGCTGACTAACCACACAAATCCCTAGTAAAGGTTTATAGCCTATTCAGGTTCCATCCACAGGGAGTCCGACCGAGGTTTCCACTACGGCCCCGAATGATGTGTGCAGGGTTCCCGAGACACCAAACGGGCGACTCGGTACATCGGGCCACTTGCCTACCGCAACATAGCCCACCCCTCCGGTCAGCACTACGCACGGCCTCCAGCATACTACAAACACCAGAAACTAGTTGCAACTCCTGGACAGAGGACAAGGGGGTTAATAAGTCGAGCGGGGTCATATTTCAGGGCCCAACGTGTGGTAGTAGCTATTCTTGGATCACAAACACAGAACTCAGTTCCTGAGGACGGTTTCAATGAGACAACCCACCATGTACTACTACATGGCCTCTCATCGCTACCTTTACCAAATCGTGTTCACACACTTAGCTCTCAACAGTAGGATATGATGGCCTCATTCCAATTCATCCCCGATGAATCGGACCTGACACAACTCTAAGCAATAGCAGGCATGACAAGCAAGCATAAATGAGTAGGCACATCATGGATCAAACAAATCCTACTCATGCTAGTGGGTTTCAACTATTTACTGTGGCAAAGACAGGTAATGTAGAGGAAAGGGGTTCAACTACTGCAGCATGTAACAGTTCAATCGTTGTTGTCCTAATGCAGTAAAAGAGAGCAGCAGTGAGAGAGTGGGATTGTATCAGAGTGATCAAGGGGGTTTTGCTTGCCTGGCACTTCTGAAGATAGTATAGCTCTTCATCGGTGTCATCGAACTCATCGTCGGAACCACGTCTACTAAGAGGGGACAATCACCGGCAAATGAGAGGGAACACAATCAACGTAATGCAATAATATGATGCATGAATGTGACATGGCAATATGCTGTGATTTGAGCTAATGCAGCTAGCAATGATTTAAATGGAGTTGGTTTGAACGCAAGATTCAAATTCAAACTCCTCATAAGGCATTCCAAATGCCATTAATTCAAATTGTCTTATATAGCAACTTTAAGTTCTTCAAACATGGATAGAAATGATACAGACGGAAAGATTGGATTTTTTTATCATTTTTCATATATAATTTATTTCATTATGAGTTACAGTTGAACTTCTATGATTTTTAGAAGTTTTAAACATTTTTTTGAATTTCCTGGATTATTTTTAATCCAGAAAATTGTTAACTGCGTCAGCATGAATGTCGGAGTAAATGGCCACGGGTAGCCTAACCGACTCCCCCTGGCTCGTCGAAAAAAATTTCAGGCCGTTCAGGCCTTCAAGCATACAAAGCATAGGGCCGCCTTCCCCCGGCCGGCTATCCCCAGGGCCGATTCCCAGAAGGCGACCGAGCCCCAGAAAGCTCCCCCAAGAAAGAAACAAGATAACCGACTCCAGGGAGCCGGCCCCAAGAGGACCGACTCCCAGAAGCCGGCCCCAAGAGGGCCGACTCCCAGAAGCCGGCCATGAAGAAAGCCGGCCAAGACTGCACCTATTAAGACTGTACCCACGTAACGGCAATAGGATGGGGCGTGGCCGCAGTACAGCCCACTACCCCCGAATCCCGGAACAGGCATGGCCACAGGGCGCCGTACGGGCCAGCCATCCCCCGTCCGGCGCCGCACTGTAGCCATGTTGGCCTCGATGTCACCCACACAAGTGCCAGTACGGCCCGTGGGCGGCGGCCCCCTTTGCCAGAGAGACACCTGAAGACGGCCTGGCCTTCTCTAGTTGGCCAGGGATGTGGCCGGCTCCCAATAGCCGGCTACCTCCCTCCCTCGAAGCATGCGCCCCATTAAGGAGACAAGACGAGGTAAGGCTACAGTGAGGGCTCGCAAGGCGGTGACACTGTAGCCACACTTACCTCGACAAAGCCCTCGTCATCAGAGGCGAAGCAACAGTAACCAGCCGCCGACAAAGCCCCCAAGCAGTGGGGCCGTCCTGCCGGCCAAGAGGCCAGCAGCCGGCGGGACCCACGAGTCAGCGGGCCCCAATGACCGGTGGAGAAGCCGGGGAGCATAGACACTGACGGCTGGGACCCGCGCCCAGCCGGATTACCATTGTACCCCTGGGTGGTAGGCCTATACAAACCCCCGGGGACACCCATGCAAAGGGTTGATCTCATAGAATTCCACACACCATATAGAGCGAAAAAGGAGAGCTAGCCTTGCCCTTCTTCTTCCTCTAGCCAAATAGCTCAAGGAGCACTTGTAGCTACTTGTATTGATCTAGTGATCATGCGGAGACCCCGCAGAGCAGGACTAGGGGTGTTATCTCCACGGAGAGCCCCGAACCTGGGTAAGATCCGCCGGCGTGCATGTCTTCGCCTCATCCCGTTTCCAGGCACCGGCGACGTTTTACTGGCTCCCACAATGATAAGCCACCCATTGGCATATGTCGCACCTACCACCCGACATTTGGCGCCCACCGTGGGGCCACGTGCACCGTCGTCCAGAGAACTGTTCTGGACGGGAACCCTTTTTCTCCCCCGCGAGCGCAGCCAGCCTGCTACACCCGACGGCGCTTGCCCCGACGCGCTGCAGGGCGTCGACGACGCCTGCGCGGCAAGCTGCCTCGCCGATCTTCTTGGTGAGACTCGCATCTCCGATGAGCCCGCGTCCGACGCAGGCACGGACTACCCCGAGAGCCGCCTCGTCAGCCTCCTCGACCAGCTTCACGTCTCCAGCGAGCTTGCTGTAGACTTGGAGTCGTTCGGCTCCACCGACCCGATGCTTGTCGACTCTGACACGGCATCGTTCGGCGCCTACCCCTCCGACGTGGTAGTCTTCGACGACCCTCTCCCTCGAGCTGACAGCGGCAGCAGCGTTGTCACTGAGGTGTTGGTCATCGGCCACGTCGCCGACTCGGGCGAGAACGCCCACGACGCCCTACAAGCGGCAATGCATGACTTGTCCGTCCCCATCCCGGCCGATGCCGACGCCGAGACCCTGGAGGCACGCCGCCTCGCCCTCATCGCGGAGGGCCAGAAGATAGCCTCCATGAGAAGCCTCACCGAGGCCCACCAGCGCGAAGTCGACCGCGCCGCTTTTGGTACGCCGCCTCATGGCGGGCCGAGCCGAGTCGGCCTCGTCAAGAAGCGCGGCGCGGCCATCGCCAGCGTGCTGGGGGCAGACCGCCCCATTTACGCCACACCGCTCGAAAATCTGCGAGTTGCTTAGGCGGGAACAGAAGAGATGAATGGGCTGGAGGCTGATGAGCTCCCCTACATGACAAGGTGCATCCAACAGCTGATCGATGCGGCCGCAGAACGGCACGAAGCCGGCGCCCGCGCTGAGAGCCCTCCCCCGCGCCGAGAGCACGCCGCGACATCCCGATCGCCGACTGCGAGCGGCGCCCGCGCAAGGAAGGACAAGGAACCGGCTGCTAGCCGCCGCCGGACTCGAATCACCATCGAGCGCGACGCGGAAGGCCGCCCTCGAGCAGTGGAGCGCCAAGGCGATCTGCCTCCTCCCCCGCCTCGTGGGGAGAGATGTCTCACCCCGCCGCCTGTCACCCATCTGACTCTCGGTGGCCGACTTGGCCGCCGCGAGGGAGTCAGCGAGAACGATGCCCGCCACCGGATCGACCGCCTAGCTCGATCCCTCGCGCTAGAAGAAGAAGATGATGTCGGCCCGCCATGCTTTGGCCCCCGCATCGACGACGAACCCTTCCCCAAAGGGTTCTCGCTCCCTAGAGACACGCCCAAGTACAACGGCTCTGTGAAGCTGGAAGATTGGCTCATCGACTACTCTACCGCCGTCAGCATCGCGAACGGCAATAGGCGCGTAGCCGTGAAGTATGTCCCTCTCATGCTGCAAGGTACGGCACGCACCTGGCTCAACAGCCTCAAGCCCTACAGCGTCAACAACTGGCTGGACTTCCCGGAAGTCTTCGTCTGCAACTTCACCACCACGTACAAGCGGCCTCCCAAGCCCCACCAGCTCTCCTTATGCGTCCAAGGGCCCAGCGAATCGACCCGCGACTACCTCACGCGGTGGGCCGAGCTGCGCAACTCCTGCGAGGGGGTGCACGAGGTGCAGGCCATCGAATACTTCACCGCCGGGTGCCGAGAGGGCACCCTCCTCAAGCACCGACTCCTCTGCGATAAGCTGGCTACCCTCAACGAGCTGCTGGTCATTGCAGACAAGTACGCCACAGCCGACTCCTCGATGAAGACCGAGCTCCGAGTGGACGCCTCTGGGAAGGTGCTCGCTCCGGCTCCTAAGACGCCGGCTGGCGACTCCAATCGGCGCCCCTACCAGAGCGACCACAAGCGCAAGGCCCCTATGCCGCCTTCCACCAGTCAGCAGGTGGCCACAGTCCAAGACGAGCAGCCCGAAGAGCGGCCCGCTCCCAAGAAGAAGTGCGGCAGGCCGGCTTGGCAGCCGACCTTCTCCTACGGGCAGACTCTCGATGCCCCCTGCAAGTTCCACAGCGGCGCGAAGCCGTCCAACCACACGACCTGAAAGTGCCACTGGCTCACCCGGATCTCCAAGGGCGAGGGGCTGGTGCCGCCTCCAGCCCCCCCAGCAGCCGGTTACCCGACCAGCAGTCGGAGCCATTCAAGATGAGTTCCCTGATGAGCACGCCGCCTATGTCGTCTTCATAACCAGGTTGAAGACAAGCGCAGCCGGCGCCGACAGCACCAAGAGGTCAACGCAGTCGCCTCCAGCAACCCCGAGTTCATGCATTGGTCCGAAAGGGCTATCAACTGGAGCCGGACCGATCACCCAGAGGTGATGCCGTCCCCTGGCTCCTACGCATTGGTGTTGGATGTCACCCTCGGAACAGAGAGGCGGGCTGCCCTATTCTCCCGCGTTCTGATTGATGGCGGAAGCAGTATCAACATACTGTACCACGACACCATGGAGAAGTTGAACCTAAAGGCGAAGCAGCTCATGCCAAGCCGGACCGCTTTCCACGGCATCATACCCGGCCTGTCTTGTTCCCCGATCGGCAAGATCAAGATGGATGTCCTCTTCGGAGACAAGGATCACTTTCGCCGAGAAGCAATCTGGTTCGAGGTAGTGGATCTGGAAAGCCCTTACCACGCCTTGCTTGTCCGACCTGCTCTGGCCAAGTTCATGGCTGTGCCCCACAACGTCTACCTGAAGATGAAGATGCCGAGCTCGAAGGGGATCATTACTGTAGCCGGCGACTACAAGAAGTCCATCGAGTGCGCTGCGGCCAGCAGTCGGCTGGCCGAGTCCCTCATAGTGGCGGAAGAGAAGAAGATGCTGGAGTGAGTTGTGGCCATGGCCGGCAAGCAGCCAGCCTTGTCCCCCAACCCCAAGGAATATGATGCGCATGGCTCCTTCCAGCCGGCCAAGGAGACGAAGAAGATACCTCTGGACCCGGAGAACCCGGAGAGGTTTGCAGTCATTGGTGCAAACCTGGACAGTAAATAGGAAGGCGAGCTCGTCGACTTCCTCCGTGAGAATCGAGATATCTTTGCATGGTCCCCAAAGGACATGCCGGGTGTTCCGAAGGATTTCGCCGAGCACAAGTTACACGTCCGAGCCGACGCGAAGCCGGTCAAGTAGCCTCTCCGCCGACTGTCAGAAGAGAAGAGAAGAATCGTAGGAGAAGAGATAGCCCAGCCCCTTGCCGCCGCCTTTATTATGGAAGTGTTTTTTCTAGAGTGGCTTGCCAACCCAGTCTTGGTGTTGAAGAAAAATAACAAATGGCCTATGTGTATAGACTACACTAGCCTCAACAAGGCCTGCCCCAAAGATCCGTTTGCTCTGCCACGGATTGATCAAGTGATAGACTCCACAGCCGGATGTGAGCTGTTGAGTTTCTTGGATGCCTACTCAGGATACCACCAGATTATGTTGGACCCAGCAGACCGCCTGAAGACCGCCTTCATCACACCATTCGGAGCTTTCTGTTACCTGACTATGACATTCGGCTTCAGGAATGCTGGTGCCACTTTTCAGTGTTGCATGCAGAAATGCCTCCTCAAGCAACTCGGCAGAAATGCCCACATCTACGTAGACGATATTGTGGTGAAAACGCAGAAGCGCGGCACCCTGCTGGAAGACCTCAAAGAAACATTTGCCAACTTGCGCCGATTCCAAATCAAGCTCAACCCCGAGAAATGCGTGTTCGGAGTACCAGCCGGCCAGCTTCTAGGCTTTCTGGTCTCCGAACGCGTCATTGAGTGCAACCCTGTGAAGATCAAGGCCATTGAGAGAATGGAGATTCCCGCCAAGTTGCGAGACGTGCAGAAGTTCACTGGGTGCCTGGCCTCCCTCAACCGCTTTATCAGCTGGCTAGGAGAGAAGGCTCTTCCCCTGTACCGTCTCATGAAGAAATCCACTCATTTCGAGTGGAATGACCAAGCAGACCAAGCCTTCCATGAGTTGAAGAAGATGCTGACCACTCCACCTGTCCTAGCGGCGCTGACTGAGAAGGAGCCCATGCTCCTCTACATTGCCGCAACTAGCCGAGTGGTCAGTACAGTCATCGTGGTCCAGCACCCAGAAGAAGGCCGAGCCCAGCTAGTCCAGAGGCCGGTATATTATCTAAGCGAAGTACTGTCCAGCTCAAAGCAAAACTACCCACACTACCAGAAGATGTGCTATGGAGTGTACTTCACTGCCAAGAAGCTGAAGCCCTACTTTCAAGAGCATCCCATCACGGTCGTATGCACCGCCCCGCTTGCCGAGATCATAGGCAGCCGGGATGCATCCGGCCGGGTGGCTAAATGGGCCATTGCGCTTACACCTTATACAATCTTCTACCAGCCCCGCACCGCCATCAAGTCCCAAGCATTGGCCGACTTCCTCGTCGACTGGGCCGAGACCCAGTACCTACAGCCGGCTCCCGACTCTACTCATTGGCGGATGCACTTCGATGGGTCCAAGATGCGCACCGGCTTGGGAGCCGGCATCGTCCTCACCTCTCCCAAAGGCGACAAGCTCAGATACACGCTGCAAATCCACTTTGCCGCCTCCAACAATGTGGCTGAATACGAGGCGCTCATACACGGGCTCCGGCTAGCCAAAGAGCTCGGCATACGCCGGATCCTGTGTTATGGCGACTCGGACTTGGTGGTCCAGCAGTCATCTGGCGACTGGGACGCCAAGGATGCAAACATGGCAAGCTATCGATTCCTCGTCCAGCAGATCAGTGGGTACTTCGAAGGGTCCGAGTTCCTTCACGTGCCACGGGCCGACAACGACCAGGCAGACGCCCTGGCACGGATCGGCTCCACCCGACAGGCTATACCAACCGGTGTCTCTCTCCAGCGCCTCCTCAAACCATCTATCAAGTCGTCTCTAGAGTCGGACTCTATCTTCGTACCACCCGCCCCCGATGCAGCCGGATCCGACTGGAGGAACCCAGCAGGCGGCTCGGGGACTTTGACAAGCGGCCAGGGGACGGCCGCAGTCGCACCCGGCTTGGGGACTTCAGAAATCGGCCTGGGGACCGCAGCAGTCGGCCCGGGGACTGCAGCGACACAAGAAGCAGTGGCCGACTCCAACTCTCCACCACCCAACCCACCCATCTGAGTCACAGTGGCCGTACTAACAGTAGAGGAAGTCACAACTCCATCATGGGCCCAGCCCATCCTCAACTTCCTAGTCAACAGAGAGCTGTCGACTGATGAGATCTCGGCAAGACTAGTGCAACGCCGAGCCGGAGCATATGCAATAATAAACAGAGAACTTGTCAAGCGTAGCGTCACTGGGGTCTTCCAGTGCTGCGTCGAGCCAGAAAAGGGTGTAGCAATCCTCAAGGATATCCACCAAGGCGAATGCGGCCACCACGCAGCTTCAAGATCACTTGTGGCCAAAGCCTTCCGCCACGGTTTCTTCTAGCCGACTGCCTTGGAAGATGCCAAAGAAATAGTCAAATGTTGCAAAGGATGCCAAGTCTTCAGTTCCAAACAACACCTGCCGGCTTCCGCACTCAAGACCATCCACTCACCTGGCCCTTTGCTGTCTGGGGGCTGGACATGGTGGGCCCATTCAAGACAGCCCGCGGCGGCTTGACACATCTGCTTGTCGCCTTGGACAAATTTACCAAGTGGATCGAAGCGAAGCCGGTCAAGAAGCTGAACGGGCCGACGGCCGTGACATGTATTGCTGACATCACTACTCGGTATGGCATGCCGCACAGCATCATCATCGACAACGGCACAAACTTTGCCAAAGGAGCACTGGCACGTTTCTGCGTGACACAAGGCATCCGACTGGAATTAGCGTCCGTTGCCCACCTGCGGTCAAACGGCCAGGTCGAGCGAGCAAACGGCCTCATCCTCTCCGGCATCAAGCCCCGCCTGGTCATACCGCTGGAGCGCTCGGCCGGCTGCTGCCTCGACGAGCTGCCGGCTGTCCTCTGGAGTCTGTGTACTACCCCAAACAAGTCAATCGGCTTCACTCCGTTCTTCCTTGTATATGGTGCCGAGGCCGTCATCCCAACTGACATCGAGTTCGACTCGCCTCGGGTCACCATGTAAACGAAAGCGGAGGCCAAGGAAGCGCGAGAAGACGGCGTCGACCTGCTGGAAGAAGGCCGGCTGCTAGCACTCAGCCGGTCCGCCATCTACCAGCAGGGTTTGCGCCGTTACCACAACCGGAAGGTCAAGCCAAGATCCTTCCAAGAGGGCGACCTTGTGCTTCGGCTGATCCAGTGAACAGCCGGCCATCACAAGCTCTCGACCCCTTGGGAAGGCCCTTTCGTCATCAGCAAGGCACTAGGCAACGACTCCTACTACTTGATCGACGCACGAAAACCAAGAGCATGCAAGAGGGATGATTCCGGCAAGGAGTCGGAGCGACCAGGGAACGCAAACCTCCTGAGAAGATTTTACAGTTGAAAGCAGTATGTATCATGCTACCGTTCTTTTTTTATGAGAAAAACGGGCCCCCGAGGCACACTCGGGAACTGCCCTCCTTTATCTACGAATGACGAGTGTCATACTCAGGAATGTATTATTACATTTGGTTTTTTGTCCGGCACCGGGTTCGACTAGTCGGCCCGGGGACTGGCCACCTTAAGTTATATTAAAAGTTATACCTGAAGTCAGACAAGTAGTGTGCCGGCACCCGAGCAATCTCTTGTCGAAAGTCGCAGCTCGAAGAACCGACTGTCCGACTGGCAAGAGCCAAAGGCAGAAAGGATGCCCACACGAAAAACGGCTAAGGACCAACGAACTTATATAACGCAAAGACGGCCTCCAACCACGCCTACCGGCTGTCAAAACAGCCGGCTGGCCGGCCTCCCAATCACTTTGCTACAATCCAACAAAGCTAGAGTACTTGCCCTCCCAAGCACTTCCCCAGCCACAGATTGCAGAGCAGCCGTCCGGCTAGGAAGGCGGCAACCAAGGGAGGGCGGCAAAGGAAACAGCCGAAGGATGAAAAGCAAAGAACAAGGGAAAGCCAAACGCATGCATAATTATATTTACACATAAGGCCCCCAACAGGCCGGCAGTCAATATAGTTCGAATACACCCCCAGTGGGTGGAATTGTGCAAACTTAACAAAATACTGTTCCAAGAATGGTGAAACAGGAAAGTAGAGGCAGCAGACTAGACTAAGGGCGCAGCAGGGGAGCCGGGCTGGTCGGTGGAGACGGCGCCACCGGCTGGAGGAGTGGCCGGCTGGCGGGTCTCGGCTTGATCATCGCCGGCTGCAGGCGGTGCACCCGCGCGTGCCTTGTTGCTGGAGGCACGGTCAAGCTGAGGCTGACCGGCCGCTCCACCATCTGGCGCGGCGTCTTCACCCTCCTCCTCCTCCTCCTCGCCCTCGTCGCTGGAGTCGATCTCCTCCGCCGAGTCCTCGCCGTCTGCCGGGTTCAGCCCGAACCACTCCTCCGGCTGGGCAACGCCGTTGTCGTCCACCTCAGGAGCGAAGGCGCTGGTGTCGGTGTAGTCGGCAATCGCCGAAGCCCGCTGGATGATAGCCGGCCGCGCCGGCTCCAGCTCCGTGTCGGCCTCCTGCCGCCAGGTGGCCAGCTGGTCCAGACTCAGCTCGGGATACCAGGCCTTGGCGAACTCCAGCGCCCGCCTGGCGCCGGACCGAGCCGCAGAAGCCTTCCAGGCCTCGAAGCGGCCGACCGCCACCTCCAGCCAGTCGGCAGTCCGACTGGGGGTGCGGGGAATCACCTCACCAGGCCAGAGAGCGGCCAACACCTGCGCCCCAACACGCTGAAGCCGGCGGAGCATGCGGTGAGCCGGCTGGAGGCGGGCCTGAATCGCCAAGAGCTGCTCCTCCAGCGACCGGCGAGCGTTCGGCGCGATCTCGGCGCCAGCCTGCCTTCGTGCCTCGCGGTGGGCCTCGACGACCTGGTTGGCGGCGGTAGAGTAGCCAGGGAAGTACTCTGCGCAAGAAAGAAAGAGAAAGAAGAGAAAAACACCAAGTCAGAAAATGAGCCAAACGGCAAGCGGCAAGCAAGGACGAAGAAGAAGGCGGCCTACCGTCAACCAAGTCTTCGATCTGGCCATAGCCGTTGATCAGCGTCTGCTTCGCTTCGGCCCAGCTGGCCGCCTCTGTCTCATACTCGGCTTGGAGGGCGGCCTCGCTGTCCTGCACCGCCTTCAGGGCCGCCTTGTGGCTCTTCTCCTGGTCGGCCAACCTCTTGGCCAGGCGGTCACGCTCCTGTGCCAAGGCGTCAAACTCGGCCTCCTTAGCACGGAGGGCGGCCTGAGCCCCGCCCAGCTGCTCCCTCAGACTGGCGTTGGCCGCTGCAGGGATGGCAGAAAAGAAAGAAGCAATAAGGAAGAAGTCGTCAAGGAAGATCCGACCCGACTGCTCAGCAGTCGGCCCGAATCTCGGGGACTACACCCAGTGGGTGCGCTGACGCGCCCCCACGTGAGATAAAAGACGAAGCACTTACCCCGGCTCTCAGATAGGTCAGCATTCTTCTGGGTCAGCTCCCGAGCCTGGGAGTTGAAGGCAGCCGCGCGGAGGTTGTGGTAGTCCTGCAAGACAGGCAGAGGAGCGAATGAGAACAAGATAGCAAAACAAAGCCCGCTAAGAAGTTCCAAGCCGCCTGCTCAGCAGCCGACTCGGAACTCGGGGACTACACCCAGTGGGTGCGCTGACGCGCCCCCACGGAAGAAACCAAGATCAAAAAAGCAAAAATAGGAAGACTAACCCGAATGGCCGCCCGCGTCGCAAGGAACTCGTCATTGTATTTCCTCAGCGCCGCAGCCTGGGACTGAAGCCGGTTCCGGACGTCCTGCGCTGCCACGTTCACCACAGCCGTCCCTCCACCCGGCGTCCACCCCGAGCTGGCGCTGGCCGCCTCCACGTCTTGGGCCGACGAACTGAGGCCCGCGGCTTTCTGCGGGTCCGATGCGGCCTTCCCCGTGCGCTGGCGCGATGGCGACCGGACCACCAGGTCCGTCCTCGCAGCCGGCTCGCCCCCAGCCGATTGCGCAGGCGGCACGTTAGGCCGGCCGCCTTGAGCCGCCCCAGTCGGCGGGGCCGGTGCCGCCTCCCTCTCCGGGACGACGACGTCGTCCTCCCTCTCCAATCCCGGCTGGTCGCCGCCGGCTTCCTCTGGCGGGGGCTCTGGGCCTCAGGCGCCGCGACGCGCAGAGGGGTGACGAGCAAGGCCCCCTCCGCTGTTGCCGCGGCCGCAGCCTCCGCTTGGGCCTTAGCCGCTGCGTCGGCGCGCGCCTTCGCCGCCTCCTCCTCCTGTGCCGCCTTGGCGGCAGCCGCCCTCAACTCCTCCGCCTCCCGCTCCTCCCGCGCCTCCCGCGCGTTTCGCTCCGTCGCCGCCTGAAGCTCGGCGCGGGGGTCCACGCGGCGGGTGCTCCCGGATCCTCCCGGCGATCCAACGACGGAGGCGGCAGCAACCCGCTCGAGCGAAAGCGGAGCCCTGATTTTTTTTGAGAAAAGGGCAAGGATTCAGAAATCACCAAGAAAAGAAGAAAGAATGTACAAAGGAATATACACTTACGCCGACACCATCTGCGGCTGCTTCACCACCTTGCGGAAGCGGGCCGCCTTCGCGGCCGCCTCATCCCGCCTGGTCGCCGCCGCCCCACCCTTGGGCTTCTTCGGCCGGCTCCCGAACAAGCCCGACGCGGCACGGCGCTTCTGCCCGCCGCCCCGAGCAGGCGGCGCGGCGGAGGAACCCGCGCCGTGGCCAGACGCCGGCTGGCGGCGTGGGACGACTTCCGCCTCGTCGTCGTCCGGCCAGTCGTCGAAACTGGCTCCAAGCCCGGAGCCGCCTGCTTCGCCGCCACCCCCCTCGGTGTTGTCCTCCATGGCGGCCGCCCCCAACTCGTGGTCCTCCAGGTCATCCTCCGCCCGGTCGGGGAGGAATCGGCGCTCCGCCTCCGACCCGGCTGCAGGTCGAAGGAGAGGGCTCTGCCAAGGCGTGCCGACTGGTCAGAGACGGCCAGAAGGAATTCGGCAACAAAACTAAGAAAAGAAAAGGAAAAAGAAAACATACCGTGGGCGGAGGATGTGCACGGGAATATGGCTCCTTGCCAAACCGCCACTCTGCGGAGAGCTTGCAGTTCGCAAGGTAATTCACCATGTGGGCCACCTCGTCGTGCGGCATGTCCTTGGTGCACATCCGACTCGGATCGAGCTGGCCGCTCATCTGACAGATCAGGTGAGGGCGGCTCTGAAGCGGAAGCACCCGGCGCGCGACGAAGGCGGCCAGCAAGTCGGACCCAGTCAGGCCCTCCGACTGGATCATCACCCGCAGTCGGGCGACGGCCGCGGCTCCAGCCGGCGTCAGCGTCGCGGCCCGATAGGACCAGTGGGGCCGCCTCCCAGCCGGCGGGCCGGCTACGTAAGCCGGCAAGTTGACGTAGTCGCTTTGTGGGGCGACGTTCTTCACGTAGAAATATGACTTCTGCCAGCGCTTCACCGACTGGATTAACGTGATGACGGGGAAGGGGTTGTCGGCCGCCGGCCTCCGCATCGCGATGAAGGCGCCGCTCTGGGCCGGCACGCCCTGCATGCGGGTGCCCAGCTTAGATTGGAAGAACTCCCCCCAGAGCTCGAGGGTGGGGAGAACGCCAAGGAAGCCTTCGCACAAGGTGACGAAGGCGGACAGCAGCACCACCGTGTTCGGGGTGAGGTGGTGCGGCTGGAGTTGATAGAAGTCGAGGAAGGAGCGGAAGAAAGCGCTCGCCGGCAAGCCGATGCCGCGCAGGAAATGCGAGCGGAAGACTACCCGCTCGCCTTCCTCCGGCTCCGGCGTGATCTCCTTCGCAGGCGCGAGGCGGACCCGCACCTGGTCCGCGCCGGGCAACCGCCGCGTCTTGCGGAGGAACTCGATGTGGTCCATGTGGACGTTGGAGCCGTCCCAGTCCCCGCCGTACTGCATGGTGGCGAGAAGCTAGCGAGGAAGAGTGCGGCGGCGGAGAAAGCACGGCCCTGCGGCGGCAGAGCTGCGGGGCGGAGTGAAGAATGGTGGGACGGCGCGGCGGCGAGGCGCTGCTGCAAGGGAAAGCAGGAGGAAGAAGATGGCGGAGAGGAGAGGAGCGTGCGAGCGTCTGCCGCTTCCCCCTCCTCCCCCTACTTATAGCCTCGTGCGGCGAAGCCGAGGAGGCGAGGCGTGGGGAGGAACGTGGGATTAACTGCGCCCACTCCCCCACGTCCCGCGATTATTGCGCCCTAACGGCGTGCGGAAGCCGCCACCAGAAGACGTGCGGACGGCTTTGGGCCACAAAGAATCCGCGCCTGGGCCTAGCCATAGGAGTGGTGGGCCCTCGGCCTGCGGCGACGTCTTGTCGCGTGCGTGGGTTGGCAGGCTCTTTTCAGCCAAGGGACGCCACGTGGTTCGCAGGCGGCGAGCGGCTGGCCCGCAGCCCGGCGCACGCGCCAACAGACTCCCGCCTTCCGACTTTAAAAATTTCGCCAAGACGGCGCGCCCAACCGAAGCCGGCTCCCAGCTGCTGGCTCGTCAAGATAAGAAGCTGACCGAGCTTCTCGACCTCCTCTCAGCCTCGAAGCCCAACCAGCTTCGGGGACTACTGTCGGAGTAAATGGCCATGGGTAGCCTAACCGACTCCCCCTGGCTCGTCGAAAAAATTATCAGGCCGTTCAGGCCTTCAAGCATACAAAGCATAGGGCCGCCTTCCCCCGGCCGGCTATCCCCAGGGCCGACTCCCAGAAGGCGACCCAGCCTCAGAAACCTCCCCCAAGAAAGATACGAGATAGCCGACTCCAGGGAGCCGGCCCCAAGAGGACCGACTCCCAGAAGCCGGCCATGAAGAAAGCCGACTCCCAGAAGCCGACCATGAAGAAAGCCGGCCAAGACTGCACCTACTAAGACTGTACCCACGTAATGGCGATAGGATGGGGTGTGGCCGCAGTACATCCCACTACCCCCGAATCCCAGAACAGGCATGGCCACAGGGCGCCGTATGGGCCAGCCATCCCCCGTCCGGCGCGGCACTGTAGCCATGTTGGCCTCGATGTCACCCACGACAGGTGCCAGTACGGCTCGTGGGCGGCGGGCCCCTTTGCTAGAGAGACACCAGAAGACGGCCTGGCCTCCTCTAGTCGGCCAGGGATGTGGCCGGCTCCCAATAGCCGGCTACCTCCCTCCCTCGAAGCATGCGCCCCATTAAGGAGACAAGACGAGGTAAGGGTACAGTG
Organism: Triticum aestivum; assembly: GCF_018294505.1. Taxonomy (NCBI): domain Eukaryota; kingdom Viridiplantae; phylum Streptophyta; class Magnoliopsida; order Poales; family Poaceae; genus Triticum; species Triticum aestivum. The sequence goes on along the minus strand of NC_057814.1, from coordinate 309,973,500 downwards.
AGGGCTCGCAAGGCGGTGACACTATAGCCACGCTTACCTCGACAAAGCCCTCGTCATCAGAGGCGAGGCAACAGTAACCAGCCGCCGATAAAGCACCCAAGCAGTGGGGCCGGCCTGCCGGCCAAGAGGCCGGCAGTGGGCGGGCCCCAATGACCGGCGGAGAAGCCGGTGAGCATAGACACTGACGGCATAGACATTGTACCCCTGGGGGATAGGCCTATATAAACCCCCCGGGACACCCATGCAAAGGGTTGATCTCATAGAATTCCACACACCATATAGAGAGAAAAAGGAGAGCTAGCCTTTCCCTTCTTCTTCCTCTAGCCAAACTGCTCAAGGAGCACTTGTAGCTACTTGTATTGATCTAGTGATCATGCGGAGACCCCGCAGAGCAGGACTAGGGGTGTTATCTCCACGGAGAGCCCCGAACCTGGGTAAGATCCGCCGGCGTGCATGTCTTCGCCTCATCCCATTTCCAGGCACCGGCGTCGTTTTACTGGCTCCCACAATGATAAGCCACCCGTTGGCATATGTTGCACCTACCACCCGACGATGACGTCGGTGTGACGTCAACAAGTCAACAGACGCCGACCCGGTCAAACTGACCCGTGGGACCAGCATGTCAGTGTCACAACTAATTAACAGAGTTAATTAGTGCTAAGTTAAATACTAACCTAAGTTAATTAGGGCCTGGGCCCACATGTCCATGACTTAGTGGGTTAACCAAATTTTAATTAGCACTAAGCTAAGATTAGAAGGGATCTGGGCCCACTAGTCATTGACCCAGGGGAGTCAAACCCCAGGTCAAACGAGGTCAACTCGCTGGCTGCTCGATGTCGGCGACGACAGACGCGGCGGAGGGCTTCGGAATTGCGTCTACGGAGACCAAATGAGTGGCGGAGACCATCTACGAGGAGCTGGTGCTCGCGCGCATCAACTGGTGGCGGCGGTTGGAGCTGGGTGGCCGGAGCTGAGCTAGGCGTCGAGTGATGCGGTGGCTGGAGTTCGGCTTAGCACGGTCAAGGCGCTATGCTTGGCTGACGAGTGAGCTAAGCGGCGGGGCGGACTCCTGGGAGCTTCAGGAGCAGGCTGGTGCCACTGGACCGAGCGGAGGTGCTCAAGAGCGAGTACCTCATTGTCCATGGCGGACGGTGGCGCTCAGGACTCGTGGGGCGGTGGCTAGCGCGCAAATTAGAGCACTGGCAAAGAGGGGGAAGACGGAAGAGCTCACTGGGATTCCAATGGAGGGCTCGGAATGGACGGGGAGGCACCGTGGACGACGAACGGGCGCCGGCAATCTCGGTTGCCCGAGGTAGGAGATGACCGCGCTGACGGCGTTCGGAGGCATTTGATGTCACGTGGCTCGGTGGAGAGGACTAGGGCGATGTGGCGGAGCTTCTGGACTACTCAAGGGGAGGAGGGATGATAGAGGCGATGGTGTCCCGATGTTTTGATGAGATGGAGGCTATTGTTTTCTGTGGGAGTCGACCTTGATGATCCGACTACGAACGTGCGAGACGTCGCGCCTTAGCAATCGCTAAACCAACTTTTGAGGGTTATTGACCACGCCGGAGCACAATCAACCTGACCACAAAGGTCTGCTTCCTGCGAGCAAATGAAGAACAAGCAAGAAACTAAGATTGCAATCTGGATATTGCGAATATAAGAGGAAATCTTTATGAATGAAGGTGGGGTTCTGTGACGCATTTGTCTAGTCGTTGAACATAAACGAAGTACACGAAGTTGCAGCTATGGCGAACTTTTAATCTAAACAAAACCCAAAGTCTAAACGATGCCCTAAGGGCTGTATATATGGAGGAATAGGGGGGAATTTTGTGGCCCTTGGAGGAGGGGTCTGAAACCAACCCTAACTCTTGTTTCCCCACACATACGGACTCTAAAAATAGCCTATACTTGACTATTTCGAAATTACATGGGCCCTGGCCCAAAAATAAGGTGACGCGGCACCTATAATAGCCTCTGGACGAAATTTATGAAGTGGCATCTTGTATATTCATCCAAGGCTTCATGCACTCATTATGGTCGCTTCAAAGTCCTGAAATCATCACTTGTAACTCCGGTCTTGTTCCCCTTGCGCATGCCATCATCTCCATGCTTAATCTTGCTCCAATGTTCATCCCTCTTGTCCGAGCTAGGCCCTTCATTTGTAAGCAAGACAAATGTATCCAATTTAGGCAGCATCATATTCTCATTAACATTAGAATCATTACCAAGAAAAGAAAGTAACTGATCCATGTCAACATCCCAAGACTCAACAGGGCAGCGTCTCAAGAGCTCTCCTGGCCGTCCCATGTTGGCCGGTGCGAGGGCCCACCTCACAGCTACGTTCGCATGCCTTTCGGTTTGCTGAGGAATGCCACGCACCAGCACCACATGTGGGGCGTCCTGGCAGCTCATGAGCCCATGCACCGGGCGATCCTAACGGAGATGGCGACGGATCCTCGTGAGCCCCCTGGGCCTCCAGAGCCTCGCGAGGTTCAGGGCCTGGGCGACTCGTGAGGAGCGACTTCTGCAGCAAGCGTCTTCAGCTACTCCAACACTTCTTCAGCAATGGTGCCAGGTGACACTTTTTGGTTTGTTATGTTGGGGGCGCCCCTCGGGCTGCATCATCCCCAAGCCGCATGGGTCCATCCCTGCGGCATGTATCATTCTTTGCATCTATCAGAACCGGCTTTACCCTTTGATCATGAGCTGCTTTATGATTATCACATGTCTGTCCGGTGCTTCGTCGCCATGAACGTCGTACGCCCTTGCAAACCCACCCACAACCGCCTCATGATTAAGGACTGGCACGGTGTCTGTGATCGGGTCCGTCCCTACAACGTCGCTAAACCCAAGTGGCTGAGCTCTGGCTCGCGGGCCAGCTCCCGTGCATGTCACCTCCCATGGTCCTTGGTGCCTTGTTCTCGCATGAGCTAATCGGGGGCGGATAAGTCAGGGCGCGCGACCCGGTGCCTCGCCACCGCGGGAGCCGCGCGTAGGTTGTCTTTCTTCAGGACTTTCACATGAGAAGACTGGGCACGGCGTCTATGCTCGGGTCCGTCCCTGCAGCGTTGACAAACCCAACGACTGAGCTCTGTCTGGCGGGCCGGCCCCGTTCACTTCACCTCCTGGGGCCATTGGTGTTTGGCCTTCTCATGCGATAACTGACGACGACATGTACCTAGGGTGGGGTCATAGGCCTGACCTAGACACCCTACCCAAGGACACTACCCTAGAGTCAAAGACATTCAAAATACAACAGAAGAAACCGACTGAGTTCACCTAGGAGTGCAATGCACTCGACCATCTAGCTCACTCGGATACCCCAATTCCATTTGACCAAGATAATAACCACTCGACTACACGAAGGATCACTTGGAGACGGAAGGCCTAAATCCACTCAGGATGGCAACGGTCAGGCGTTCACTCTGAAGTCTTTAAGATCATTTATAGCTCTTTATAGCTGGTGTTACCAGTAATGCCCTGTCTTAATGTACATTGAACCCTGTGTAACGTGGGATGGCTGGGGTCCTCACGCACTCTATATAAGTCACCCCGCTCCGCTGGCACAAGGGTTCACACCCCCTGTAACTCTCACGCATAATCCAGTCGACCAAGCCTCCGGGCACCGAGACGTAGGGCTGTTACTTCCTTCGAGAAGGGCCTGAACTCGTAAACCTTTCGCGCACAACCTCACCGTAGCTAGGATCTTGCCTCCTCCTACGTACCCCTACTCTTACTGTCAGACTTACTCCCACGACAGTTGGTGCCCACCATGTGGCAGGTGTCTTGGCGACTTCCGGCGAGGTTGCAATTTTTCTGATCTCCATCAACATGGTTTCCGGCGGTGGTCTGGCTTTGGGCCACGAGATCCGACTCGGCTCCCTCGTCTTCATCGCTGAAGACTCCACCTAGCTCCAGGAGGCCCCCCTCGATGTTGAGGCCCTTCCCATCCGCGGGGCGGCACACTTCCGTGCGAGTGCCTGCGGCATCCTTCTGCGGCAGCCGTCGACCCAGTATCGGTCGGCTCTCGTGTCGTCCACCCTTCTAGTTGTACGCCGTCGCAAGAGATCTGGTCGATGCGGCTTGAGCACTGGGTGAAGCATGCGGTGGCCCGCTAGTCGGCCACCCCTCAAGTCGCGGCAATCGAGCCCGACGAATCTCTCTACGGACTATTCGACCTGTCGACTGGTTCTGCCGAGACACTGTCCGAGTGCGGGAGCAGTGACCCGGCGGTGGAGGTCCTGATGGTCGACACGCCATGCAGCCCGCCTGGTTTTCATCGCAGTGGTGGCGGCGATGGTGGCGGTGGTCTGTCGCGCAGTCATGACGAGTATCATCCGAAAGCCCTCACTTCGGAGCAGAGGGAAGAGCTACATCGTCGCAACGCGGAGGCCCTCCACACCCCCATCATCAGGGAAACCTCTGAGGCTCGGGCCTTGTAGGCTGCGCGCCTGGCCACCATGGCTGAGCGCGTGCATCTGGAGAGTCACCAACATTCACCCGACGAACGCGCTCGTCAGCAGATCCCTGAATACAGTCGACGGCGCCGTCAGTTGTTTCCGCCTGAACGTCAGGTATATCGCACACCAGTCCAGAACCATGCAGCCGCAACTCGTATAGCAGAGTCAATTCAGCCATCCCGTTCAGAGGCTGGTAGAGGTTTGATACAAATTCGAGCGTTGCTTCGGGCGGCGGGGGAACAAAATTCAGCTGCTTCTAAGTCGCGCAACAGGATCCACACCAGGTCCGTGGTGGCGGACACAGTCCAGTCGGCTCACAGCCCACGATTGCCTCCGCGGCGTGAGGGTCGTGGGCACCGCCAGTGTCACATCCCTAGCTTCTGACATTGCACTAGGCTAACTTCATGTGTGCATCATGTTTAGGCTTTGAAAGAAACTTGAAATGGGGATTGCCTAAACCCTAGCATTAAAGAAATTCACTAGGTTCAACCAAAATATTTCTAGTAAATCCAAATGGCTTTAAAAAAATGTTCATCACTCTTGGAAAATGCTGGAAACAGTAACCAGAGGTGATGCACATTTTTCCATGACATATTTGGGCTCTGGATTAAATCATACTCTATTTGCATTTGGGCATTTAAATGCTATTAAATATTTGAAATGCTCAAATAATCATAAAATAAAATGTTTACTGTTGGATATATTCTAAACAGTAGCCCTGATTAGTTTCATGATTTTTGGAAATGCCCTGGCATTTTTAATAAAGCCCAGAACACAATTATAGAAATAGAAAACAGAACAGAAATTATGGAAAGACAGAAACCTCACCTGGGCCTTACCTGGCAGAAGAGGCCCAGCCCACCAGGGGCTGAGTGGTCTTCTTCCTCCTGCCAGGAGGACAGACAGGTGCGTGGCGAGCGCACCGACGACGCCTTGCCACCTCCTGCTTCAGCCGCACGACCCCGACCCCTCCAGACGTGCCACGGAGACGCCCCGCAGCCCCTCGCCTCTCCCCCTCACTCTCTGCTCTCTCCCTCGCCCTCTGCTCCCTCTCCCGAGCACACCCGAGCGGAGCTCGTCGTCGCCGACGCAAATTACCGCGGCCACCGTCCATCCCGTGCCTCCCCGATGGGTCCAGAGGAACCGCCATCGCCTTCTGCGTCGTCAACACCAACCCATTCGACCGCGGGAGCCCTCTAGCGTCTTCCCCGAGCTCATCCCCAACCTTCGGCCGCCGGCAACCTCACCGGCGATTCGCCGCCGTCTCCGCCTCCCCGAGCACGCTGAGCTACTCATCGACCTCACTGTGAGCCCCTGTTGCTTCCTCCTCGCTCTCCCCCTCTGTTCTCGTCCCCTAGCCCCGTCTTCCGACCGAGCCCGAGAGCTCACCGCCGCCGGCCATGACGCCGCCGTGGCCACTATCACCTAGAGCTGCAACTGAGCACATAGCTGTGCTCAGCGCAACGCCCGAAGCCCAAACCCCCCTCCAGCTGCTCCTGCCGTGCTTCGCAACACCGAAAACGCCGAGAACCGAACTCCGGCAACCGCATTCGTGCTCGCCGCCGTCGACTCAGACCACCCCAGCTCTTCCCGCTTGGCCTACTAGATGTGCGCGAGCCCCAGCTACGCGTAGGACCAAACCGCGGTCGATTTGGTCGACCGTGGGCAAATCCCGAGCCCCTCCACCGTCCCGGGTTTCACCGGCGACGAGCCGTGGACCAAGTCCGGCGGGTCTGACCCTGCTTGACCGGGGTTTGACTTCCCCCCTGACCCACTGACGTGTGGGGCCAGCCCCTGTTAAAAGTTAGTTTAGTTTAAACCTAAACTTAATTAGGCACTGAGAGACTGACACGCGGGACCCACTGGTCAGGTTTGACCTGGACCAGTTGCTGTTGACCAGCTGACGTCACAGCGACGCAGTGCTGACGCAATTAATCCTTTTCTGGATTTAAAATAACTCAGGAATTCCAGAAAATAGTATAAACTTCTAAAAATCATATAAAATCAACCGTAGCTCAGAATGAAATAAATTATATATGAAAAATTATCAGAAAAATGCAATCTATCCATCTGTATCATTTTCATGCATGTCAAACTAAGTTATACCTGCGGTATGGGTGAAAACATGATAATGCACTATTTGAATTCATAGTTTGAATTTGAATTTGAACCTTGAGTTCAAATCAACCCAAACCTTTCTGTTGCTAGTTGCATTAGGCCAAATCACGTCATATTGCCATGTCATGATCATGCATCATATTGTGCATTGCATTGATTGTGTTCTTCCTTGTTTGCCGGTGATTGTCCCCTCTCGATAGCCGTGATTCCGACGTTGTGATCGTTGACACTAATGAAGACTCAATGCTATCTTCAGAAGTGCCAGGCAAGCATAACCCCTTGTTCATTCCGATACAATCCCACTCTCTCGCTCCTGCTCTCTTTACGGCATTAGGAAAACAACGATTCAACTGTACATGCTGCGGTAGTTGAACCCCTTATCCTCTGCATGACCTGTCATTGCCACAGTAAATAGTTGAAACCCACTAGCATGAGTAGGAGTTGTTTGAGCCCTGATGTGCCTACTCATTCATGCTTGTTTGTCATGCCTGCTACTGCTTAGAGTTGAGTCGGGTCTGATTCATCGGGGATGAATTGGAATGGTGATGAACATGTCCTACTGTGTGTGAGCTAAGTGTGTGAACACGATTTGGTAAAGGTAGCGGTGAGAGGCCATGTAGGAGTACATGGTGGGTTGTCTCATTGAAGCCGTCCTCAGGAACTGAGTTCTGTGTTTGTGATCCATGATACAGTTACTACCACGCATTGGGCCCGAAACCAATGGACCCTCTCGGCTTCTTAATCACCCTTGTCCTCTGTCCAGGAGTTGCAAGTAGTTTCTGGTGTTTGTAGTATGCTGGAGGCCGTGGACAGCGCTGACCGAGGGGTGGGCTGTGATGCGGTAGGCACGTGGCATGGTGTACCGGGCGCCCGTTTGGTGTCTCGGGAACCCTGCACACATCGTTCGGGGCCGTATGTGGAAACCTCGGCCGGACTCCCTGCGGATGGAACCTGAATAGGCGATAAACCTGGACTAGAGACTTGAGTGTTTAGGTAGGCTGTGGCCGACTCCCTCGCCAGGCTTCCGCTTGAAGGTTGCCGAGGTACACGACGTGTACATGGTGGTAAGTGGCGAGAGCGTGTGTGACGAAGTACACCCCTGCAGGGTTAATATGATCTATTCGAATAGCCGTGTCCGCGGAAATGGACTTCTGGGTTGCCTATAACAGTTCATAGACAAGTGAAAGTGGATACTCTAAAATACGCAAGATAAGCGTGAGTGCTATGGATGGCGTTCTCGTAGGGAGACGGGAGCGGATCCATAGTGGAGTATTGATATGGTGAATATGTGGACTCGTGTGCGCCCCCTCAAAAGAGTTGCTTGCAATCATAGTTCAGGATAGCCACCGAGTCAAAGCTGGCTTGCTGCAGTTAAACTCCACCACTCCCTTTGTTGATACCGATGCATATGTAGATAGTTCTGATGTAAGTCTTGCTGGGTACATTTGTACTCACGTTTGCTTATTTTATGTTTTGCAGAGAGACGTCAGTCTCGCTAGTAGTTCCGTGTGGTCTTCGACGTTTAGCTTGATACCTCAGCTACGATCTTGTGCCCTCGGCAGGATCTAGTAAATAGTCAGGCTTCTCAGCCTTTTTCATTTGTAGATGTCTGTACTCAGACATGTTAAGCTTCCGCATGTGCTTTGACTTGTATGCTCTGAATGTTGGGTCATGAGACCCATGTTTGTAATATCTGGCTCTTCGGAGCCTAATGAATAAATACTGTGAGTCGTAGAGTCTTGTTGTGATGCCATGTTGTATTTGCACATATCAAGCATATTGTGTGTATGATTGAAATGCTTGGTATGTGTGGGATCCGACAACCTAGTTGTCTATCCTTAGCAGCCTCTCTTATGGGGAAATGTAGTCTAGTGCCTCCTTGAGCCATAGTAGTCCGCTACAGCCCGGTTCACCGGAGTCCTGCTAGCCCAGCACTACTGCTCTGGGCACTTGACTGGCCGGCATGTGATTCATATCGTTCCTATGTCTGTCCCCTCGGGGAAATGTCACGCGGTGACATCCGGAGTCCTGCCTAGCCTGCTACAGCCCGGGTTCCCGGAGTCCTGTTAGCCCAGTGCTACAGCCCGGATTCGCACGTTGCTGACCGACACGTTCGATGTTGATTCTTGTATGCCTGTCCCCATACGTTAGTGCCGCTTTGGGTTCACGACTAGCCATGTCGGCCCGGGTTCTCTGTCATATGGATGCTAGCGACATTGTCATATACGCGAGCCAAAAGGCGCAAACGGTCCCGGGCCATGGTAAGGCGACACCCGTGGAAGTATCGTGCGTGAGGCCGCAAAATGATATGAGGTGTTACAGGCTAGATCGGTGTGACTTGGAATCGGGGTCCCGACAGCCAGGAGCAGTACCTGGGTCGGGACAAGAAGCATTATGATCATCAATGTCAAGACCCCGATTCTAAGTCACACCGATCTAGCCTGTAACACCTCATATCAGTTTGCGGCCTCACGCACGGTATTCCCACAGGTGTCGCCTTACCATGGCCCGGGACCGTTTGCGCCTTTTGGCTCACGTATATGATAATGTCGCTAGCATCCATATGACAGAGAACCCGGGCCGACATGACTAGTCATGAACCCAAAGTGGCACTAACTTACGGGGACAGGCATACATGAATCAACACCGAGCATGTCGGTCAGCAGCGTGTGAATCCGGGCTGTAGCACTGGGCTAACAGGACTCCGGGAACCCGGGCTGTAGCAGGCTAGGCAGGACTCCGGATGTCACCGCGTGACATTTCCCCGGAGGGACAGACACAGGAACGAAGTGAATCACATGCCAGCCAGTCAAGTGTTCCGGAGCAGTAGTGCTGGGCTAGCAGGACTCCAGTGAACCGGGCTGTAGCGGACTACTATGGCTCATGGAAGCACAAGACTACATTTCCCCATAAGAGAGGCCACCAAGGATAAACAACTAGGTTGTCGGATCCCACACATACCAAGCATTTCAATCATACACACAATACGCTCGATATGTGCAAATACAACATGGCATCACAACAACACTCTACGACTCAGAGTATTTATTCATTAGGCTCCGAAGAGCCAGATATTACAAACATGGGTCTCATGACCCAACATTCAGAGCATACAAGTCAAACACATGCGGAAGCTCAACATGTCTGAGTACAGACATCTACAAATGAAAAAGGCTGAGAAGCCTGACTATCTACCAGATCCTGCCGAGGGCACAAGATCGTAGCTGAGGTATCAAGCTAAATGTCGAAGTCCACACGGAACTACTAGCGAGACTGACGTCTCTCTGCAAAACATAAAATAAGCAAACGTGAGTACAAATGTACCCAGCAAGACTTACATCAGAACTATCTACATATGCATCGGTATCAACAAAGGGGGTGGTGGAGTTTAACTGCAGCAAGCCAGCTTTGACTCGGTGGCTATCCTAAACTATGACTGCAAGTAACTCTTTGAGGTGGCGCACACGAGTCCACATAATCACCATATTAATACTCCACTATGGATCCGCTCCCGTCTCCCTACGAGAACGCCATCCATAGCACTCACGCTTATCTTGCGCATTTTAGAGTATCCACTTTCACTTGTCTATGAACTGTTATAGGCAACCCAGAAGTCCATTTCCGCGGACAGGACTATTCGAATAGATGATGTTAACCCTGCAGGGGTGTACTTCGACACACACGCTCTCACCACTTACCGCCGTTTACACGACATGTACTCGGCAACCTTCAAGTGGAAGCCTAGCGAGGGTGTCGGCCACAGCCTACCTAAACACTCAAGTCTCTAGTCCAGGTTTATCGCCTATTCAGGTTCCATCCGCAGGGAGTCCGGCCGAGGTTTCCACATACGGCCCCGAACGATGTGTGCGCGGTTCCCGAGACACCAAACGGGCGCCCGGTACACCGTGCCACGTGCCTACCGCATCACAGCCCATCCCTCCGGTCAGCGCTGCCCCCGACCTCCATCATACTACAAACACCAGAAACTACTTGCAACTCCTGGACAGAGGACAAGGGTGATTAAGAAGCCGAGAGGGTCCATTGGTTTCGGGCCCAATGCGTGGTAGTAACTGTATCATGGATCACAAACACATAACTCAGTTCCTAAGGACGGCTTCAATGAGACAACCCACCATGTACTCCTACATGGCCTCTCACCGCTACCTTTACCAAATCGTGTTCACACACTTAGCTCACACACAGTAGGACATGTTCATCACCATTCCAATTCATCCCCGACGAATCAGACCCGACTCAACTCTAAGCAGTAGCAGGCATGACAAACAAGCATGAATGAGTAGGCACATCAGGGCTCAAACAACTCCTACTCATGCTAGTGGGTTTCATCTATTTACTGTGGCAATGACAGGTCATGCAGAGGAAAGGGGTTCAACTACCGCAGCATGTAACAGTTGAATCGATGTTGTCCTAATGCAGTAGAAGAGAGCAGGAGCGAGAGAATGGGATTGTATCAGAATGAACAAGGGGGTTTTGCTTGCCTGGCACTTCTGAAGATATTATAGTTCTTCATCGGTGTCATCGATCACGTCATCGGAGCATCGGCTACTGAGAGGGGACGGTTACCGGCAAATAGAGAAGGACACAATCAATGCAATGTGACAATATGAAGCATGGTCATGACATGTCAAGAATGTTATGATTTACACTAATGCATCTAGCAATAGTTTAAATGAGGTCCATATGAACTAAGGGTTCATATGCAAACTCCATATTTAGCATTTATAATGTAATTATCATGTTTTCACCTATACAGCAGGTATAACTTAGTTTGACATGCATGAAAATGATACAGATGGATTGATTGCATTTTTCTGATAATTTTTCATATATAATTTGTTTCATTCTGAGCTATAGATTATTTTCTATGATTTTTAGAAGTTTATAGGATTTTCTAGAATTTTCTGAATAAACTTAAATCCAGAAAATGCTTTACAGCGTCAGCCTGACGTTAGTGTGACGTCAGCAGGTCAACTGACCCCTCCAGGTCAAACCTGGCCTGTGGGTCCCTCACGTCAGTGTCATAACTAATTAACACTTTTAATTAGTCACTAATTAAAGAAACTAACCTAGGGTTAAATAGGGCCTGGCCCACTTGTCAGTGACCTAGGGGAAGTCAAACCCCTGGTCAAAAGGTCAAACGCATCGGCGGCTTGACGCCGGCAGCGACAGACGCGGCGGAGGGGCTCGAGAAACGCCCTCCGGCGACCAAAACAGCGGCGGCGATCAACTACGCGTAGCTGGCGCTCAGCCGCATCTAGCTAAGCAAGCGGGAGGGGCTGCGGTCGACCGGGCTCGCCGGAATCAAGCTCGCGGCGGTGGCCGGCGTGCGGGTGTGCTCGAGCCGGCGTTATGCTGCATGAAAGAGGCATGGATGGGTGCTACGGGCAGCTGGTGATGCACTGAGCGAGATGATGAGCTCCGTTTTGAGCTCGGGTGGACGTGGCCATGGCGGTGATTTGGCCGGCGGAGCCGAGCTCTCGGCCGTGGTGGCAGGCGGGGTTAGAGAGCGACTTGGACAGCGTGTCTAGGGGTTAAAGAGAGAGGAGCTCACGGCGGTTGCGACGGTAGCCTCGGGGAGCTCGGGGAGGGGCTGACGACGACGGGAGGTCACCGGCGATCTCGGGGCAGAGGCGGCGAAGATGGAGGTGCAGAGGGTGATGCAGAGGGTTCAGCGTCGCGCGAGTTGACGGAGAGGCGCGGAGAATGGAGGTGGAGCTCCTGGGCATGTCCAGGGGGGCGAGGGGGAGGCAGTGGCCGCTGTGGTGCTTGTCGGCGGCGACGGTGGCGCTCGAACCGTGTGAGAGAGAGAACAGAGGAGGGGAGGGTCACGGGGAGAGTGAGAGGGCGGTCGGGGGCTGCGTGGCGACTCCAGGGTCGTCCAGGCCGCTGAGGGGCACGCAGGCAAGGTGGAGGTGGCACGGGCGCGTGCCCGCGCACGGTGGCCACACGCCCCGCGTCCTTCTGTCACGAGGAAGACGACAGGGGGGAGGCCAGTGGGCTGGGCCGGCTTCGCCCAGTTGGGCTGCTACAGGAGCAGGCCAGGTAGGTGCGGGTAGGTTTCTGTCCTTTTCTTTTATTTCTGTTTTCTAATTATGTAATTGTGTTCTGGGCTTTATTAAAAATGCCAGGGCATTTCCAAAAATCATGAAACTAATCTTGGCTATTGTTTAGAATATATCCAACAGTAAACATTTTAGTTTATGATTATTTGAGGATTTAAAATATTTAATAGCATTTAAATGCCCAAATGCAAATACTATATGATTTAATTCAGAGCCCAAATATGTCATGGAAAAATGTGCAGCACCTCTGTAAAGGTTTTAACCTTTTTCCATAAATAATGAACATTTTTGAAGGTCATTTTGGGTTCATTGAACCTAGTTGAATTCATTTGGTGCTAGGGTTTAACAATCCCCAATTCAACTTTAAATGAAATTTAGACATGATGCAGCAACCAAGCTAGTCCACGTGCATAGCAAGGCTAGAGACGTGACAACTCACCCCCACTAAACAAAAATCTCGTCCCGAGATTCAAGCGTAGGGTAAGATGAAAGGGGAACGCAAAGTAACATAATCTTCACGATCCAATTGTTCTTCTCGAAGATGTTGATTCATTGCATCATCTTGATCTTGACATCTTTTCTTTCGAGAGCTTCATCCAACTATGATGACGGAAGAGAGGGAAACTCTACAGGATTGATCTTCTCGAAGATCGAGCTATACAAGATCAACTCGCGGAATGGGATATTGAAACATCTCGAGTTGAGACACAAAACACATCGAGAGGGATGGAAGAACAAACGATGAGATTTGATTTGGTGGGAAACAATCCCACACTTAGGTAGGATGGTGCATGGTTTCAAAGTAGCGAGGAGATAATTGCCATGATTCCATAACGGGGCACCTTAGGGAAGGTGGCTCGTAGAAATATTCCCTTAAGTGGCAAAAAGAATTACTTTTGATTCAGAGATCATTGAAACTCTTCATACCATCCTAAGGCAATCACAAACGATCGTGTGAACGAATTCGAAGGAATGGCATACTCATACTAGAAGGAATGATGTGGACTACCTTGTTGAAGACAACACCATGGATGATTTTGCTTGCGCGTGCTCTCAAGAACTTGAGCATTTCCATATTCATCAAGGTTCTACCAACATCCGTATCGAGGATCCTGGCAACACTACTTACTACCTTGACGAATAGTGATGGACAATGCAGATGCATAGAAAGACAACCCTTTCTCAGGCTTCACCTTAGCGAGGCCAAGGGAACGAAATCTGGATGATCGATCGAGAGACATTTAGCACTCCGCTTCTAGTGTTCTCCTTGATGTACTGGTTACTACGGTCATGCTTAAAGCATCAACATAGACATCAAGTAGTGGTCCGACTTCGGAATACAAAGGATCCATAAAGAACAACTTCTGGACTAAATCCTACGAAATCCTTATGGGGAGGTGGCCAACTTACTCAATCAAGATACTACCATAATAGGTCTTCCGGCTGGGTGTGTTGGCCACGACATCCACTTTACCGATTAACGAGAGACCAATATTGTAGTTCTTGGGAATGTTCCAACCATCATGTCTGCCTGAGATTTAGATCTGGTTGGTGTCAGAATATTCCAGACTCGTCAAGTCTAGAAAGAAATTTAAAGTTTGCAACACAAATCGATGAGAAGACGTTGCAAGATTCTCGGGAGATGGATTACGGTAGTAAGCTCCAAAACATGAGCTGGTTCTGCTACAAACATGTGAGCACGTTGTCCCAGACAAGCATGATCACATGGTAGTCTTATAATAAAACACTACCGAGTTCTGGTAGGGAACCATCAACGAGGATATCGAAGTTCTTTCATAAGTCTGGATTAGCTCTTATGAAGGAACTCCTTCTCCTTTAACAAGTCAGTTAGTGGCTTGGTGTGCTAGAGAATTCATATGGAATGACGATGATCAGTCTAACAGACCACGGAATACTTCGCACGTGCATAACTGACTTGGGATGATTCCAGAGGAGGTAGAAACATGCTTTCTCAAATTCACGGCGGCAACTTGCATCAAATGCACATGAATTAGAGGAAGTCACTCCTTTCATCCAAACATAGGCTTCATGAACTAGCACAAATAAAATGCTTTCAAAAGTTTCCAACACTAACTTAGATGTTCAACATGAATCATGGACAAGATGAAAATGTTGTCAATGGGCTTAACAACAATTCATATAGGTTTCCATATAAAGGTAATTCCATAACTATGTGAACATGGTGATAGCACTGGTCATACCAAAGGATGTAATGGTGTATGCTCGAGGGATCAACCACGAGTAAGACAACATTATGCATATCGTTGGTTCTGACTTGATTTGATGATAGCCCATACGCAAATCAAAGATTGGGGTAAGACAATAGATCCAACAATTGATAATGAGGATCAATCAATGAAGATATCATCTTTCTTCAACACACACACAGACACAAGATATCCCTTTGGAAATGAACTAAGTTAGACAACCTTTTATCTTCCAACTCTCCAAGTTGTTGTTCAGCTTGACCAACTAGCTCAGGGGTATCCAACACAGATTCTTGGAGAAGGGGTGGTTTATTGGAAAACCAACTTGTTCACAAACTCAACATATCGGTCAGGGACAACCCGGTGGTACTTCCAAGAAGATATTTGGAAAATCACGATCCACCGACATGTTAGTAAGATCGAGAACAATCTTGCTTTTCAGGGCAAGACGATATGACCGAATAAGCAAGGACTGACACTATCCTAACTCATTGATCGAAAAGTGCACCGGAAATAAGGACTGGTAGCATGGTCAACCTTAGGATGTGATTCAGTAACCAACACGCTAAGGATGAAATTATTGTCCTTTAACTACCAAGCAACGAAGTTGCTAGGAGTATTGATTTCACACACCACGATTCACTTGTCAGTATTCCGGTTACAATAACATGGAGACCGAGGAATGAATAACGATGGCCAGAAGTATCACTGCAACAAGAATTCATAAGGGTTGGTGCAATCCTCATGAGATTCCTGACATAAAGAGGGTAATACTCGTAGGTAGAACAGAACAAAAGCTGGTTAGGCATTTGATCTCCGGAAAACAACTACTTTGACCCAATCCCAGAGATGGACGAGGTACTGGAGTTTGTTTCTCCTAGTCATTCCGGATTAGAATGGCTTGACAGACCACAAGAATAATAGGCATCCATAACACAAATGCACAATTACTCCTGACTATCAATTGATAGACGAGGGCCAGAAAATAACTAAAGAGGGACAACTCAAAGGAACATATGTTTTTCTGAGTTGTGGATGCATGGATTAGTATGTCGAACAAATTCAACATATTTCTTCCGGATAACCCATGCAGAGGAGGAAGGACTGGCAGAGTCACAATATGAATGGAGTACTCCTCAAGAGCACTCTAGTTGTGATCTTTCGGTTCCGCGAGGAACTTCTTCCATAAGCAGTTTATGATATTTGGAAGAAGGATATACCATGAACCTCGAGGACTATCACAAAGGTTACTAATATCCTAAAGGAACGAGCAAACACTATCAACAGGAGGTAAGTGGAGTGAATCTCGAGTTCAGAAACCCGGGAGTAGAATGCCTACTAACTAAGTGGCATCACGGGATGCTTTCGAGAATAATGGCCAGAATCATCACATTGGGGATGCAAGCATTGCTAGATTACTAAGTGGTCCTCTAAGACACCTAGGGTCATAATAATAACTCCAACATATATGTCAAGGCAACAGAGTACCTCAACTCAACGATTAGTGTGGTTAATCTGACCCAAAGGATCATCGAGAACGGAAAGAAGGAATTTGCAAATGCTTCAGACTGTTTAGAAACCTGGGATGACTCGGACAGCATAACGGCTGTAAATGCTCAAAGGATTTGAGACATCCTACAAAAATGGTGGCGTAACCACTCAGAAGCACAATATCAAGGTTCCGAGATCAACAGTTAACATACGGAAGTAGTAGAGACTGAACTGAGGCTTGAAACCAACAATCCTATAAGTCTACGGATTAGTAACACATGATCCTGATAGAAAGATGAGAAGCCTAGTTCTTAACCCCCGTAGAGGAGAAGAGGGTGACTCAGATTAGAAGGGCATAAGGTAAAGGAGTAAAAAGAGCCCTACGTTCCCTTCCACAATCAATTCCCTTATATAACTAAAGCATTTCTAGACTCAACTTCGACCAGTTTGTCTTGGTAATCCTACAGGCAGTCAGGCTCGGATACCAGCGCTGTCAGGACCCCGATTCTAAGTCACACTGATCTAGCCTGTAACACCTCATATCACTTTGCGGCCTCACGCACGGTATTCCCACGGGTGTCGCCTTACCATGGCCCGGGACCGTTTGCGCCTTTTGGCTCACGTATATGATAATGTCGCTAGCATCCATATGACAGAGAACCCGGGCCGACATGACTAGTCGTGAACCCAAAGTGGCACTAACTTACGGGGACAGGCATACATGAATCAACATCGAGCATGTCGGCCAGCAGCGTGTGAATCCGGGCTCTAGCACTGGGCTAACAGGACTCCGGGAACCCGGGCTGTAGCAGGCTAGGCAGGACTCCGGATGTCACCGCGTGACATTTCCCTGGAGGGACAGACACAGGAACGAAGTGAATCACATGCCGGCCAGTCAAGTGTTCCGGAGCAGTAGTGCTGGGCTAGCAGGACTCCGGTGAACCGGGCTGTAGCGGACTACTATGGCTCATGGAAGCACAAGACTACATTTCCCCATAAGAGAGGCTACCAAGGATAAACAACTAGGTTGTCGGATCCCACACATACCAAGCATTTCAATCATACACACAATATGCTCGATATGTGCAAATACAACATGGCATCACAACAAGACTCTACGACTCAGAGTATTTATTCATTAGGCTCCGAAGAGCCAGATATTACAAACATGGGTCTCATGACCCAACATTCAGAGCATACAAGTCAAACACATGCGGAAGCTCAACATGTCTGAGTACAGACATCTACAAATGAAAAAGGCTGAGAAGCCTGACTATCTACCAGATCCTGCCGAGGGCACAAGATCGTAGCTGAGGTATCAAGCTAAACGTCGAAGTCCACACGGAACTACTAGCGAGACTGACGTCTCTCTGCAAAACATAAAATAAGCAAACGTGAGTACAAATGTACCCAGCAAGACTTACATCAGAACTATCTACATATGCATCGGTATCAACAAAGGGGGTGGTGGAGTTTAACTGCAGCAAGCCAGCTTTGACTCGGTGGCTATCCTAAACTATGACTGCAAGTAACTCTTTTGAGGTGGCGCACACGAGTCCACATATTCACCATATCAATACTCCACTATGGATCCGCTCCCGTCTCCCTACGAGAACGCCATCCATAGCACTCACGCTTATCTTGCGCATTTTAGAGTATCCACTTTCACTTGTCTATGAACTGTTATAGGCAACCCAGAAGTCCTTTACCGCGGACACGGCTATTCGAATAGATGATGTTAACCCTGCAGGGGTGTACTTCGACACACACGCTCTCACCACTTACCGCCATTTACACGACATGTACTCGGCAACCTTCAAGCGGAAGCCTAGCGAGGGTGTCGGCCATAGCCTACCTAAACACTCAAGTCTCTAGTCCAGGTTTATCGCCTATTCAGGTTCCATCAGCAGGGAGTCCGGCCGAGGTTTCCACATACGGCCCCGAACGATGTGTGCGGTGTTCCGAGACACCAAATGGGCGCCCGGCATGCCCGGCCACGTGCCTACCGCATCATAGCCCACCCCTCCGGTCAGCGCTGCCCACGGCCTCCAGCATACTACAAACACTAGAAACTACTTGCAACTCCTGGACAGAGGACAAGGGTGATTAAGAAGCCGAGAGGGTCCATTGGTTTCGGGCCCAATGCGTGGTAGTAACTGTATCATGGATCACAAACACAGAACTCGGTTCCTGAGGACGGCTGCAATGAGACAACCCACCATGTACTCCTACATGGCCTCTCACCGCTACCTTTACCAAATCGTGTTCACACACTTAGCTCACACACAGCAGGCATGACAAACAAGCATGAATGAGTGGGCACACCAGGGCTCAAACAACTCCTACTCATGCTAGTGGGTTTCATCTATTTACTGTGGCAATGACAGGTCATGCAGAGGATAAGGGGTTCAACTACCGCAGCAAGTAACAGATGAATCGTTGTTGTCCTAATGCAGTAAAATAGAGCAGGAGCGAGAGAGAGTGGGTTTGTATCGGAATGGACAAGGGGGTTTTGCTTGCCTGGCACTTCTGAAGATATTATAGTTCTTCATCGGTATCATCGATCACGTCATCGGAGCATCGGCTACTGAGAGGGGACGGTTACAGGCAAACAGAGAAGGACACAATCAATGCAATGCGACAATATGATGCATGGTCATGACATGTCAAGAATGTTATGATTTACACTAATGCCTCTAGCAACAGTTTAAATGAGGTCCATATGAACTAAGGGTTCATATGCAAACTCCGTATTTAGCATTTATAATGCCATTATCATGTTTTCACCTATACAGCAGGTATAACTTAGTTTGACATGCATGAAAATGATACAGATGGATAGATTGCATTTTTCTGATAATTTTTCATATATAATTTGTTTCATTCTGAGCTATAGATTATTTTCTATGATTTTTAGACGTTTATAGGATTTTCTGGAATTTTCTGAATAAACTTAAATCCAGAAAATGCTTTACTGCGTCAGCGTGACGTTAGTGTGACATCAGCAGGTCAACTGACCCCTCCAGGTCAAACCTGGCCTGTGGGTCCCTCACGTCAGTGTCATAACTAATTAACACTTTTAATTAGTCACAAATTAAAGAAACTAACCTAGGGTTAAATAGGGCCTCGCCCACTTATCAGTGACCTAGGGGAAGTCAAACCCCTGGTTAAAAGGTCAAACGCGCTGGCGGCTTGACGCCGGTGGCGACAGACGCGGCGGAGGGGCTCGGGAAACGCCCTCCGGTGACCAAAACAGCGGCGGCGATCAACTACGCGTAGCTGGCGCTCAGCCGCATCCAGCTAAGCAAGCGGGAGGGGCTGCGGTCGACCGGGCTCGCCGGAATCAAGCTCGCGGCGGCGGCCGGCGTGCGGGTGTGCTCGAGTCGGTTTATGCTGCATGAAAGAGGCATGGATGGGTGCTACGGGCAGCTGGTGATGCACTGAGCAAGATGATGAGCTCCGTTTTGAGCTCGGGTGGACGTGGCCATGGCGGCGATTTGGTCGGCGGAGCCGAGCTCTCGGCCGTGGTGGAAGGCGGGGTTAGAGAGGACTTGGACAGTGTGTCTAGGGGTTAAAGGGAGAGGAGCTCACGGCGGATGCGACGGTAGCCTCTGGGAGCTCGGGGAGGGGCTGACGACGACGGGAGGTCAGCGGCGATCTCGGGGTAGAGGCGGCGAAGATGGCGGTGCAGAGGGTGATGCAGAGGGTTCGGCGTCGCGCGAGTTGACGGAGAGGCGCGGAGAATGGAGGTGGAGTTCCTGGGCATGTCCATGGGGCGAGGGGGAGGCAGTGGCCGCGGTGGTGCTTGTCGGCGGCGACGGTGGCGCTCGAACCGTGCGAGAGAGAGAACAGAGGAGGGGAGGGGCACGGGGAGAGTGAGAGGGCGGTCGGGGGCTGCGTGGCGACTCCACGGCCGTCGAGGGGGGAAGCAGGCAAGGTGGAGGTGGCACAGGCGCGTGCCGGCGCACGGTGGCCACACGCCCGTCGTCCTTCTGTCGCGAGGAAGACGACAGGGGGGAGGCGAGTGGGCTGGGCCGGCTTCGCCCAGTTGGGCTGCTACAGCAGCAGGCCAGGTAGGTGCGGGTAGGTTTCTGTCCTTTTCTTTTATTTCTGTTTTCTAATTCTGTAATTGTGTTCTGGGCTTTATTAAAAATGCCAGGGCATTTCCAAAAATCATGAAACTAATCATGGCTACTGTTTAGAATATATCCAACAGTAAACATTTTAGTTTATGATTATTTGAGCATTTAAAATATTTAATAGCATTTAAATGCCCAAATGCAAATACTATATGATTTAATTCAGAGCCCAAATATGTCATGGAAAAATGTGCAGCACCTCTGGTAAAGGTTTTAACCTTTTTCCATAAATAATGAACATTTTTGAAGGGCATTTTGGGTTCATTGAACCTAGTTGAATTCATTTGGTGCTAGGGTTTAACAATCCCCAATTCAACTTTAAATGAAATTTGGACATAATGCAGCAACCAAGCTAGTCCAAGTGCATAGCAAGGCTAGGGACGTGACAATCAACTCGGCCATGATGACCACCGTCGAGTGCCTACGCCCCCTCCGAGGGGCGGATCATATGTGCCCCGGCAGTACGATGACATGCGCCCGTATGGCGATGAGAGAAGGGTCCCAGTCGATGCAAGAGAGCCCGGGTTTGATGCAAGATCAGTTCTTGTGTAGGGTCCGGTCGACAGAGGCCGGGCACACAGAGAAGGACTAGACATAGATCATCCGATTGGTAGCAGAGTGCATGTTTCTAGGCCTGAATGTTTCAGCAGAGCCGTTAGAGCTGCTGAGATCCCTCCCAACTTTGGCAACGGGAGTGAGTAAGTTCACCGGCAAGTCGAACCCAGACACATGGGTAGAGGGTTACCGAGTGGCTGTGGAGATTGGTGGCGGCAATGATGATGTGGCCATGAAGCATCTACCCCTGATGTTGGAGGGTTCGGCCAGAGCTTGGTTGAATCAGTAGGCTCCTGGCAGTATCTTCAGTTGGGAAGAATTGGCCCGAGTGTTTGTCAGGACATTTGAAGGCCCTTGCATACGACCTGCAGGGCTGACCGAATTACAGCATTGCATCCAGAAACTGAATGAAACTTTGAGAGATTACATCCACAGATGGACCACTCTTAATTATACTATGGAGAATGTGTCAGAGCATCAGGCAGTTTGTGCCTTTAGGGATGGCGTTCGGTACAGAGAGCTTAACCTGAAATTCGGTCGGACAGGGGACATGTCCCTGGCTCGGATGATGGAAATAGCCACTCGATACGCTAACGGCGAGGAAGAAGACCGACTCTGCAGTGGCAAGAACAAACCAGTCACCCAGGACACTGGAGGAGGAAATTCCAATCGGAAGCTTTAGCGCAAAGCCGAACCCGCAGGTCCTGGTGAGGCCGCAGTTTTGAACCAAGGGAAATTCAAAGGAAAGCCTAAGGGGCCATGGATCCCAATGAAAGTGAAAGATCAAGCGGGAAATGATGTGCTTGATTTGCCGTGTCACATACACACCAAGAAAGATGAAGAGGGAAACCTGATTTACCCCAAGCATACCACTCGACAATGTCGACTCATAATTCTAATCTTCCGAGAAGGTCAGCCCAATGAAAAGGAAAAGGAATCTGATAAGGACGAGGACAAAGAGGAGGATGATGGTTACCCCAATGTCAATGCCACTTTAGTGATTTTTGCTGACATCGAGAGCAAAAGTCGACTGAACGTTATCAACAGAGAAGTAAACATGGTTGCTCCGCCAACGACGACGTATCTGAAGTGGTCGAAAACTCCCATTACATTCAACCAGTCCGATCACCCAGCGCACGTTGCTACCCCCGGGCGGCAAGCGTTGGTGGTCGACCCAGTCGTTGGGGGCACTCGACTGACCAAGGTCTTGATGGACGGTGGCACTGGTTTGAACATTTTTTACGCTGAGACCCTCCGAGGGATGGGCATTCCGATGTCCAAGCTCAGTGAAAGCAACATGCGATTCCGCGGAGTCATCCCAGGGAAGAAAGCCAATTGACTGGGTCAGATCACTCTTGATGTGGTTCTCAGTGATTCCAAGAATTACCGCAAGGAAAAGTTGACATTTGAGGTCGTGGATTTTCACAGTGCCTACCATGCTATTCTGGGCAGGCCAGCATATGCTCGTTTAATGGCTCGAGCATGTTATGTACACCTCAAGTTGAAGATGGCTAGCCCAGAGGCATGATCACAGTCACTAGAAATCGGCAGAGAGCAGAAGAGTGCCTCCAGAAGGGCTCAAAGATCATCAATGAACAGATGGCAGCAGTAGAGATGCAAGAATACCAGAAGAATGCAGGTCCGAGTGATTTGATGTGTGCTAAGAAGCCTGCTTGAGAGTCCGCATTTCAGTCGTCCGGTGAAACAAAGCCAGTTCACATTCACCTGGCCGATCCCAATGCTGCTCCGACTCATATCTCAACAACACTCGACAACAAATAGGAAGAAGCGCTCATCCAGTTCCTCCATGAGAACTGGGACATCTTCGCATGGAAACCATATGACATGCCGAGTGTACCCAGGGGACTGGCTGAGCACAATTTGCGAGTCGACCCAAAAGCAAAACTCGTTAAAGCGCATCTCCGTCGGTCCAGCGTGGAGAAGAGGAAGGCAATTGGCGAGGAGGTGGCTCGGCTTCTAGCAGCTGAGTTCATCCGCGAGATATACCACTCCCAGTGGCTCGCCAATGTTGTCATGGTCCCCAAGAAAGATGATTCACTTCATATGTGTATCGATTTCAAACACATCAATCGGGCCTACCCGAAAGATCATTTCACTCTCCCCCGCGTCGACGAAATTGTTGACTCGATTGCGGGATGTGAGCGTTTGTCCTTTTTGGACGCATATTCTTGGTACCATCAGATCCGACTGCATGGGCCCGACAAAATAAAAACAGCCTTCATCACCCCATTCGGGTGTTTGCTATGTTACCATGGCTTTTGGTCTCAAGAATGCTGGCGCCACATTCATGCGCATGATTCAGAAGTGCCTGCTCACTCAAATCAATCGGAATGTGGAAGCATACATGGATGACATCATGGTCAAGTCACATAAAGGTTCCGACCTACTGACTGACCTCGCTGAAACCTTTGCCAACTTGAGAAGATATGATATCAAGCTCAACCTGTCAAAATGCACATTCGGAGTCCCAGGTGGACAGTTACTCGGTTTCCTCGTTTCCGAACGAGGGATCGATGCAAACCCAGAAAAGTTTGGAGCAATCCTCCGAATGAAACGCCCTGTGCGTCTGCACGATGTCAGAAGCTTACTGGTTGTTTAGCTGCATTGAGCCGATTCATCTCTCGTCTCGGTGAAAATGCATTGCCTCTTTACCAACTGATGAAGAAGTCTGACAAATTCGAGTGGACTCCTGAAGCCAAAGCAGCGTTTGTAGAGCTCAAAGCCCTGCTTCCACCCAACCGGTGCTTGCTGCCCCAATCAGCAAAGAGCCTCTACTACTATACATTGCAGCCACTGGACAATTGTCAGCACAGTGCTCACGGTCGAGCGGGAAGAAGAAGGCAAAGCCTACAAAGTTCAGCGCCCAGTGTATTATATTACTGAAGTCTTGACTCCGTCCAAGTAGAGATATCCACATTATCAGAAGCTTGTTTATGGAATTTACTAGACCACAAAGAAAGTTGCACACTACTTCTCAGACCACTCGGTTTCAGTCGTCAGCGACGCTCCATTATCAGAAATTCTGAACAATAGGGATGCAACTGGTCGAGTGGCAAAGTGGGCGATTGAACTCCTTCCGTTGGATATCAAGTTCGTGGCAAAGAAAGCAATCAAGTCCCAAGCAATAGCAGATTTCCTCGCCGAGTGGATTGAACAGCAGCAACCGACTCAGATTCACTCGGAACATTGGACTATGTTCTTTGATGGGTCCAAGATGCTAAATAGCTCTGGTGCTGGTGTAGTCCTGGTATCCCCCAGAGGTGACAAGCTCAGCTACGTCCTCCAGATTCACTTCGATTCTTCAAACAATGAAGCTGAGTATGAGGCACTTTTGTATGGGTTGCGTATGGCCATCTCACTCGGCGTCCGTCGCCTGATGGTCTACGGCGACTCAGACTTGGTTGTCAATCAAGTGATGAAGGAATGGGATATCAGGAGTCCAGCAATGACTGGTTATTGCAATGAAGTAAGAAAGCTCGAGAAGAAGTTTGAGGGGTTGGAGCTCCACCACATACCCCGAATCAAGAATCAAGCAGCAGATGACCTGGCAAAGATAGGTTCCACTTGGAAACACATTCGCAGTAATGTGTTTTTGGAGCATCTTCATGCCCCATCAGTTCAAGAAGATCCCTTCATAGAGGAGCCCCCGCAACCGATAAGTTCAAGCAATCCGACTGAAATCGAAGTCCCAGCTATAGTCGACTTGATCATGGAGGTTTTGGTGATCACCCGTGAGTGGACGGTGCCATATATCACATACCTGCTCAGGCAGGAGCTCCCTGAGGATCAAAATGAGGCCCACCAGATCGTCCGTCGATCCAAAGCATTCACTGTGATAAGCGGACAGCTTTAGAGGGAAAGCGTTACCGGAGTAGCTCACTGTTGTATTTCTCTAGAAGAAGGTCGGATGATTCTAAATGAGATCCACTCGGTGCCCTGTGGTCACCATGCGTCCTCTCGGACCATCGTTGCCAAAGCATACCGAGCGGGATTCTACCGGCCATGTGCAAACGAGATGGCTAAGGATATAGTCCAAGTGTGTAGGTTGCCAGTTTTACTCGAACCTGTCTCACAAACGTGCATCTGCCTTGAAGACTATTCCATTCGTCTGGCCTTTTGCAGTTTGGGGATTAGTCATGGTTGGAGCTTTCAAGACCGGAAGGAGTGGTTTCACTCATTTGCTTGTAGCAATCAACAAATTCACCAAATGAACTGAAGCCAAGCCTATCAAGAACCTTGATTCAAGCACTGCCATCAGTTTCATCAGGGAGCTGATATTCAGATATGGAGTTCCTCACAACATTATCATAGATAACCGCTCCAACTTTGATTCTGATTAGTTCAGAGTGTTTTGTGCTTCCCAAGGCACTCGGGTCGATTACGCATCCGTTGCGCACCCGTAGTCGAATGGGTAAGCAGAAAGGCCGAATGGCTTGATCCTTCAAGGGCTGAAACCTCGACTAATGCGTGATCTCAAGCATGCTGCTGGAGCTTGGGTGAATGAATTGCTGTTTGTCTTATGGGGTCTGAGAACAACTCCCAACTGGTCGACTGACCGAACTCCTTTCTTCATGGTGTATGGTGCTGAAGCTGTGCTTCCGAGTGACTTGCTATACAACGCCCCTCTAGTGGAACTCTTCTCAGAAGCTGAAGCAGAACAGGCATGCCAAGATGCAGTTGATGCCTTGGAGGAAGAACATGAGATGGATCTGATCCGATCGACCATCTATCAACAAGACCTGTGTCGATTCCATGCCCGTAATGTCAGAGGACGAGCATTCCAAGAAGGAGACTGTGTGCTCCGAGTGCATCAGAAACGACCTCACAAGCCCTTCATCATCACCAAGGTGCTCCACAAAGGGGCGTATCACCTCTACAACATAGCCAAGAAACAAGATGAGCCACGCTCGTGGAATGCGGAGCTGCTCCGCCGTTTCAATACCTAAACACTCGGATCGACGAGTTGTAATAAGAATCCTTCAGTTTTCTTATCAAAGATAGGATTTTTGCAGTATCTTAATGATTGTTGTCCCATAAACACATGTGTTCAAATCCCCAGTGGGTGGCTTAGTCGCGATCTGATTCGCCTAAGTTTCAAAAACACTCCGAGTGAAGAGCAATCCTCTCACTCAGGGGCTTAGCTGCGAATCCGATTCGCCTAAGTTACAAAACTACTACGAGTGAAGAGCAACCCTCTCACTCGGGGACTTAGCTGCAACCCCATACTCGCCTAAGTTACAAAACCACTCCGAGTGAAGAGCAACCCTCTCACTCGGGGACTTAGCTGCGAATCCGATTCGCCTAAGTTTCAAAAATACTCCGAGTGGAGAGCAATCCTCCCACTCGGGGGCTTAGCTGCGAATCGGATTCGCCTAAGTTTCAAAAATACTGCGAGTGGAGAGCAATCCTCCCACTCGGAGCCATAGTTGCGATCCCATACTCGCCTAAGTTTCAAAAACCACTCTGAGTGAAGAGCAACCCTCTCACTCGGGGGCTTAGCTGCGACTCCGTACTCGTTAAGTTACAAAACCACTCCGAGTGAAGAGCAACCCTCTCACTCGGGGGCTTAGCTTCGATCCCGTACTCGCCTAAGTTTCAAAAACCACTCTGAGTGAAGAGCAACCCTCTCACTCGGGGACTTAGCTGCGACCCCGTACTCGCCTAAGTTACAAAACCACTCCGAGTGAAGACCAACCCTCTCACTAGGGGGGCTTAGCTGCGATCCCGTCCTCGCCTAAGTTCAAAAAACACTCTGAGTGGAGAGCGATCCTCCCACTCGGAGGCTTAGCTGCAATCCCGTACTTTCCTAAGTTCCAAATTACTCGGAGTGATGAGCGATCCTCCCACTTGGGGGCTTAGCCACGAATCCGATTCGCCTAAGTTAAAAAAAAATACTCTGAGCTGCGTCACAAGTACAACATCCGCTCCATCCCGATCCGCAAGGATGACGAGGTGCAGGTCGTGTGCAGCACCTAGTGCTCATATCTGCAGCCCTCTTATCGAAGCTGCGTCACAAGTACAACTTCCTCTCCATCCCGATCCGCAAGGACGATGAGGTGCAGGTCGTGTGTAGCACCTAGTGGTCATATCCGCGACCCTCTTGTCACAGCTGCATCACAAGTACAATGTCTGCTCTATCCCGGTCCGCAAGGACGATAAGCTGCAAGTCGTGCGCGGCTCCTAGCACTCATATCTGCGGCCCTCTCGTCGGAGCTGCGCCACAAGTTTAATCCGAGTGAAGAATCAAGTTCCACTCGGAGTTACGAGATCTGAAAGTGGTAAAGACAAAGCAACCATATTCAAAGAAAACCCAAGTTCGGATAAATCTAGCAAGGTTCAGAACCACGAACAGAAGTACTCGGGCGTCAGGCCCGAAAGAGTTTTAATGGTTACAAAATCACTCGGCATTCCGAGGCAAATAAAAGTGAGGCATTAAGTTTGTCCACTCGGCGAGAGGAGGGCTAGCTGGCTCGATGAACTCGTCCAGGTCGATTCCATCAGCAATACGAGTGGCAGCGTCGATGAAGGTCTCCATGAAGGACTGGAATTGAAGCTTCTTGGTATTGGCGACCTCGAGTGCTTCTCTTCTCTAACTTCCTTGCAATGAACACGGACCAGAGACAGGGCCACGTCAGGGCCGCCCGAGCAAATGACTTCTTCCACGCCTGCACTCGACCAGGGATTTCATTGCGTCGAGTCATCAGAGACTCGAGGTCATTCTGGAATGTCACACCTGGCTAGAGCTCCGTGTCAATCCGCGATACCACCACTTTCAGTCAAGCAAGATAGTACGTGACGCTGGCGAGGCGGGATTCCAGTCGCAGCACATTCATCGCAGCTTCATCCTTGACGGGGGAGTTAATGGGGTCCAAATTCGTCTAAATATGCCGAATCTTTTCCTCGAAGTTTTGACAGAATTCTGCACACACACAAAAAGGTGATTCGATAGTTGAATGATGAGTCGGCACTTACAAATCAGTCGGACAAGGGAAAGTACCTTCAAGCGTAAGGAATATCTTCTTGGTGAGTCCTCCGAGATAAGCTTCCAGTTCGTCCCTCTTCCGAGTGAGATCTCCGTACTTGTCGGTCAGGGCCACCCTGTCCTTCTTGAGCTGCACGACTTCTTTGTTGGCTTCATCAATGGCAGTCTTCAACTTGGCATTTTCTTCTTCTCACTTGCCGACTGAAGCCAGCTTCTTTTCAGCAAGTTCAGTTTTCCCTCGCGCCATCTTCTGCGCTGCTGCAAGGTCGACGTCCTTCTGCTCCAGAGCCTGCTTCATTTTGTCTAGAGAAATAACATTCTTCAGACGAGCTTGGAGTTCTCTGTTTTCACTATGCACATCTGTTCGAGTGGAGTCACTCGGTTCAAAGGATGAAAAGAAAAAGATGACAAGGCGAATAGTCGATCAGTTATTACCTCCCATGGCAGCTGCTTCATCCTTAGCTTTCTGCAAGTTCTCCATGGCCAACTCCAGGTCGAGATTGAGCTGGATTTGTTTCTTCTCTAATTCAGCAAACTGAGCCCCGAGCTCACAAGATTTCTGCAATCAACCAATAAGACACGTCAGTCGACAGGAACAAAGATCGATTACTTCCGAGCAATAAGCTACAAGTTCAAGTCATTACGGCAAAAAGAGTTCTAAGACTACTGCCGAATCAAACATTCAACAGTAGTCTAGGGGACTACATCCAGTGGGTGCACTTGGGGTGCCCCCACTAGTTCGACTTCCCACTCGACATCGTCCGTCCAGTCGGAAAAAAAACATCAACACTTATTCTCAGACCATCACCGACTGCCCGCAGTCGAGCGCGGTCTCGAGGACTACACCTAGTGGGTGCATTGGCGTGCCCCACTGGTCTGGATCCCACTCGGCACGACCTGTCTGGACCAAGTGGAAGAACTATAAGGAGACATTTGACAAAGACCCCCGCCAAATCAAACATTCGACGGCGGTCTCAGGGACTACACCCGGTGGGTGCACTCTGCATGCCCCCACTGATTCAAGGATACACTCGACGCGACCTAGTCGACTCAAGTGGAAGAACTATTCAGCAAAAGTTAAAGCACCCAGTGGATGAAGGGATGCAAGGTGCAGACTCATGATAGATGCACATTAAAGGTTTCAAAATGCTCATCCATAGACATCTTATGAATAATAAAGCAGCAGTTTTCAAGTACCATATCCTAACAGAGCAAAGATCAAGCTGGAAGATTAGTCGGAAATCAACTCATTGGGACATTGGTTTGAAGAGCAGAGCTGGCATCGTAGGCAGCCTTGCTAACTTCATGCACCAACTCCATTTGCTCCATCATAAGGCATGCTTGGCATATAGCTTCCTTAGCAGCGCTCACTTGGTCCTCTGGGACATGATGGGTAACAAAGAGCGGAGATGGTGCAACAGTCGAAGCAGCTGTCGGATCACGGGTTCGGGCAAAACCCTTAAGGTTCAAACTCTAGGGTGCGCATGAAGATCTCTCCCTCCCTGGCTCGCACTCTCACCGCGATCCCAAAGCTCAGCTCGCCGAACTCGAAGGACAAGAGACACAAGAGTTTATACTGGTTCGGGCCACTGTTGCGGTGTAATACCCTACTCAAGTGTGTGGTGGTGGATTACCTTGTAGGCTGAGGACGAACAAGTACAAGGGCTGAACAGCCTCCTGAGGAGAGGTGTTCTTGAGCTCTCTGAGCTGGTGAGGTGGTCTTGGTGGAATTCTATCTCTCCTTCCTACGGTGGTGGCTAGGCCTATTTATAGAGGCCCTGGTCCTCTTCCCAGATGTAGGCGGGAAGGGATCCAACAACAGCCAATTTTGAAGGGAGACAACTAGTACAAGTTATCCTGACTAAAGGTGGTCTTCGCCTGCCAAAGGTTCTAGCGGTGACGCCGTCTTGGGCACCATGGTGACCTCCGTCCTGTCGGTCTTGATCTTGTTGCACCGATATGGAAACCTTTGCCTGGTGCCTCGAAACTCCTCGCCTGCGCCTGCTTCTTTAGCACCAAAGAGGAAACCAGTACACTGTGTGCGCTGGCACCCACCTGGCGCCTGCCTTGGCTTGGTCGTCATGGCTTGCGTCACAGGAACCTCACGAGGTACCCCTTGCCTCGATCTCTCTGCTCCTCGCAAGCCAGCGTGGCGAGGCCGCCTAGAGGAGGTCTTGTGTCGTCCGCCTCGCGAGGCTTGGCCCCTCGCGAGGGTCTTGAGTGTTTGCTGGTGAAGATGGGCCATACAGGGCCGCTGGTGGAGCCACGCCATGGGCTGCGGGCAGGCAAGTCTGGGGACCCCCATTCCCAGGACGCCTGGGGACCCCCATTCCCAGGACGCCAACAGTAGCCCCCGGGCCCAAGGCGCGCTCGGACTTGGCTTCGAGGCGAAGCCAAAGGGCAAGTGCGGAGGGCCGCAGGCCCCAACAGCCGGCGGCCTTGATCGACGCAAGGCGACTGACGGGACGTGGGCATCTCCGCTTCCCCAGGCCGCCTCGGCAACTTCCCGACTTACAAAAGACTGGCGCGGGCTGTGCTGCCTTCATTACTTTCCTTCGTCTTGCTCCAGATCCCCTTCCTTACTCCTCGCTTCCAGAGACTCCAGATCCACCCAGATCTTCCTTCAAGCCTGCCGGCAATGGCGCCCAACAAAGCTCGGGCCGCTGCCCCACCTTCCTGGTACGAGCCTGCGCTCGACGCGCCGAGCGTCTTGGAGAAGAACCTTGTCGCCGCGCTCCTGATGACGGTGGGGGGCGATGAGAAGAGGAAGACTGCGCTCCGGGCTGGCTCCGCCGAGCCGGAGGCCCCGGGAAGCACCTTCTACCCCTTCTTCTTAAGCAGCATCATCGCGTGGTTGGTTCCTCCTTTCTCTAACTTCTTCTATTCCGTCCTCAGCCATTACAAGATTCACGCTCTCCATCTTCATCCCAACTCCATCCTCCTCCTGTCGATCTTCGCCTTCTATTGCGAGGCGTACATCGGGGTGATGCCATCCGTGGCACTGTTGCGCCACTTCTTCTTCCTCTGGACCAAGGGGGGCCACTGCTCTGGGTGCGTCAACTTCGTCGCTGCCAACAAGACCAACGCGATCTCGAAGGCCGGGAAGAAGGTTGAGGGCTTCAGGAGCAAGCGGGTCTTGATGGATGCCAAGTGCTCCCACCCACGGCTGGTGCTGCCAACGGAGATGCCCGTTTCCCACGACGGGTGGCTTCGCGCGAGGCTCACCGACCCCCGGGCGGCGCAGGTGCTGGAGAGGATGACCGCCGACCTCAAGCCTGATGACCCGAAGGCGGCGAAGCTGATGGGGGCCATGATCGTCAAAGAATTCATGGCGCAGTGCGTGGCTCCCCTCCAGGCGCGTTCGCACCCCTTGTGGAAGCTTGGAGACGAAGGAGACGACCTCCGCCTGCGTCCGGAGGCCCTTTCTGCCGCGGAGTTGAGCTCGGCCCTCCGCTCCTTAGTCGGGGGCGACCAAGGGTACCCGCCGGACTCCTTCTTTCCCTTGTACCGCCGCCCGAATGGGGCGGAGGCGGCTGCCGCCATGCCTGTCTTTGATGGGCGCGGGCTCGTGCCTCCTGCGCCCTCGAATGTCCCACCGTCAACGACTCTGGTGGACTTGTCTTCCGGCGAGTCTCGCGATGAGGAAGAGGAGGAGGAGGAGGAAGAGCGCGACTCAGAAGCGACCCGCGAGGGGACGGGGGAGACCTCCCCTTTGCGCAAGGCCAAGATCCTTTGCACCCTGCCTGATGACGATGATGATGACGATGTCCCCCAAAGAGGGAGGAGCTACCCGTGGCTGGGGTTGCCACGAGGTCGAGGGTCGGTCCCCGGAGGAGGCCACCGGCCGGGGTTTCGATGAAGGGCAGGTCAGCGCGGATCTCCCGAGACGATGCCCCTGTTCTAACACTGCCTAGAGCTACTACTGGCCCATCTGCTGCCCCCTTTCCGCTCTATGGGCTCGCTCATCCGCGCCTCATGCTGCGAAGCTCTCGGGCTTCAAGCTTAAGAAGCGAAGGGACTACACCGTGGTGGACCAGTAAGTGTTCTTGTCCTGACTTGTTCTTGCTTCCGCTGCTGCTACTTGATGCTCCTCCGTTGTGCCTTTAGGCTGACGCCCGCCGCGAAGAAGAGGAAGGAGGAAGCGGTGGTGTTGCTTGGGGCCAAACCGCCTGCGGCGGCTGCACCCCCCTCCGTGGGGAAGGGCAGTGATGGAGCTCGCGCTTCTCCGACCCGGTCGTCCTCGCGAGGCTTGGGGGAGCATCATCAGGAGGAGGCATGCCCCATAGCTCCGTAGGCACCGGAGGCACCAATCTCCAGCTCGGTCGTTGAGGTCTCCGAAGCTCTGGAGCTCCCAGCTTCTCAAGCCGGGGTGACGACGTTACCTCCTTTGCCTCCCGTCGTGCTGCCAACTCCGGGTTATTTCGCCTCCCCTGATGCCCTGGACGAGGCTCTTTCCACGCTGACCCAACTCCGAGCTGAGCTCCGAGGTGCTGACCGCCGCCTAGCCTCGGGGCGTCTGGAGTTGATCTTGGGATGTCTACGTTCCGATGCGTCCATCAGGGCAGCCTGGAGCCAAGCCGCGGCAGCCGTCTAGGAAGGGGAGCGTGCCGCTGGCCTGGCCGCTGCTGCTCGTAACGCAGCGAAGAAAGACACAGAGGCCGCCAAGGAGCGCCGCCGGGCGATGGAGGCCGAGCTGGAGACCATGCG
Source organism: Triticum aestivum (assembly GCF_018294505.1). Classification (NCBI taxonomy): domain Eukaryota; kingdom Viridiplantae; phylum Streptophyta; class Magnoliopsida; order Poales; family Poaceae; genus Triticum; species Triticum aestivum. Next base: position 309,940,710 of record NC_057814.1, on the reverse strand, counting down.
CAAGGAGCGCATGGCCGAGGCCCGTGACCGCCAGGTGGAGAAGGAGGAGATGAAGGCCCGGGAGAATGCAGTCGCTGGTCGTGATGCCGAGTTGGCGCAGTTGGCGGAGGCGCAGGCCACGGAGTGCAGATGCTTGGAGAAGCTGGAGAAGAAGGTGGACGCGGAGAAGGCCCAGCTGGAAGCCAAGGCAAACGTCCTTGCCGAGGACCGCGCGGCCTTCAAGTCCCTTGAGGAGAGGTCCCACGTAGCACTACGGTATCTCTACGAGAACAGCTTGGAGGAGCTGTTGGCGACCGACGACGAGGGCCTCGCCCAGCTGCTTCCTCATCTTGTCGTAGCGCTTGAGGACGTCATCAACGGGATCGGCCGCATGGTGGAGGGCGAGGCTCGTGCCTTCTCCTCATCGGCCCTGACGCGCGTCTTCAGCCATCTCCACCTTCGCGATCCCGACGCTAACCTCAGCGAGCTGCTTGAGCCTGTGGATGAGAAGCTCTGCGTCACCACCGCTAGAGCCGTGAAGGACCAGGTGGAGGCCTTGCTGGAGAAGTTCCTCGTCATCGACCCTCCACCGCCAACTGGCGACGCTGCTGCTCCCGCAACTGCGATCCGTGAGACAGGTGATGGTGGTGTCGCTGACGGGGAGGTGCTTCCTGGCGACAGTGCCCTCGGCTGAGGGGGAAGCTTGCTGATGGTGCTCCTTCCTGCTTTATCTTCCTACAACGCGTGACGAGCCTCGTGGAGGCGTTAAAACTTTATTTGGTGTCTTGAGGAACAATATGTTTTGTACTATTTGGCTGAGATTGCGCGACCTCCTTTCCCTTTGCCTGATGTCCTACGTCGGCGAGGCCCGACCCCGCGCATACCTCAGCTGCCGTTGGGCCGTCCGGATCGCCAGGACGGGACCAAGGGGTGAGTGGCTACGTGGCTAGTTAGGCTCTGAGCCGCGATGCTCAGGAGTCCCTCTTGACGTGCAAACAGCTTGCTTAAAGGAGATGCGAAAGTAAGCCCTAGTGTTCTACGTCGGTGAGGCCCGACCCCGTGCATACCTCAGCCGCCATTGGACCATCCGGATCGCCAGGACTAGACAAAGGAGTGAGGGGCTACGTGGCCAGTTAGGCTCCTGAGACGCGATGCTCAGGAGTCCCCCTTGACATTCTAATGAGCTTCATACCTTTTCCCTCGCCGAGGCTCCGCTCGGGAGGGGCGTGCGACGACCAGGTCCGAGGGACCTGGCAGGGTGGCATATGCTTGGGCATGACCCGAGCACAGCCCCCGTGCCCAGCCCCCTCGCGCGACTCTCCAGAGGGGAGGTGTTGCGATGAGGCCAGACACTGAGCTCGGAGGCTCCTTGAGGGTGATACGGCCAAGGGATGCCCTCAGTTGTTTATCACCGGCATGGAGCATAGCTCTTCTGCACTTGCATGGGCATAGCCGCTCCTCGACCGTGTCGACGGCCAGCGTGGAGCATGGTGCTTCCACTAGTACATGGGCGAGGGCTCCCTCTGTGTGGAGCCCCCGGGGCGGGTACAGCCCCGCCCTGACACGTGGCTTGCAAGGCAGGGCTAGACGAGGTGTGTCTGGGCACTCGTGAGCCAGTGCGAGACTCACGAGGCCCTACCTCAAGGCGGGTTGCGCTTGGTCTTGGTTCTTGATGACTGCGACGGTCCTGCGAGATGGTTAGGTAACCTGCGCCGAACGACTCTCCTGAGGCTATCGCATGAGAAGGCCAAGCACAAATGACCCCAGGAGGTGACGTGAATGGGTCCGGCCCGCCAGACAGAGCTCAGTCGTTGGGTTTATCAACGCTGCAGGGACGGACCTGAGCACAGACGTCGTGCCTAGTCTTCTCATCCGAAGGATCCTGAAGAAATACGACCGGCACGCGGCTCCCATGGTGGCGAGGCACCAGGTCGCATGCCCTGGCCTGCCCATCCACGATTAGCTCACATGAGAACAAGGCACCAAGGGCCACGGGAGGTGACGTACACGGGATAGGCCCACGAGCTAGAGCTCAGCCTCTTGGATTTAGCGACGCTGTAGGGACGGACCCGAGCACAGACGCCGTGCCAGTCCTTAATCATGAGGCGGTCGTGGGTGGGCTTGCAATGGCGTACGACGCTCATGGTATCGAAGTATTGGGCAGGCAGGTGATAATCATAAGTAACTCATGCAAAAGGACAAGCTAGCTTAGATAGATGTAAGAACGATACATGCCACTGGGACGGACCCGAGCTGCCTGGGGATGATGCAGCCCGAGGGGCGCTCCCAATAGAGTAAGATAGAGATACAAAAGGATACATGCCGCTGGGTCAGGCCCGTGCGACCTGGGAATGATGCAGCCCGAGGGGCGCTCCCAGCTGAGTAAAATCAGAAAATGTCACCTGGTACTGTTGTCGAAGGGGTCTTGAAGTAGCTGAAGGCGTGTGACGAAGAAGTCGCTCCTCATGACCCACCAGGACCCTGAGCCTCGGGAGGCTCTGGGGCCTGGGTGGTTCCTTGAGGACCGTCGCTATCTCCGCCAGGACTGCATGATGCCTGGCCTCCTTAGCCGCCAGGATGCTCCATAAGTGGCGCTGGAAGGTGACAGCCACACTCGGCAGGCCAAATGGCATGCGAACATAGCTGTGAGGTGGGCCCTTGCACTGGCCAACTTGCGAGGGCCAGAAACGCTCCTGAGATGCGGCTCTGTTGAGCCCTGGAATGTTGACACAGACGCGCAACCCACCATCCTCGCTAGGATGGGGAGCTGCACCGGGGGGTGTGCGATGGTCGCCGCGAATGGCCCTTGCCTCCTGAAGCTCCTGGGTAGTCTTGATGATGAACTCCTGAGCACCAGGCGCTCCTTGCCTAGTGCCCACTTGGGGGAAGCATGCAGCAAAGCACGCCTCCACATGGTGCCTGAGCGCCTCCCTCGTGATGTTGGCGAGGTCTGAGGTGCTCCAGAAGAGAGCCCCCAAGCCTTGCACGAGGAGGGCACCGGGCGCACGTTCCTATGCAAGGGAGGGAGGCACCCCATCTGAGGGCGCAGGTCTTGAGATGGTGCCGCTGGTGACGCCACTCTCCTGAGGCCCTTGGCGGAGCGGCTGCTTCTTCCTCTTGGGGATGGCCTCGGGAGGGTACATGATTCCTTCGTTGTGAGGGTCCTCGATCGTAGCGGCCTGGAAGGCGCGCTCGAGGGAGCACACCGCATCCTTCTCCTCACAGGCGACTGCGATGATACCGCTGGTCCCTGGCATCTTGAGGACATTGTACCCGTGGTGGGTCGCTGCCATGAACTTGGCCAGAGCCGGATACCCAAGGATGGCGTTGTACGGCAGGCGAATGTGGGCGACGTTGAAGTCAATGAGCTCGGTGTGGTAGTTATCGTGCCCACCAAAGATGCGCTGGGAGGCTGGTCCCTCCATGCGCCCTCAGGAGGCTGGCCCTGCCAGTGGTCCTCCCGAGGTCGGTCGCTCCACTCCTTGCGGGGGCCGCGGTCGTCCCAGCGTCCTCCATTTCATCCTCCTCCTCGGCCATAGCCCCAGTCGTTGCGGTCAGGGCGCCGGCCAAAGCGCCCATCACGGATGGCCCTGAGCTCTTGACAGTCATTGGTGTTGTGGCTGTGCACGTTGTGGAAGGCGCAGAACGGACGGCTGCTCTTGGACGACTCGGGTTGGTCCTGGCCATCCTTCATCTTGGGCTCAATCACGAGCACGGCTGCCCCCTTGTGCTTCGAGTCCATGGGCTTGGCCTTCTTCTCTTCTTGGTCGGTAGCTGGGAGCTCGAGCAGGGAGAGGCGCCCCTCCTCGGCTCTAGCGCACTTTGTCGCCAGGTTGAACATCTCTAGCGCAGTGCATAGCTCTTCGTGGATAGCGAGCTCTTCCTTCATCTTGACGTCACGGACACCATCAGAGAATGTTAAAATGATGGCCTCGTCCGTTACCTTGGGGATCTTGAGGTGGACGATGTTGAAGCGCTGGATGTACATTTGCAGGGTCTCTCCTGGCTGCTGCTTGATGCGCTGCAGGTCACCCGCGGATGGTGGGCGATCACGAGTGCCGTGGAAGATGGCAATGAAGTGGTCACGCATCTCGCCGCAGGAGGAGATTGATCCCACGGGCAGGTTCAGGAGCCACGAGCGAGCGCCGTCCTTGAGAACCATGGGGAACCAGTTCGACATGACCTTCTTGTCGCCGTTGGCCGCTTCGATGCTCAACTCGTAGAGTTGCAGGAACTCCGCAGGATCGGGGTGCCATCGTAGCACGGAGGCAGGTCAGGCTTGAACTTGCCCATCCAGACGACGCTAAACAGCACTGGAGTGAAGGCGCGGCAACTGGCCGTGGCCACCGGGGCCCGTTGTGGGGGCGGAGCTTGGTCTTGGTGCCCTCGCGCCGCTACGGCGAGCGGCGCACGGTCTTGCCGCGGAAGGCGATCTTGACATGGCGGTGCTGGTAGCGGTGGAGCATTTTCTTGTGGTCGGGGAACTTCTTGGAAGCTTCCTTCTTCACGTGCGGGCGCCCGGCGCGGCGGCTCGCGCCGGGGGGCCGCGTGTCTTGGCACCGGGGCGCCATCTTGGTGAAGAGGTGGCGGAGGCGCTCCGTGAGCTACGTCGCCCGCAGCTGGCGGAGGGCGAGGCAACGAGAGGGACGCTGCGGGAGAGCCCCCAGCGGCGCTAACGAGCTCGGCGATGCGGTCCAGCCAGTCCTCGTAGAGGTCGTCGACCGGGCGGTAGCGCAGGAGCTCGCTCCATGAGCAGAGCGGCCTGTGCGTCCGTGGGCGCGCAACGAGCATGAGATGATGAGCCGGCTGGAGTTAGCGACGGTGTGGCGGCGCGGCCATCCCGCCGCACGGAGGGGTGTAGCGAGGATGCTTGCTGCTTGTTTCCCGCCGGGCCGGTGGCGGCGTTGGCAGTGGGTGACGGAGAACGACGGGGAGGCCTGCCGACGGGAGCTGTCTGAGCGACGCGGGCGGCAAGGGCGGCCCGGCGCTCAGCACGGGCTTGACAAGCATCGGCCATAGACGTGGTGGAGCGGTGGAGCATGGATCAACGGAAGGAAAGCTTCAGCGCACCCCTACCTGGCGCGCCAAATTTTGGATCACGGGTTCCAGCAAAACCCTTAAGGTTCGAACTCTGGGTGCGCACGAAGATCTCTCCCTCCCTGGCTTGCACTCTCATCGCGATCCCAAAGCTCAGCTCGCCGAACCCGAAGGACAAGAGACACAAGAGTTTATACTGGTTCGGGCCACCGTTGTGGTGTAATACCCTACTCAAGTGTGGTGGTGGATTGCCTTGTAGGCTGAGGATGAGCAAGTACAAGGGATGAACAGCCTCCTGAGGAGAGGTGTTCTTGAGCTCTATGAGCTGGTGAGGTGGTCTTGGGGGAATTCGATCTCTCCTTCCTACGGTGGTGGCTAGGCTTATTTATAGAGGCCCTGGTCCTCTTCCCAAATGTAGGCGGGAAGGGATCCAACAACGGCCAATTTTGAATGGAGACAACTAGTACAAGTTATCCTGACTAAAGGTGGTCTTCGCCTGCCAAAGGTTCTGGCAGTGACGCTGTCTTGGGCTCCATGGTGACCTCCGTCCTGCCGTCCTGCCGGTCTTGGTCTTGTTGCACTAATTTGGAAACCTTTGCCTGATGCCTCGGGACTCCTCGCCTGCGCCTGCTTCTTTAGCACCAAAGAGGAAACCAGTACACTATGCGCGCTGGCGCCCACCTGGCCTTGGTCGTCATGGCTTGCGTCACACGAACCTCACGAGTTACCCCTTGGCTTGATCTCTCTGCTCCTTGCGAGCCACCCTGGCGAGGCCGCCCATGAGGAGGTCTTGTGTCGTCCGCCTCGCGAGGGTCTTGAGTGTTTGCTGGTGAAGATGGGCCATACAGGGCCGCTGGTGGAGCCACGCCGTGGGCCGCAGGGAGGCAAGTATGGGGACCCCCGTTCCCAGGAAGCTGACAGTAGCCAGGGGAACTAAGGCATGGAGTTGCAAGGACGGAGCAAGGACTTGGGCAGTCGACGCTGAAGGACGATCAGTCGACACAGGATCGACAAAAGAAACAGAAGCCCGAATTGGATCTCTGGATTGCTGGATCACTAGTTCTGGCGCTGATGTCGACTGAGGTACCTTGCTGGCAAGCACCCTCCTGCTCTTAGTCCTGCCCTTTCTTCACATGGTCTTCTGGGGCACATCTTCGTCGTCATCTGGAAATTCAATGACATTTGGTGGCGCTGCAAAAGACTCGACCATAAGAGTTCAGTCGACCGACAGTACAATTGACAAAATGAGGGCAAGATTGTAGAGTTGTACCCACTTTGGAAGTGGCTGCGTCTTCAGTTTCCTCATCATCTTGATCCTGGTAAATGTCCATGGATGTCCCAGAAGTAGCAGTACTGAAAGTTTTAGAATTCACTCGGTCAAGCAAGAGAATGAGTCGACGATAACATAGTAGTTCCCAAGCGAAGCAAAAGAAAGAGGGAAAGCAAAACACTTACGCAGAAGCGACGGTAACATCAACCTTGATGTTGGGCAAGGCCTTCCGAGGCTTTGAGGCGGCGATCTGGGGCTGCTTGGCGGCCTTTTCAGACAGTCCCGGAGTCGAAGTCCGAGTGCGTTTTTGCACTGGTGTGCTTGGAGGAGCTGCCTTGCCACGACCGCCTGCAGGGTCTTCAGACTGTTTGAATCATCGTTCTGAGCGAGGTCATGAGTCGACTTCCTCACTGTCATCCGAGTCGTTGCTGACATCTTCATTGTCATCGGGGGATTGCTAGTCGCCACTCTTGTCTGTGCTCTCCGTTCCCTCCTAGACATGCTCCCCGTTTGGCATCGAGTACATCTCAGTATAAATTTGCAAGGAAAATAGTTAAACAAGCATCAATCAGATTGAAGGACAGTTGCAAATCAGAATAAAAAGACACTCGGTAACAAAGGTCAGACTTTGGCCGGCTCATTGTTGGCATCGAATAGTGCAACTCTTCTGGACCCCCTGGGTTGTCTTTGTTTCCAGTGATCCTCCACAGCCACTTTGCCACCATCTCCTTGGCAACCTCCTCTGGATGGACCCGAGCGGTGTCGTTAGCGCCCGAGTACATCCACATCGGATGATCGCGGGCTTGGAGAGGTTGGATGCATCGACTGAGAAACACCTCCAACAAATCAATGCCTGTCACGCCATCACGGACTAATTGTACTACCGGTCGACTAGCGTCGACACCTCTCCTTTCTCTGCTGGAGTCACAGTCAATGAAGAGGGTTGGCGGACTCGATCCATGGAGAAGGGGGAAGACCAGTCGACTGACCAGGAGTCGAAACATCTTGGCAATAGAACCTGGTCGACTGCCACCCCCTAACCGACACGGGAAGAGTCATATAAGGAAAAGTACTCCTACCCCTCGTCTAGATCCCTAAACCCTCGCACATTTGGATCACGTGCGTCTTTTCATGAGTCGGACTTGCCTTCCTCACAGTTTGAGAACGACAGGTAAAGATTTGTTTGAATAAACCCCAATGCGGCCGATAGCCCAAGAAGTTTTCACACAGAGAGACATATGCAGCGAGATATGTGATTGTGTTGGGAGAGAAATGATTAAGTTGGGCACCAAAAATTTCAAGAAACCCCAAAAAAAATGGATGCGGAGGCAGAGTGAAACCGCGGTCGACATGAGTTGCGAGGAGGACACACTCAACCTCCTGTGGTTGAGGCTCGGTCTCGTTCCCCGGCAACCTCCAAGATCTGTGGGCAATCAAGCCCGCGTTGGCCAGGTCTTCCAAGTCTTCCTTCTGGATTGTAGATCGAATCCAGTCTCCCTGGATCGAGCCAGGCGGCAGACTAGACCTCGACAACGACCCCCGACTCGTCTTCTTGCCCTTTGTCGTAGCCGTCGCCTTCTTCGCGCGCTCCAGGGCCGCCGTCTTGTCCTTCCCATTGCGGCGGTCGGCGGACGGGCAGAGCGGCGGCGTCAAGAACAGAGAGGGATGCGGTAGAATAGCAAAGGAAGAAGAGAGAGAATGAGGTGCACTGTGCAAATGCATCGGCCTCGATGGCCTTATATGGGCCTATTTCCGAGTGACTCACTCGTGGACCCAAGCAATCCTATCAAATCCCACAATAGTCGCTCGCCCGATACGTGGCAAAAAGGCGGCGTGAAAATCGAGGTCTCCCTATCTAACCACTCTGATAACTGCGGCACACTCCGTCCCGCGTGCTTCCCCGAAATTTCGAATCCTGAGAGATCCGGGGACTGCAGAGCAACCAATCGCGCCAAAGATTTCGTTCCATATCAACACTCGAAGATTGTCAGTATAGTTCACTCGACGATGGCCTCTGAATGGATCAAGGCGACTGAAACAAGATTGAAGCTTCAACATGATTCACAGACTCAGATGAAATACCTCCGAAGTATGGAATCGAGTCGGAGTCAACTTCATCTCTTTCTTCACTCGGACCTCAATTCATTCGGGGGCTAATGACGATGACATGTACCTAGGGTGGGGTCAGAGGCCTGACCTAGACACCCTACCCAAGGACACTGCCCTAGAGTCAAAGATATTCAAAATACAACAGAAGAAACTGACTGAGTTCACCTAGTAGTGCAATCCACTCGACCATCTACCTCACTCGGATACCCCAATTCCATTCGACCAAGATAATAACAACTCGACTACATGAAGGATCACTCGGAGACGGAAGGCCTAAAGCCACTCAGGATGGCAACGGTCAGGCGTTCACTATGTAGTCTTCAAGATCATTTATAGCTCTTTATAACTGGCGTTACCAGTAACGCCCTGTCTTAATGTACATTGAACCCTGTGTAACGTGGGATGGTTGGGGTCCTGGCACACTCTATATAAGCCACCCCCCTCCACAGGCACAAGGGTTCGCACCCCCTGTAACTCTGATGCATAATCCAGTCGACCAAGCCTCCAGGCACCGAGACGTAGGGTTGTTACTTCCTCCGAGAAGGGCCTGAACTCGTAAACCTTGCGTGCACAACCTCACCGTAGCTCGGTTCTTGCCTCCTCCTACGTTCCCCCTACTCTTACTGTCAGACTTACTCCCACGACAATAACCTCAGGAAATTCACTCGGCGCAGGTTGCCTAACCATCTCGCAGGACTATCACAAGTGTTCCGAACCACATTCAGGCGCAACCTGCATTGAGTTAGGGCCTCGTGAGTCCCGCGCTGGCTCACGAGTGCCGATACACACCTCCTCTAGCCCTGTCGTGCAAGCCACGTGTCAGGGAGGGCTGTACATGCCCTGGAGCCTCTTGTCAGAGGGAGCTCCCACCCACGTACTAGTGGAAGCACCATGCTCTGTGCTGGGAGATGACACGGTCGAGGAGCCGCTATAACCGTGCAAGAGCGGAAGCACCATGCTCCGCGCTGGTGATAAACAACTGAGGGTAGCCTCACGGCTACCTTAACCTCAGGAGACCCACCAGACTTGGTGTTCAGCCTCACCGCGCTAATTTCCCCTTGGGAGAGTCGCGCGAGGAGGCTCGGCACGGGGGCTACGCTCAGGTCACGCCTGGCGTACGCCAGCTCGCCAGGTCCCTCGGACCTGATCTTCGCACGCCCCTCCCGAGAGAAAGCCCGACGAGGAAAGGTATGGAGGTTTATTCATACGTCAAGGGGGACTCCTGAGCATTGTGACTCAGGAGCCTAACTGGTCACGTAGCCCCTCACCCCTTGGTCTTGTCCTGGTGATCCGGACGCCCCAACGGCGGCTGAGGTATGCGCGGGGCCGGGCCCTGCCGACGCAGAATGCTAAAAGCCACACTCGCATCTCCTTCCCGAGGGTCGTTCATACGTCAAGGGGACTCCTGAGCATCGCGACTCAGGAGCTTAATTGGTCACGTAGCCCCTCAGCCCTTGGTCTCGTCCTGGTGATCCGGACGACCCAACAGCAGCTGAGGTATGCGTGGGGCCGGGCCCTGCCAACGCAGAACACTAGAGCAAACGGAAAGGAAATCGCTGAATCCTAGCAAATTATTACAAAACATACTGTCTCTTAAAAGTTCAAAGCATAAGTTCTTACGCCTCCACGAGGCACGATACATGTTGCAGGACTAAAACAGGAGTAAGCGCCGCCTTCGAGCTTCTTCCTCAGCCTTAGGCATCACCGTCGCCCGCCTGGGGAGGCCTACCATCAACGTCGCCGCCGCCATCGTTGCCATCAGCTGTGGTCGCGGGGTCGACGCAGTGGAACTTCCGCAGTAGGGCCTCCACCTGATCCTTGATGGCCTTGGCAGCGGCGTCATGGAGCTCAAGGTCCACAGGTTTGAGCAAGGCACCATGGTCGAAGCTGGGGTCACGAAGATAGAAGTGGCTGAAGACGCGCATCGCGGCTGAGGTAAAAAGCGCACGGGCCTCTCCCTCCACCATGGGGCCCACTCCGATGATGATGCCCTCGAGCGCTGCGGCAAGCTTGGAGAGCAGCTCAGTGGGGCCTTCCTCTGGAGTCGCTAGCGGCTTCTCCTACCCGCTCCCGTATAGATCTTGCAGTGCCTTGCAGGACCTCAGCTTGAGGAAGTCGAAGGCGGCACTCCCCATGGTGGCCGCCTTCTCAGCCACGACAAGAAGGTTCTCCCTGGCCTCCAGCCGAGCTTCCTCCTCGGAGACGAGCTTGGTGTGGGATACCTGGGCCGCCTCCACCTCTTCCTTCAGCCTCTCCAGGTGGCTGCACTCCGTGGCCTGTTCCTAGCCTGCCTGCTCTAGCTCGGCACCATGGTCGGTGACCGCAGCTTCCTGGGTCTTCAGCTTCTACTCCGGCCCTCGAGCTCACGGGTGCGGGCGGCCTGCTCATCGTGGAGGGCCTTCAGCTCGGCCTCCACCGAGCGCCAGCGTTCTATGGCGGCCCTTGCGTCGCCCAGTGCCGCGTCCAAGCAGGCCAACTTTCGGCCCTCCTCGGCGGCAGCCTCGGCCTGGCTCCAGGCCGCCTTGACAGTCGAGTCAGCGTGAAGCCACCCCGAGACCAGCCCCACGCGCCCCGCTACCATGCGCCGGTCGGCACCCTGAAGGTCAGCTTGGAGCCGGTCCAGCGCCGCGAATGCGTCCTCCAAAGCGCTGGGCATGGCGGAGGAGTCGCGGCCTGCCGGCATTACGGCTTGGCGAGTGGGCGAGATCGCACTGCCGTGGGCAAGAGGTCGCGGGGGAGAGATCACACCAGCATCGTCGTAGTCAGAGAGGTCGCGGAGGAGATCGCACTGCCGCGGGGGAGAGGTCTCCCCCACCTCCTCCAAGGTCGCCTTCGTGTCTGCCTTCTCCTCCTCCTCGGACTCGCTGGAGGACATCAGCACTTGAGAGCCGGGGGTATGGGAAGGCTTCAGCGGCAAGAGCCCCCACTCGATGAATGTGGGCATGGCGGTGGCTACCTTCTCCTCATTGACGCGGCGGTACAGCGGGAGATAGGCTTCCGGGATGATGCCTGGATCCTTCTCGACCAAGGTGCGCACGGCCTTGCTCAGCTCCTCATGGGGCAGGTCGTTCGGGTGCAGCCGGAGGTTGTCTTCTGCGCACTTGAAGCTCCACAGCGGGCGCGAGTGCTCTTGAAGTGGGGCCAGGCGCTGCGTCAAGAACTCCCATACAATCATGCCCCCCGTCAGCTTCTTCGCCTTCAGGTTAGCCGTTATCCTCTCCAGCAGTTGCTCTGCCCGGGGATCGTTGAGCTTCTTGTGAGCCCACCGGTCCCGCTTCACCGGCAACGCGGTCGGCGGCTCCAGTCGAACGTGGGAGTGTTTGGCGTCCATGAAGATACACTTGTGTCGAAAGTCCTCCACCTTCTTCCCTGCCCTCGAGATCGCGTTGCTGCCATTGGCCGCGATGAAGCAGGTGCACCCGCAGCACTGGGGGGTGCCAGCACTGCCTATCCGGAGGTAGAAGAAGTGGCGCAATAACGCGACAGAGGGCGCCAACCCCAAAAACGCCTCACAGTAGAAGGGGAAGATCGACAGGAGGAGGATGGAGTTGGGATGACGATGAAGGGCACGGATCTGGTAATGGATGAGAATGGCAAGGAAGAACCTGGAGAAAGGGGGGACGATCCCAGCAAAGACGATGTGCAGGAAGAAGGGGTAGAAGTTCTCCCCCAAAGTTTCTGGGTTGGCTGAGCCAGGCCGGAGCGCTGTCTCCCCTACCTCATTGGAGCTGCCTGCCGTCAACGGGACCACGGCGGCGAGATGCTTCCCCTCACTGACGGTGTACGCACTGAGGGCTGGCTCGAACAAGGGAGCAGGGCGCGCGGAAGAAGAGACGGGCTTCGCTTTTTCGGTCGCCATTGGAGGCAAGTCCATGGAAGAGTTGGCAGATCTAGAGGCGCTCTGAACAGGGATAGAAGGGGATCTGGAGCAAGACGAAGGGAAGGCAGTAAAGGCTCTGCGGCAGGCACTGGCATTTTTTCATCCCAGGATGGTTGCCAAGGCTGCGTGGGAAGTGGAGACGCCACGTCCCATCAAGCGCCACACGCCGGCCGAGGCTGCAGGCGGCTGGGGCCCGCGGGGCTTCCCATTGGCTTCACCTCGAAACCAAGTCCGAGCAATCCTTGGGCCCGGGGGCTACTTCGGCGTTCTGGGAATGGGGGTACCCTGACTTGCCTGCCTGCGGCCCATGGCGGGATTCCATCGACGGCCTGGTACGGCCCACCTTCAGCATCAACAACTCAACACCCTCACGAGGGGCCAAGCCTCGCGAGGCGGACGACGCCAATACCTCCAAAAGGAGCGGCCTCCTCACGCTAACTCCTGAGGAGCAGAGATTTCTATGGAAGCCTCACCTCATGAGGTTTGGATGACGTGAGCCATGACGACCAAGGCCAGGCGGGCGCGAGCGAGCGCAGTACAGCAGTTTCCTCTTTGGTGCTAAGGAGGCAAACGCAGGCGCGGAGTCCCGACGAATGAGCCAAAGATTTCCGTTTCCATGCAACAAGACCAAGACGGCAAGGACGGCAGGACGGAGGTCATCGCCGAGCCCAGCATGGCGTCACGACCAGAAGCTTTGCAGGCGAAGACTACCTTTGTAAAGATAAGATGTACCAGTTGTCCCCTTCAAATTTGTCCATTGTGGGATCCCTTCCCGCCTCCATTTTGGGGGAAGAGGATGAAAGCCACTACAAATAGGACCTAGCCACCACCATAGAGAGGGATCGGACCCATTCCATCCTCACCAGCTCACCAGCTTACACAAACACAAGAACACACTTCCTGAGGTTGTTGACCCACTGTACTAGTTCATCCGCAGCCCCTTGAGGCCAATCCACCACAAAGCGGGAGTAGGGTTTTACACCGCAAGGTGGCCCGAACCTGGGTAAACTGCCTTGTCCCCTTTCCTTCCAGTTCGTTGAGCTAGGTCGTGGGATCGATGAGTTGGCAGACTGGGAGGTTGAGTTCTTCGCACACACCCTAGAGTTCGAATCTATCAAGGGCCTGTGGAGCCCAGAATCCAACAAAACTGGCGCAGTCAATGCTCCGAACGGGGTAATTGGTCCACACGCACCATCACCTCGTCACCAAGCCATCCAAGCGGGAGCCCGACACGGCCACTGCCAGCATCGTCAGGAGCCGAGCGACGCTGCGATCTACATCATCCTCACCTATGCCAAGTACCGCTTCAAAGGCCATGGTGCGGGCCCAGCTGCTGCTGAGATTTCCACCAGCAGCTGATCAACTAGTTGAGTGGAGATCCACCATTCAGAGCCTAATTGGCTTTGCCAAGGCTGGAGGCTCACAGCGAGCTGGCCCGCTGTAACGCCCATGATGCGGCTATATCTCCCACGTGTCGAGGCACGACTTAGAGGCATAACCGCATTGTGGTTTTGTCGGAAGAAGGGTCATCTTCACACAATCCCATGTAATGAACAAGAATGGGATAAAGAGTTGGCTTACAATCGCCACTTCACACAATCCATGAATATAATTCATACATCATCCAAAATACACACATAGACCAACTACGGTCAAGATCCAAATGAAAATAAGATAACCCCAAATGCTAGATCCCCGATCGTCCCAACTGGGCTCCACTACTGATCATCAGGAAAAGACACATAGTAACGACCATGTTCCTCATCGAACTCCCACTTGAGATCGATCCCATCATCTGCTCTGGCATCGTCGGCACCTGCAACTGTTTTGGTAGAATCTGTGAGTCACGAGGACTCAACAATCTCACACCCAGGAGATCAAGACTATTTAAGCTTATAGGAAAGGATGGTGTAATGAGGTGGAGTTGCGGCAGACACTAAGCATATATGATGGCTAACAAACGCAAAGAGAGGGAGAAGAGAAGCAACGGAACGGTCGTCAACTAGCAATGACCAAGAAGTGATCCTGAACTCCTACTTACGTCATTCATAACTCAAACCGTGTTCACTTCCCGGGCTCCGCCGAGAAGAGACCATCACGCCTACACACACAGTTGATGTATTGTGGGTCAAGTGACAAGTTCTCTACAACCAGACATTAACAAATTCCTATCTGCCTCATAACCGCGGGCACGGCTTTCGAAAGATAATACCCTGCAGGGGTGTCCCAACTTAGCCCATCATAAGCTCTCACGGTCAACGAAGGATAAACCTTCTCCCGGAAAGACCCGATCAGTCTCGGAATCCCGGTTTACAAGACATTTCGACAATGGTAAAACAAGACCAGCAAAGCCACCCGAATGTGCCGACAAATCCCGATCGGAGCTGCACATATCTCATTCTCAGGGCACACTGGATTGTCCAAGCTTCCGGTAGGCCAGACAGAGTTGCCCCTGGTGGCCACTGGCGACTGACAGGTTGGACCAATACTCAGAGGAGCACTGGCCCGGGGGTTTAAATAAAGATGACCCTCGGGCTCGGGAAAACCCGGGGGAAAAGGCTTAGGTGGCAAATGGTAAAACCAAAGTTGGGCCTTGCCGGAGGAGTTTTATTCAAGGCGAACTGTCAAGGGGGTCCCATAAATCACCCAACAGCGTAAGGAACGCAAACTCAAGGAACATAATACCGGTATGACAGAAACTAGGGCGGCAAGAGTGGAACAAAACACCAGGCGTAAGGCCGAGCCTTCCACCCTTTACCAAATATATAGATGCATTAATTAAATAAGAGATATTGTGATATCCCAACATATCCATGTTCCGACATGGAACAAACTTCAACTTCACCTGCAACTAGCAACGCTATAAGAAGGGCTGAGCAAAAGCGGTAACATAGCCAAACAACGGTTTGCTAGGAAAGGATGGTTAGAGGCTGACATGGCAATATGGGAGGCATGATATAGCAAGTGGTAGGTAGCGCAGCATGGCAATAGAACGAACAACTAGCAAAGCAAAGATAGAAGTGATTTCGAGGGGCGGTCATCTTGCCTGCAAGGTTCTCAGAGTTGTCGAAAGGTTGATCCTCGTAAGCGTACTCAACAGGTTCCTCGTTCACGAACTCGTCTCCCGGCTCTACCCAAGACAAGAACACAAGCAACGGAACCACAATCAATCACGAGAAATGCACAAGCAACATGATGCAAAACATGTATGATATGCGAGATATGATATGCGATGCATATGCGTGCTCCGGGAGGAAAAAGATGAACAAGGCAGTAACTTGGCAAACCAAGCATGCCACTGGAAATATGAGATGATTTCGGTCGAAATCGATATAAAGATCACCGGAAACGGATGCACGGTTTGCAAATGGCAAGCAAAACAAGAATGACACGAATCTGCGATTAACAGCATGATAGCACATAGAATGCAACAAGTTACAAAGCTACAGCACTCCAACATAGCAAAAAAGCACATGGAAGTAATCTACAGGAGATGCTTGACAAAATATGAACACTGATCTACGGCTAGTTCACAACATAACAAGCTCAAATAAGCATGGCAAAAGTGCAAAAGATAACAGGATCACAGACTCTGAAATTACTGGACATGGCAGAAAACAGCATCAGGTAGCAATGTTCAGAGCACGAAATCAACATGCTACATGAAGTGAACATAGCAAAACAAGGCATGCAAGTGTTCTACTAAATGCATATGACAATAGTCCCTTACTGACCATAAGCCAAAAAGACCAGAAGATATGATGGCAAGCATGTAAACATAGCAAGTTTTGCTATCAGGTTTCAGACTTAGCAGAAAACAGAGCATGGCAGAAACAATAATATGAGGGCATCTTGGTGAGTTTGATGCACTCACGACAAGGCAATGCATGACAAAACAAGCATACCTACAGCAAGATGGCATGTTTATTAAGCTATCGATGGCAAGAGCAAGTACATAGCATGTATGGATCAACTACAATAAGCTTCGCAAAATTGAATAACACGTAAACAATCTGCCAGAAATATTTTATAGCAACAGTATAGCAAGATTTAGTCATGCTATGGCACTCCATAATTGCAAACAAGGGCAGGAATGGATCCACTACAAAAATATCTACAAAACATCCTTACAGAACATCTCCAAAATATGCATCGATCTCTCTGTATCATCAAGTTTACAAGGCAACAAAATAACAGCAGACAAAGACTTAGAGAAATCACTAAGTCTGTGAAATCAGAAACATTACGGGGCCTAGTTTGCATGCTTGTGCAAGTCACCACAGAGATCACAAAAATACATGGCATACACCCCTGGAAAGATGGCATGGCATACAACAAAACACATGTAGAGCTCATGCCCATAAGATGCACAGATTAAATGATACAAAAATAACAAATATCCAACTTCTGCTAAAAACCAGCAAATAACAGCAACTAGCACTCTTGCAACAGAGATTTGGGCATCAATATGGCCTCTAATGAACATTGTGCAATTGAACAAAATGTAGAGCATCACGAGACAATCGATATATTACACGCGCGAAACGGAGCTATATGCAGAGAGTTATACCCTGATGAACAAGTGCACATGTTGAGAAAAATATATGACTTAGAAGAAATCTGGGGTCTCGGGGAAGTCAACGCACGGGCTCACCAGATCGGATCGAGGGCCAGCTAGGGTTCCGACGGGGCGGTGGCCGGAGTTGCGGGAGGAGGAGGCCGGCGGCTGACGGGGAGGGAGGCGCCGGCGCGCGGGGCGGAGCCATGGGCGCGGGCGGTGGTGGAGGCGACGCGGCACGGCGGCGGCGCGGCGAGGCAGGCGGCGGGGCACGACGGCGGCGCGGCGAGGAGGCGGCGGACGCCGGCGAGTGGCGGGGCGGCGGAGACGGCCGCGGGCGGCGCTGCAGGGCGCGGGCGACGGGGCCGGGAGGCGACGGCGTACGGGCCGCGGGGGCCTCGCCCGGGCCTCGCGGGCCGGCGGCGGGGGCGCGGCGGCGTGCCACGTGGCGCGCGCCGATAGGCTGCGGGCGGCGGCGGAGATATGTCCTGCCGGAGCGGACACGTCCGGCGGCGACGAGAGATAGGTTTAGGGTTTGCCTGCGAACGTTTTTCGGGAGAGATGCACGTATATAGCTAGAGGGAGCTAGGAGAGTCCAAATGAGGTGCGGTTTTCGCCCACACGATCGTGATCGAACGACCTAGAGCATGGAAGAGAGTTTGGTGGGTGTTGTGCTGTTTAGAGAGGGGGTTTTGCTGCAACACACAGAAGGCATCTACGGTTACCCGGTTAACCGTTGGAGTACCAAACGACCTCCAAATGGAACGAAACTTGACCGGTGCTCTACCGGTGGTATACCAAGGCCACATACAAGCCTCAGTCCATTCCGAGAACGTTTGACATCCGCTCACGAAAGAAAACAAGAGGGGTGCACCGGAGGAGATGGGAGCGCCGGATAGCAAAACGGACAACGGGGAAAATGCTCGGATGCATGACACGAACACGTATGCAAATGCAATGCACATGATGACATGATATGAAATGCATGACATGGACAAAATGCAAAACGAAAGACAAAACCCGACCACGAAGGGAATATCATAACACATAGCCAAAAATGGCAAGAGTTGGAGTTACAAATATGGAGAGTTACATCCGGGGTGTTACACCCGCCACGGCCTCCCCAGACGACGACGGTAGCCCACGCTGCTGGCCGTGTGGAAGGGGCCACCCCCATGGTGCAATCCCCACCGCGGCAACCGGCACGAGGGCAACGCGACCAAGAGATTGATGATGTCTCAATGGCTTCATCCGATCCTCGAGCACGTCAAGGCCAACGGCGAGCCCCGAAGGACAGACATAGGGAGGGCGCGCGCATCACCATCGAGCGACGCCGCGACAACCACCACCAGTCCGATGGGTGCGATGGACCAACTGTCGACGAGCCTGCGCTCGGCGGAGGCGGGTACCTGCCTTTCGAGGCTGGGTGCCCTGCCTTCACCCGTGAGCTGCGGCAAGTCCATTGGCCGTCCTCTTGCACATTCAAGCCAGAGATACCAGAGAAGTATGATGGGAGACTGAATCCGGCAGAGTTCTTGAGCATCTACACCATCGTTGTTCAAGCTACCGGGGGAAGAGCTGAGAAGGTTTTTGCCAACTACTTCCCTTTGGCACTCAAGCCAAACATGAGGTCTTGGCTGATGCACCTGCCGGAGAACTCCATCTCGACCTGGGCTGACCTGTGCCATGAGTTCATTGGCGCCTTCATGGGCGGCAATCAAGAACCAGGGCGTCCCAGCGATTTGCAGCTTCTCCCACAGAAGGAAGGAGAGACTCTGCGGAAGTACATGCAGAGGTTTAGCCGAGTCCAGAGAAATATTCCAAACATCCACCCGGCAGCTGTGATAGCTGCGTTCCAATCCAACATGTGCAACCATCGGATACGTTCCAAGATGAATGTTTGGTTGCCCAAGACAGTGAAGGAACTTTACACCTTGGTGGACAAGTGTGCTCGGGTGGAGGAGGGGAGGAAACTCCCTGGGGAAGAACATGGCGTCGACATGGACTCAGAGGATGATGAGGAGTCCACTAGTCAGAAGAAGAAGAACAAGAAGCACAACAAGAGGCGCAAGGATAAGGCAGTAATGACTGTTGAGGGATCGGTCACACCGAGTACCGGCAAGAAGGCTAAGGCCGAAGCCCCCAGCAAGGAAGTTGCCGCGTGCATTGATTGCCGAGAAGCTGGGGATGCCGAGAAGGCTGGGAAAGCTGATGGGCCATATTGCAAGATTCATCAGAACAAGGGCCACGATCTCCAGGAGTGCCATCAAGTTGAACACCTCGTCAAGAAGCAGAGTGCTGAGTATGAGAAGCGTGATAAGGAGAAAGGTCATAATGGCGCTGCCGGGAAGGGCCGAGGCGGCGAAGCAAGTCGCCCTGGCAAGGCTCCTCAGAATCAAGGAAACCCCGCCAGAAGTCGTGAGAAGGAAGATTGCAATGATGAAAGTGATGGAGGGGATGAATAGGAAACCAATGAGCAGGAATTTATAGCAGCCCACTGAGGCCCTGTGCATTGACGGGTGTGCATCTCTGCACTCCTCTCACCGCCAGCTTAAATAGTGGGCACGTGAGGTCAATGTCGTGGAGCCAACGGCGGACTCTCAGAAGCCGCTCGAGTGGTCACGCACGCCCATCATCTTTGACGAAGAGGACCACCCTAACCGCACCACCGCGGTAGGGTGCTTGCCATTGTTGGTCTCACCAACAATCCGCAACCTCAAAGTCACAAAGATGTTGGTTGACGGCGGGGCCGGGTTGAATCTGATCTCCCCAAAGGTCATCAGCAGACTTCAGATAGCAGAGGAAGAGCTCAAGGTCACCGGCACGTTTCAAGGAATCAACCCCGGCAGGAGTCATCCTAAGGGAAAGATCACGTTGCCGGTGACATTCGGGGGAGAGTTGAATTACTGGACTGAGAAGGTTGTGTTTGATGTGGTCGACCTCCCCCTGCCATACAATGGAATCCTTGGACGCCTAGCTCTGGCCAAATTCCTGGCGGCATCCCATTATGCCTACAACACCTCGAAGATGCCGGGGCCAGTGGGCATCATTTCCATTACGCCAGACGAGAAGGACGCAATCATTTGTGTGGATAAGATGCCTACAACACCTCGAAGATGCCGGGGCCAGTGGGCATCATTTCCATTCTGCTAGACGAGAAGGACGCAATCATTTGTGTGGATAAGATGTACCGGGACGTAGTCGCGGTAGAGGCCCCTGAAGCCGCAGTTCCGGCCAAGGAAAGGAAAGGAAAGAATAAGGCTAGCAGGGACGCCAGCAAGGAATCCGGGAAGCGTACCTCTTCAGAGTATGTTGTGCATGTTGACGACTTGTCGGAGAGTTCCAATAGCAATAGATCCAAGGCTGCTGCACCTCATGTGAAAAAGGTCTCGCCAGGGCTGGCTGGCGTTGACGGTACTTTCACTATCAGTGCCACCCTTGATGACAAATAGGAAAGCGCGCTTGTTGCCTTCCTGCGGGCGAATATCGATGTGTTATCCTGGCAACCATTTGATATCCCCGGTGTTCCCAGGGAGGTAATCGAGCACCACCTTGGTGTCTACCCACATGCCTGACCCATCAAGCAGAAGGTCCGAAAGCAAGCCTTGGAGCGGCAGCAGTTCATTGCCGAGGAAATCAAGAAACTTGAGGCAGCTGGTTTGGTCAGAGGAGTACTACATTCAATGTGGTTAGCAAACCCAATGGTCGTGCCCAAGGGCAATGGGAAATGGAGGCTTTGCATAGATTTCACGGATCTGAACATGGCATGCCCGAAGGATCTAGTTCCCTTGCCACGCATCGACCAGATTGTGGATTCCACTTCCGGGTGCAATTTTCTCTCCTTTCTGCATGCATACTCTGGATATCATCAAATCTTTATGTCCAAGGAAGATGAAGAGAATACCTCATTCATCACCCCATGTGGCACATACTGCTTCGTGTGAATGCCTTTCGGGTTGAAGAGTGCCGGATCTACTTTTGCAAGAGCAGTCCAGATTGGTTTTGAATCACAATTGCACAGGAACATTGAAGCTTAGATGGATGATATTGTGCTCAAGACCAAGGACAGATCGACCCTCATCCAGGACTTGGAAGAGACGTTTGCTAATCTGCGCAAGATCCACTTGAAGCTGAACCCGGAGAAGTGTGTGTTTGGTGTTCCCTCTGGCAAGCTACTTGGTTTCTTTGTGTCCCATCGCGGGATAGAGTCCAACCTCGATAAGATCAGGGCTATTGAGTATATTCATCTCCAAGTCTGCCGAGTGCGCCTTGCCGTTCTTCAAAATCTTGAAGAAGGCAGGACCCATGAAGTGGACTCCGGAAGCAGATGCAACACTGCAAGGTTTGAAGACCTACTTGTCTTCTGTGCCTGCTTTGGTTGCTCCCAAACCAGAAGGGCCATTGCTGCTATACCTGGCGGCAACTAATCAAGTGGTTAGTCAGCATTAGTGGCACAGCGGGAAGTGGAGGAAGCAGTAGCCTCAGCAAGTGTCCCTTCCGGGGGAGAGAATGAGCACAGCCCTGCAAGGCCAGACGTGGATCAAGATAGAGAAGAGCACGGTAGTGGAGGCAACCCCAAGGATGCGGTAAGGAAGAAGGTGGTGCAGCGCCCAATATACTTCGTTGGCTCCCTATTACAGGGGGCTAGATCCGGGTATTTTGGCCTGCAAAAGTTGATTTTTGGCCTAGTCATGGCCTCAAGGAAACTGCAGCACTACTTCCAAGCCCACGAGATCACGGTTGTCACACGCTTCCCTATGCAAAGGATACTCCGAAACCCTGAGGCTACCGGCAGAATACTGGAGTGGGAATTGGAGTTATCCAGCTTTGGCCTAAAGTTTGAAAGCACATCAACAATTTATAGAAGAGCATTGGCAGAGTTTATTACAGAATGGACGCCAACCCCTGATGAAGAGGTACTAGAGACAGTTGTCCCTGGCAAGGAAGCAACCCAAGAATAGATCATGTATTTTGATGGTGCCTTCTCCCTACAAGGTGCAGGTGCTGGCGTGCTTCTCGTTGCTCCCACTGGAGAGCACCTGAAGTACGTCGTCCAGATGCATTTCCCCCGGGAGGAGGCGACCAACAATACCGCAGATTATGAAGGGCTGCTTGCCGGGCTCAGGATTGCAACAGAATTGGGGATCAGGAAGCTGATCATTCGAGGAGATTCACAACTTGTGGTGAGACAAGTCAACAAGGATTACCAAATTCCATTGATGGAGGCATAGTTTGAGGAAGTGAGGATATTGGAGGAGCGATTTGACGGATTGCAAACAGGGCACATACCCCGTGCGGAAAACAGCATAGTTGATCACCTGTCAAAGTGAGTTGTGCAGAAGCTTCCTGTGGAACCAGGAAATTTTGTTCTCCACCTTACTCAGCCCTCCGTATCCCTGGCAACAATGGCCCGGAAGAGGAGGAAACTGGACTATGGCAAGCCTCCTGGGGCTCCCGGCAGAGAGCTTGATAGGAACAACTCCCCTTCAGCTGCTGAGCTACCCCCTCCCACTAGACCACCGGTCCTTGTGGTTGAGGGGTGCGCTGCCATGAAGGAGGAGTTGCCGCTAGTCCTCGTTGTCGAGCCCCATGCTCCAACTTGGGCACGACACATAGTTCATTTCCTCCAAACTGGAGAACTCTCGGAGAGCAAGAAAAAGCTGAAAGAGTAGCCCGGAGGGCCAGTATGTATCAGTTCGTCGATGACACACTATACAGAAGAAGGCCCAACGGTGTGAAATTGAAGTGCATTTGCCAGGAAGAAGGAAAGGAACTGCTGGCAGAAATACACAAAGGCATGTGCGGCTCCCACATTGAATCAAGGGCTTTGGTTGGGAAAGCATTCCGGTAAGGATTCTATTGGCCCACAGCCCTCCAAGATGCGGTCGAGCTAGTCACCAAATGTGAAGCCTGCCAGTTCCATTCCAAAAACATCCATCTGCCTACACAAGCTCTTAAGACAATCCCTTTGTCATGGCAGTTTTCGGTCTGGGCGATCGATATCCTTGGGCCTTTCCCTCGTGCTGCCGAGGGCTTTGAATTCTTGTTCGTTCCAATCGACAAATTTACAAAGTGGTCGGAAGTAGAAGCCATGAGAAAGGTGACTGCTCAGTAAAACTATCAAGTTCTTGAAAGGATTGGTGTGCCGCTTTGGGGTCCCTGCCCGGATCATCACTGACAACGGCACCCAATTCACGAGCCGCGCCTTCATGCAATATGTTCATGCCCTCGGAAGGAAGATCTCATTTTCCTCTCTTGCACATCCCAGAAGCAATGAGCAAGCTGAGAGGGCGAACGCTGAAGTGTTGCGAAGTCTCAAGACAAGAACATTTGATAAGCTGCAGAAGTGCGGCAGGCGATGGATCGACGAGTTGCCGGTGGTTCTTTGGTCCCTTGGAACGACACCAAATCAAGCTACCCGGCAGACTCCCTCTCCCTAGTCTATGGAGCGAAAGTAGTTATCCCCACATAACTCATTTACGGGTCACCTCAAGTGCTTGCCTATGATGAAGTAGCGTAGGAACAGCACCGGCGTGACGACGCTATGCTTCTCGTGGAGAACCGCCTCCAGGCTGCTACGCGTGCTGCACACTACCAGCAAGCCCTGCGTCGCTATCACAGCCGCAGGGTTCATGCCCAGTGTTTTGAGGAAGGCGACCATGTCCTTAGGCGTGTTCAGTCCGCCAAGGGTACAAACAAGTTGACGCCAAAGTGGAAGGCCCTTACCGGGTAGTACGAGTCACCAGACCTGGTGCAGTCGGTCTCGAGACCGGAGATAGCATTCAATTGCAAAACTCATGGAATATTGAGCATCTCCGAAGTTCTACCCGTAAGGCGCGGCTATTGGGCCCTGCCCGGCAGCCACCCTTTTGTATAGCCCTTGCCTCAGTTGCATGTAACCCCTTGTACAAAGCCAGGCACAGACCCTGAGTAATAGAAAAATGAATGAAGCGCTGGGGGGCCCCCAACAAGTTGCATGCATGAATAAGCATATCATGAGCATCACATGTTCATGTAAATAAGATTGCATCCGGCATCATTTTCATCTGCATAAACTGCAGGCTCCTGCCGTGGACTGAGTCCCCAAGAGGAGATGAGAAGACAAGCCTACACTGTGATCTCCGGCAAGCCAAACAGATAAGTTCTTTCTCTTATCCATACGTTCTGTAAGTAAGGACTTGTGCATAAGAAAACCCCGCTGCCTTTCAAAACTTAGGTTCTCCCATCCCTTGACTCGAACGTTGCTTCGGTCAGGATGGTCACAGTGGCCTTTGATGAAAAAGGACTTGCGGGGGGCTTGTCCCTCTTCATGATTTCTGCCTGGTAGGCCTAACTCCGTGGCAACAAAACTGAGGGTACCGGCAGGATAGCCTGCCGAGGGAAACTTGTTTACTTAAAAGTATAGAGGCATCCCACCTCTGCGTGGACATACTACATGCACGAGTCCCCCGCAAGGTTTACCTTTTTCATTAATATGCTGAGCAAACAAGTACAAACCTTACAGGACACAATAATGGATTAAAGAGATAACATAATTTGAACTAAAATTTGGTGGGTGCCTACAGATTTAAGATTGAAAAAAGATAAGTGCGTCGTGATGCCCTTTCTTGTCCCTCTCCTCCTAGGCACTGCGGTAGGAGGTTAAGAGGTTAAAAGGGGCGCCTGGGCAGAAGCCCAACCTGACCCTATTGGGCTCCGGGAGAGGTAGCCCGGCGGGAGCGGGAGGGCGCGGGAAGGAGATTGGGAAGGGATCGACGGCGAGCGTGGGCAAGGAAATGGAGCATTTGTTTGGCTTGCGGAGGAAGATGATGGGGAGGCGCGGCAGACGATGAATGAGCAGTACCCTTCCGCGTTTTCTCCTCTTAAGGGAAACAACATAAGAGAGGATGTGGCTCTCCAGAAAATTCACCGTCTTTACATTAACTGCTACAGTCCTTCACCCCCATGACCCGCGGTAATTACGCGAAGTGGACGTTGGATTGACTGGTCATCATGACGAACCACCATGTGAATGAAATATGCCCTAGAGGAAATAATAAAGTATTATTTATTTCCTTATATCATGATAAATGTTTATTATTGATGCTAGAATTGTACTAACCGGAAACATAATACATGTGTGAATACAT
Organism: Triticum aestivum; assembly: GCF_018294505.1. NCBI lineage: Eukaryota > Viridiplantae > Streptophyta > Magnoliopsida > Poales > Poaceae > Triticum > Triticum aestivum. The sequence goes on along the minus strand of NC_057814.1, from coordinate 309,915,748 downwards.
AGACAAACAGAGTGTCACTAGTATGCCTCTACTAGACTAGCTCGTTAATCAAAGATGGTTATGTTTCCTAGCCATAGACATCAGTTGTCATTCGATTAACGGGATCACCTCATTAGGAGAATGACGTGATTGACTTGACCCATTCCGTTAGCTTAGCACTCGATCGCTTAGTATGTTCCTATTGCTTTCTTCATGACTTATACATGTTCCTATGACTATGAGATTATGCAACTCCCGTTTACCGGAGGAACACTTTGTGTGCTACCAAACATCACAACGTAACTGGGTGATTATAAATGTGCTCTACAGGTGTCTCCAAAGGTACATGTTGGGTTGGCGTATTTCGAGATTAGGATTTGTCTCTCCGATTGTCGGAGAGGTATCTCTGGGCCCACTCGGTAATGCACATCACTATAAGCCTTGCAAGCATTGTGACTAATGATTTAGTTGCGGGATTATGTATTACGGAACGAGTAGAGAGACTTGCCGGTAGCAAGATTGAACTAGGTATCGAGATACCGACGATCGAATCTCGGGCAAGTAACATACCGATGACAAAGGGAACAACGTATGTTGTTATGCGGTTTGACCGATAAAGATCTTCGTAGAATATGTGGGAACCAATATGAGCATCCAGGTTCCGCTATTGGTTATTGACCGGAGAGGTGTCTCGGTCATGTCTACATAGTTCTCGAACCCGTAGGGTCCGCACGCTTAACGTTACGATGACAGTTGTATTATGAGTTTATATGTTTTGATGTACTCAAGGTTGTTCGGAGTCCCGGATGTGATCACGGACATGACGAGGAGTCTCGAAATGGTCGAGACATAAAGATTGATATATTGGACGACTATATTCGGACACCGGATTTGTTCCGGAGAAGTTTCGGATAAAACCGGAGTGCCGGAGGGGTTACCGAAACCCCCCGGGGAAGTATTAGGCCTTAGTGGGCCTTGAGGGGAGAGAGAGGGCAGCAGCCAGGAGGTGGCGCGCCCCCTCCCAAGAGGAGTCCTAATTGGACTAGGGGAGGGGGGCGCAGCCCCTCTTTCCCTCTCCCTCTCCCTCTCTTTCCTTCCCCCCCTCTCTTCCTAGTTGGACTAGGAAAGGGGAGTCCTACTCCTACTAGGAGGAGGACTCCCCCCCTCTCCTTGGCGCGCCCAAGGAAGCCGGCCTCCCCCTTGCTCCTTTATATACGGGGGCAAGGGGGCACCTCTACACACAAGTTGATATACGATATTTTAGTCGTGTGTGGTGCCCCCCTCCACCATATTACACCTCGATAATATCGTTGCGGAGCTTAGGCGAAGCCCTGCGTCGGTAGAACATCATCATCGTCACCACGCCGTCGTGCTGACAAAACTCTCCCTCAACACTCGGCTGGATCGGAGTTCGAGGGACGTCATCGAGCTGAACGTGTGCTGAACTCGGAGGTGCCGTGCGAGGTGCGGTGCGTTCGGTACTTGATCGGTCGGATCGTGAAGACGTACAACTACATCAACTGCGTTGTGATAACGCTTCCGCTGTCGGTCTACGAGGGTACATGGACAACACTCTCCCCTCTCGTTGCTATGCATCACCATGATCTTGCGTGTGCGTAGGAAATTTTTTGAAATTACTACGTTCCCCAACAGTGGCATCCGAGCCAGGTTTTATGCGTTGATGCTATGCACGAGTAGAACACAAGTGAGTTGTGGGTGATATAAGTCATACTGCTTACCAGCATGTCATACTTTGGTTCAGCGGTATTGTGAGATGAAGCGGCCCGGACCGACATTCGCTTACGCAAGACTGGTTTCACCGTTGCGAGCACTCGTTGCTTAAAGGTGACTGGCGGGTGTCTGTCTCTCTCACTTTAGTTGAACCGAGTGTGGCTACGCCTGGTCCTTGCGAAGGTTAAAATAGCACCAACTTGACAAACTATCGTTGTGGTTTTGATGTGTAGGTAAGAACGGTTCTTGCTAAGCCCGTAGCAGCCACGTAAAACTTGCAACAACAAAGTAGAGGACGTCTAACTTGTTTTTGCAGGGCATGATGTGATGTGATATGGTCAAGACATGATGCTATATTTTATTGTATGAGATGATCATGTTTTGTAACCGAGTTATCGGCAACTGGCAGGAGCCATATGGTTGTCGTTTTATTGTATGCAATGCAATCGCCATGTAATTGTTTTACTGTATCACTAAGCGGTAGCGATAGTCGTAAAAGCAATAAGTTGGCAAGACGACAACGATACTACGATGGAGATCAAGGTGTCGCGCCGGTGGCGATGGTGATCATGACGGTGCTTCGGAGATGGAGATCACGAGCACGGTGCTTCGGAGATGGAGATCACAAGCACAAGATGATGATGGCCATATCATATCACTTATATTGATTGCATGTGATGTTAATCCTTTATGCATCTTATCTTGCTTTGTTTGACGGTAGCATTATAAGATGATCTCTCACTAAAATTTCAAGATAAAAGTGTTCTCCCTGGGTATGCACCGTTGCGAAAGTTCTTCGTGCTGAGACACCACGTGATGATCGGGTGTGATAGGCTCTACGTTCAAATACAACGGGTGCAAAACAGTTGCACACGCGGAATACTCAGGTTAAACTTGACGAGCCTAGCATATGCAGATATCGCCTCGGAACATGGAGACCGAAAGGTCGAGCGTGAATCATATAGTAGATATGATCAACATAGTGATGTTCACCGTTGAAACTACTCCATCTCACGTGATGATCGGACATGGTTTAGTTGATATGGATCATGTGATCACTTAGAGGATTAGAGGGATGTCTATCTAAGTGGGAGTTCTTAAGTAATATGATTAATTCAACTTAAATTTATCATGAACTTAGTCCTGATAGTATTTTTGCAAATTATGTTATAGATCAATAGCTCGCGTTGTTGTTTCCCTGTGTTTATTTTTGATATGTTCCTAGAGAAAATTATGTTGAAAGATGTTAGTAGCAAATACGCGGATTGGATCCGTGATCTGAGGATTATCCTCATTGCTGCACAGAAAAATTATGTCCTTGATGCACCGCTAGGTGACAGACCTATTGCAGGAGCAGATACAGACGTTATGAACGTTTGGCTAGCTCAATATGATGACTACTTGATACTTTAGTGCACCATGCTTAACGGCATAGAATCGGGACTTCAAAGACGTTTTGAACGTCATGGATCATATGAGATGTTCCAGGAGTTGAAGTTAATATTTCAAGCAAATATCCGAGTTGAGAGATATGAAGTCTCCAACAAGTTCTATAGCTAAAAGATGGAGGAGAATCGCTCAACTAGTGAGCATGTGCTCAGATTGTCTGGGTACTACAATCGCTTGAATCAAGTGGGAGTTAATCTTCCAGATAAAATAGTGATTGATAGAATTCTCTAGTCACCATCACCAAGTTAGTAGAACTTCGTGATGAACTATAGTGTGCAAGGAATGACGAAAGTAATTCCCGAGCTCTTCGTGATGCTGAAATCGATGAAGGTAGAAATCAAGAAAAACATCAAGTGTTGATGGTTGACGAGACCACTAGTTTCTAGAAAAGGGCAAAGGGAAGAAGGGGAACTTCAAAAAGAACGGCAAGCAAGTTGCTACTCAAGTGAAGAAGCCCAAGTCTGTACCTAAGCCTGAGACTAAGTGCTTCTACTGCAAAGGGACTGGTCACTGGAAGCGGAACTACCCCAAGTATTTGGTGGATAAGAAGGATGGCAAAGTGAACAAGGGTATATTGGATATACATGTTATTGATGTGTACTTTACTAGTGTTTAGAGCAACCCCTCGGTATTTGATACTGGTTCAGTTGCTAAAGTAGTAACTCGAAACGGGTGTTGCAGAATAAACAGAGACTAGTAAAAGGCGAGGTCACGATGTGTGTTGGAAGTAGTTCTAAGATTGATATGATCATCATCGCACACTCCCTATACTTTCGGGATTAGTGTTGAGCCTAAATAAGTGTTATTTGGTGTTTGCGTTGAGCATAAATATGATTTGATCATGTTTGTTGCAATACGGTTATTCATTTAAATTAGAGAATAATTGTTGTTCTGTTTACATGAATAAAACTTTCTATGGTCATACACCCAATAAAATGGTTTGTTGGATCTCGATCGTAGTGATACACATATTCATAATAATGAAGCCAAAAGATGCAAAGTTAATAATGATAGTGCAACTTATTTGTGGCACTGCCGTTTAGGTCATATTGGTGTAAAGCGCATGAAGAAACCCCATACTGATGGGATTTTTGAATCACTTGATGCTTGCGAACCGTGCCTCATGGGCAAGATGACTAAAACGCCGTTCTCCGGAACTATGGAGAGAGCAACAGATTTTGTTGGAAATCATACATACAGATGTATGTGGTCCGATGAATATTGAGGCTCGTCGCAGGTATCATTATTTTCTGACCTTCACAGATGATTTGAGCAGATATGGGTATGTCTACTTAATGAAACAGAAGTCTGAAACATTTGAAAAGTTCAAAGAATTTCAGAGTGAAGTTGAAAATCATCGTAACAAGAAAATAAAATTCCTACGATCTGATCGTGGAGGAGAATATTTGAGTTACGAGTTTGGCCTACATTTGAAACAATGCGGAATAGTTTCGCAACTCACGCCACCCGGAACACCACAGCGTAATGGTGTGTCCGAACGTCGTAATCATACTTTATTAGATATGGTACGATCTGTGATGTCTCTTACTGATTTACCGCTATCGTTTTGGGGATATGCTTTAGAGACGGCTGCATTCACTCTAAATAGGACACCATCGAAATCCGTTGAGACGACGCCTTATGAACTATGGTTTGGCAAGAAACCAAAGTTGTCGTATCTTAAAGTTTGGGGTTGCGATGCTTATGTGAAAAAACTTCAACCTGATAAGCTCGAACCTAAATCGGAGAAATGTGTCTTCATAGGATACCCAAAGGAGACTGTTGGGTACACCTTCTATCACAGATCCGAAGGCAAGATATTCGTTGCTAAGAATGGATCCTTTCTAGAGAAGGAGTTTCTCTCGAAAGAAGTGAGTGGGAGGAAAGTAGAACTTGATGAGGTAACTGTACCTGCTCCCTTATTGGAAAGTAGATCATCACAGAAATCAGTTTCTGCGACACCTACACCAATTAGTGAGGAAGTTAATGATAATGATCATGAAACTTCAGACCAAGTTATTACTGAACCTCGTAGGTCAACCAGATCAAGATCCGCACCAGAGTGGTACGGTAATCCTGTTCTGGAGGTTATGTTACTAGACCATGACAAACCTACGAACTATGAAGAAGCGATGGTGAGCCCAGATTCCGCAAAATGGCTTGAAGCCATGAAATCCGAGATGGGATCCATGTATAAGAACAAAGTATGGACTTTGGTTGACTTGCCCGATGGTCGGCAAGCCATTGAAAATAAATGGATCTTCAAGAAGAAGACTGACGCTGATGGTAATGTTACTATCTATAAAGCTCGACTTGTTGCGAAAGGTTTTTGACAAGTTCAAGGGATTGACTACGATGAGACCTTCTCACCCATAGCGATGCTTAAGTCTGTCTGAATCATGTTAGCAATTGCCGCATTTTATGATTCTGAAATTTGGCAAATGGATGTCAAAACTGCATTCCTGAATGGATTTCTGGAAGAAGAGTTGTGTATGATGCAACCAGAAGATTTTGTCGATCCAAAGGGAGCTACCAAAGTGTGCAAGCTCCAGCGATCCATTTATGGACTGGTGCAAGCCTCTCGGAGTTGGAATAAACGCTTTGATAGTGTGATCAAAGCATTTGGTTTTATACAGACTTTTGGAGAAGCCTGTATTTACAAGAAAGTGAGTGGGAGCTCAGTAGCATTTCTGATATTATATGTGGATGACATATTGCTGATTGGAAATGATATAGAATTTCTAGATAGCATAAAGGGATACTTGAATAAGAGTTTTTCAAAGAAAGACCTCGGTGAAGCTGCTTACATATTGAGCATCAAGATCTATAGAGATAGATCAAGACGCTTGATAAGTTTTTTCTATGAGTACATACCTTGACAAGATTTGGAAGTAGTTCAAAATGGAACGGTCAAAGAAAGAGTTCTTGCCTGTGTTACAAGGTGTGAAATTGAGTAAAGACTCAAAGCCCGACCACGGCAGAAAATAGAAAGAGAATGAAAGTCATTCCCTATGCCTTGGCCATAGGTTCTATAAAGTATGCCATGCTGTGTACCAGATCTACTGTATACCTTACACTGATTTTGGCAAGGGAGTACAATAGTGATCTAGGAGTAGATCACTGGACAGCGGTCAAAATTATCCTTAGTGGAATAAGGATATGTTTCTCTATTATGGAAGTGACAAAAGGTTCGTCGTAAAGGGTTACGTCGATGCAAGTTTTGACACTAATCTAGATGACTCTAAGTCTCGGTCTAGATACATATTGAAAGTGGGAGCAATTAGCTAGAGTAGCTCCGTGCAGAGCATTGTAGACATAGAAATTTGCAAAATACTTACGGATCTGAATGTGACAGACCCGTTGACTAAAATTATCTCACAATCAAAACATGATCACACCTTAGTACTCTTTGGGTGTTAATCACATAGCGATGTGAACTAGATTATTGACTCTAGTAAACCCTTTGGGTGTTGGTCACATGACAATGTGAACTATGGGTGTTAATCACATGGTGATGTGAATTATTGATGTTAAATCACATGGCGATGTGAACTAGCTTATTGACTCTAGTGCAAGTGGGAGACTGAAGGAAATATGCCCTAGAGGCAATAATAAAGTATTATTTATTTCCTTATATCATGATAAATGTTTATTATTCATGCTAGAATTGTATTAACCGGAAACATAATACATGTGTGAATACATAGACAAACAGAGTGTCACTAGTATGCCTCTACTAGACTAGCTCGTTAATCAAAGATGGTTATGTTTCCTAGCCATAGACATGAGTTGTCATTTGATTAACGGGATCACCTCATTAGGAGAATGACGTGATTGACTTGACCCATTCCGTTAGCTTAGCACTCGATCGTTTAGTATGTTGCCATTGCTTTCTTCATGACATATACATGTTCCTATGACTATGAGATTATGCAACTCCCGTCTACCGGAGGAACACTTTGTGTGCTACCAAACGTCACAATGTAACTGGGTAATTATAAAGGTGCTCTACAGGTGTCTCCAAAGGTACTTGTTGGGTTGGCGTATTTCGAGATTAGGATTTGTCACTCCGATTGTCGGAGAGGTATCTCTGGGCCCACTCGGTAATGCACATCACTATAAGCCTTGCAAGCATTGTGACTAATGAGTTAGTTGCGGGATGATGTATTACGGAACGAGTAAAGAGACTTGCTGGTAACGAGATTGAACTAGGTATCGAGATACCGACGATCGAATCTCGGACAAGTAACATACCGATGACAAAGGGAACAACGTATGTTGTTATGCGGTTTGACCGATAAAGATCTTTGTAGAATATGTGGGAACCAATATGAGCATCCAGGTTTCGCTATTGGTTATTGACCGGAGAGGTGTCTCGGTCATGTCTACATAGTTCTCGAACCCGTAGGGTCCGCACGCTTAACGTTACGATGACAGTTATACTATGAGTTTATATGTTTTGATGTACCGAAGGTTGTTCGGAGTCCCGGATGTGATCACGGACATGACGAGGAGTCTCGAAATGGTCGAGACATAAAGATTGATATATTGGATGACTATATTCGGACACCGCAAGTGTTCCGGAGAAGTTTCGGATAAAACCGGAGTGCCGGAGGGGTTACCGGAACCCCCCGGGGAAGTATTGGGCCTTAGTGGGCCTTGAGGGGAGAGAGAGGGCAGCAGCCAGGAGGTGGCGCGCCCCCTCCCAAGAGGAGTCCTAATTGGACTAGGGGAGGGGGCGCAGCCCCTCTTTCCCTCTCCCTCTCCCTCTCTTTCCTCCCCCCCCCCTCTCTTCCTAGTTGGACTAGGAAAGGGGAGTCCTACTCCTACTAGGAGGAGGAATCCCCCCCTCTCCTTGGCGCGCCCAAGGCAGCCGGCCTCCCCCTTGCTCCTTTATATACGGGGGCAAGGGGGCACCTCTACACACAAGTTGATATACGATATTTTAGCCGTGTGCGGTGCCCCCCTCCACCATATTACACCACGATAATATCGTTGCGGAGCTTAGGCGAAGCCCTGCGTCGGTAGAACATCATCATCGTCACCACGCCGTCGTGCTGACAAAACTCTCCCTCAACACTCGGCTGGATCGGAGTTCGAGGGACGTCATCGAGCTGAACGTGTGCTGAACTCGGAGGTGCCGTGCGTTCGGTACTTGATCGGTCGGATCATGAAGACGTACGACTACATCAACCGCGTTGTGATAACGCTTCCGCTGTCGGTCTACGAGGGTACGTGGACAACACTCTCCCCTCTCGTTGTTATGTATCACCATGATCTTGCGTGTGCGTAGGAATTTTTTTGAAATTACTACGTTCCCCAACACCATGCGCGCAGCCTTCATCTGCCACGTGTTCGTGCACATTTTGGGGCCTAACCCAACGTGCCCAGCGACACGTATGGATCAGGCGTGGGGGCTTCTGTCAGGGTACACAGACAGGGGTGTATGTTTTCCCCTGACTCATGCAAGGACATCAAGCCACCGATCCAAGACAAGTTTGCAGCATCCAAGATCAGACCAAGCACTAAAGATCAGTCCTTTGAAGACAAGCAGAGCTAAAGAAGCAAGAGAAGCAAGATATCAAATTGCAAATCAAGGAGACCAAGTTGATCTAGAAAACCAAGATATCACTAAGGGAAAAACCTCCCTTGCCGGGCAGGCGAGCCTGGCGAGGACGAGGGTTTCCCATTCTGCCTCGGTAGGCTTGCCGGGCGCAGCAAGGGAGGACTGCCCCGCCAAAGCTTCACCACTCCACCTCACAGCGACGCAAGTCATCAATCAGTGTGGTGTCAAGCCCCTAAGTGACTAAGTGGCTGCTTCGTGCCACATGGCAGCCACTTCCTATGGAAAACACCTCCAAATGACTCATGTCCTGAGACGTGTCAAGCAAGCAGGCGCGAAGGTGGCAAAATAGCCCGGGAAGGCTTGCCGGGCGTGTTGTGATGTGACACAAAGCGGCGCATTTAATGCGCTTTGTCCGCCTGCAGAGTTAGGTATGATAGCACTGTTTGCTATCTAATCAGTGTGTAAAAGACTGATTTGCCACTGTGGTGACCATTTATCTATAAAGGAGTCCCATGGCAACCGTGGAGAGGATACGGACCCTCTCATATTCATACGCGCGTAGCCACTCTCCCCCCAAGGCAACCCTGCCGGGCAAGAGCGTCGCGTTATCCACCGTTATCCACCATCAATCCACCAAGGCAGGAGTAGGGTTTTACGCCTCATGGCGGCCCGAACCTGGGTAAAAACTACCCGTGTGATCTCTGCCATGCTGTGTTATGCTTCTTTGCTCTTTGTGCAACGTGCCCATCCCCCCGCCGAACCAAAAGGGGCTCATGGCCCCATAGTTTGTCGTGGTTTCCCACAACACTAATCCTTATGCAGGAGATGGTACGAAGAATCCTCATATGCACTTGATATATGTGGATGAAATTTGTGGATTTTTCAAGCTTGTAGGTTTACCCGGAGATGAAGTTAAGAAGAAGGTTTTCCATTTATCTTTGTGGGGAAAAGCATTGACATGGTATAGGGTATGTGATAATATTGGGGCTTGGAATTGGAACCAATGGAAACTGGAATTTCACCAAAAGTTTTATGACATGCATCAAGTTCACCGTGATCGGAATTATATATATAATTTTTGGCCTCGTGAAGGAGAAAGTATCGCTCAAGATTGGGGGAGTCTTAAGTCAATATTATATTCATGCCCCAATCATGAGCTCTCAAGATAAATAATTACACAAAATTTGTATGCTCGGTTTTCTCGTAATGATCAATCCATGCTCGATACTTCTTGTACTGGTTCTTTTATGAAGAAGACTCTTGAATTTAGATGGGATCTCTTGGAAAGAATTAAACGCAACTTTGAGGATTAGGAACTCGACGAAGGTAAGGAGTCAGGTATAAAGATTGAGTTTGATTATGTTAAAACCTTTATGGATACCGATGCTTTTAGTAATTTTAGCAATAAATATGGACTTGAGTCTGAGATTGTAGCTTCTTTTTGTGAATCATGTGCTACTCATGTTGATCTCCCTAAGGATAAGTGGTTTAAATATCATCCCCCTATTAAAGAAAAGATTGAGTAACCAGTTATAGTTAAATATGAAACTATTATTTACAATCTTGATCCAATTATGCGTGCTGCTTATATTGAAAAACCACCTTTCCCTGTTAGCATAAAGGAACATACTAAGGTTTCGACCATGGTCAAAAAAAGGTAATATTAGAGCACCTAGACCTCAGAACAAATTAAAGTGGAACCTAGTATTGCTATGGTTAAAGATCTCTTGGTTGATAATGTTGATGGGCATGTTATTTACTTCTGTGATGAAGCTGCTAGAATTGCCAAACCTGATACTAAAGATAAGAATAAACCCATTGTTGGCATGCCAGTTGTCTCAGTTAAAATAGGAGATCATTGTTATCACGGCTTATATGATATGGGTGCTAGTGTCAGTGCTATTCATTTACTCTTTACCAAGAAATTATGAATGATATTGCACCTACTGAAATAGAAGATATTGATGTTACTATTAAACTTGCTAATAGAGACACTATCACACCACTTGGGATTGTTAGAGATCCGGGAGTCTTGTGTGGGAAGATAAATTACCCTAGTGATTTTCTAGTTCTTGGTTCCCCAAAAGATGATTTTTCTCCCATTATATTTGGTAGACCCTTCTTGAAGAATGTTAGTACTAAGATAGATTGCAAGAAAGAAACTGTTAGTGTTAATTTTGGTGATGTGTCTCATGAGTTTAATTTATCTAAGTTTCATAGGCAATCTCATGATAAAGAATTGCCTAGTAAGGATGAAATAATTGGTCTTGCTTCTATTGCGTACCTCCTACTGATCCGCTAGAACAATATTTTCTCGACCATGAAAATGATATGCACTTGCATGAAAGAAATTAAATAGATAGGATGTTCTTTGAACAACAACCTATTCCCAAACATAATTTCCTGATTGAAACCCTAGGAGGTCCTCCTCCACCTAAGGATGATCCTGTGTTTGAATTGGAACAATTGCTTGATAATTTAAAATTTGATTATCTAGATGAAAAGAAGATATATCCTATTATTATTAGTGCTAACCTTACAGCACATGAAGAGAAAAGATTATTAAAAACTCTAAGGAAGCACCGAGCTGCTATTGGATATACTCTTGATGATCTTAAGGGCATTAGTCCCACTCTCTCTCAGCACAAGATTAATATGGAACCTGATGCTAAACCAGTCGTTGATCATTAGCGACGACTGAATCCAAAGATGAAGGTAGTTGTAAGAACAGAAATATTAAAGCTTCTGGAAGCAGGTATAATTTATCCTATAGTTGATAGTAGATGGATAAGTCATGTTCATTGTGCTCCTAAGAAAGGAGGTATTACTGTTGTTCCCAATGATAAAAATGAACTTATCCCACAAAGAATTGTGACTAGTTATTGAATGGTAATTAATTTTAGAACATTAAACAAAGCCACTAGAAAGGATCATTACCCTCTACCTTTTATTGATCAAATGTTAGAAAGATTATCTAAGCACACACACTTTTGCTTTCTTCATGGATATTCCGGTTTCTCTCAAATACCTGTATCACAACCTGATCAAGAGAAAGCCACTTTCACTTGCCCTTTTGGAACTTATGCTTATAGATGTATGCCTTTTTGTTTATGCACTGCTCCTGCTACCTTTCAAAGATGTATGACTGCTATATTCTCTGACTTTTGTGAATAGATTGTTGAGGTTTTCATGGATGATTTTTCTATTTACAGAACTTCTTTTGATGATTGCTTAAGCAACCTTGATCGAGTTTTGCAGAGATGTGAACAAACTAATCTTGTCTTGAATTGGGAGAAGTACCACTTTATGGTGAATGAAGGTATTGCCTTGGGGCACAAAATTTCTGAACGAGGTATTAAGGTGGATAAATCTAAAGTTGATGCAATTGAGAAAATGTCATGTCCTAAAGATATTGAAGGTATTCGAAGTTTCCTTGGTCATGTTGGTTTCTATAGGAGATTTATTAAAGACTTATCTAAAATTTCTAGGCCTCTTACCAATCTCTTGCAAAAGGATGTTCCATTTGTTTTTGATTATGATTGTGTAGAGGCCTTTGAAACACTTAAGAAAGCCCTAACTTCTGCACCTATTGTCCAACCACCTGTTTGGAACTTGCCTTCTGAAATTATGTATGAGGCTAGTCATTATGATGTTGGTGCTATTATATGTCAAAGAGTTGATAAAAAATTAAATGTTATACATTATTCTAGTAATACTCTAGACAGTGCCCAAAGAAATTATGTACTAATGAAAAATTATTTTTAGCAGTTGTGTTTGCTTGTGATAAATGCAGATCTTATATAGTTGATTCTAAAGAAATTGTCACACTGATCATGCTGCTATTAAATACCTCATGGAAAAGAAAGATGCTAAACCTAGACTCATTAGGTGGGTTGTTTTGCTACAAGAATTTGACTTGCATATCACTGATAGGAAAGGAGCTGAGAATCCTATAGCTAACAACTTGTCTAGGTTAGAAAATATTCTTCATGACCCACTACATATTGATGATAGCTTTCCCGATGAACAATTAGCTGTCACAAATGCTTCCCGTAGTACACCTTGGGATGCAGACTATATTGTTGCTAAATTTATACCACCTAGTTTCACATACCAACAAAAGAAACAATTCCTCTATGATTTAAGACATTACTTTTGGGATGACCCACATCTTTATAAAGAGGGAATAGATGGTATTATTAGACGTTGTATACCTGAGCATGAACATGAACAAATCCTACGGAAATGTCACTCCGAAGCTTATTGAGGACATCATGTAGGAGATAGAACTGCACACAAGGTATTACAATCTGGTTTTTGTTAGCCTACTCTTTTCAAATATGATCGTAAGTTTGTCCTATCTTGTGATGAATGCCAAAGAATTGGTAATATTGGTAGACGTCAAGAAATGCCTATGAATTATTCACTTGTTATTGAACCATTTGATGTTTGGGGCTTTGATTATATTGGACATTTTCCATCCTCTAATGGTTATACTCATATTTTGGTTGTTGTTGATTATGTCACTAAGTGGGTAGAAGCTATTCCAACTAGTAGTGCGGATCATAACACCTCCATTAAAAATGTTGAAAGAAGTTATTTTCCCGAGGTTTGGTGTCCCTAGATATTTAATGACTGATGGTGGTTCACATTTTATCCATGGTGCTTTCCATAAATTGCTTGCTAAATATGATGTCAACCATAGAATTGCATGTCGTTATCACCCTCAATCTAGTGGTCAAGCTGAACTTAGCAATAGAGGAATAAAGTTGATCTTACAAAAGACTGTTAATAGATCAAGGAAAAATTGGTCTAAGAAACTTGATGATGCACTATGGGCTTATAGAACTGCTTATACAAATCATATGGGTATGTCTCCATACAAAATGGTTTATGGAAAAGCATGTCACTTGCCTCTTGAGTTTGAACATAAAGCATATTGGGCAATTAAGGAACTCAATTATGATTTCAAACTTGCCGGTGAAAAGAGGTTATTTGATATTAGCACATTCGATGAAAGGAGAACCCAAGCCTATGAAAATGCCAAACTACTCAAAGAAAAAGTCAAAAGATGGCATCACAAAAAGAATCCAAAAGCGGGAATTCAAAGTTAGTGAATATGTTCTATTGTACAATTCTCATTTTAGATTTTTTGCAGGAAAACTTCTCTCCAAGTGGGAAGGATCATATATCATCGAAGAAGTTTATCGCTCAGTGTCGTGGGAAATCACGGCCACCTATGGGGCCATGGGCCCCTTGTGGTTCGGCAGGGGGGAAGAACACATTGCACAAAGAGCGGAGGGTGCAGGGGCAGCACGACAGCGATCACACAGGCAGCTTACCCAGGTTCGGGCCGCCGCGAGGCGTAAAACCCTACTCCTGCTTTGGTGGATTGATGAGAGGACCGTGGTGGAGACGCAACGCTCTAGCCTGCCAGGGTTGCCTCGGGGAGAGAGCAGCTACGCACGTATGAGTGTACAGGGGGTACGAATCCTTTCTATGATTGCCATGGCCCTCCTTTTATAGATAAAGGGGTCACCACAATGGCAAATCAGTCACTATGTACTGATTAGATAGCAAACAGTGCTATCATACCTAACTCTACAGACAGGGCAGAGTGCATTAAATGCGTCGATTAGTGTTACATCGTGGCGTACCCGGCAATCCTTGCCGGGCCGTTCGGCCACCTTCTCGTCTATCTGCTTGACACGTCTCTGGATGGGTGTCATTTGGAGGTGATTTCCTTTGGAAGTGGCTGCCACGTGTCAAATAACAGCCACTTACTCACTTGGGGGCTTGACACCCCACCAATCAATGACTTGCATCACTGTGAGGTGGAACGGTGGAGCCTTGGCGGGGTAGTCCACCCTTGGTGTCCCCGACAAGCTTGCTGGGGCAGTCTTGAGGTTTGTCTTTGGGGTAACCTCGACCTCGCCAGGCTTGCCTGCCCGGCAAGGGAGGTTTTTCCTTAGTGGTGTCTTGCTCCTTTGGCTTGACCTGGTCTCATCTTGGATGTTGTAACCTTGCTCTTGTGTCTATGTCCAGTCCAGGCAACACACCTGGGGTTTGTTGCACCGACAGGAGCCCCTGGGCTTGGCCTGAACGCGCTGCCCAGCGTCATCGGGGTAGGGACTGTCAAGTACACATGCGAAGATGCTTTGATAGTTTGTCCTTTGAGGTCTTCTTTGCTTCTTCACTAGCTTCAATCAGTTTCTGGTTTTCCCGCGCATCGCGCAAGACATTACGGAGGGAATCCGAGCCACGATCCGTGGGTTACCCACGTCCCACGATCACGGCGCAATAACTGCCATTCCACTAGCTTCCCCGCCTCTGGTACTTCCGCCACGTGTATGGCATGCATTGCGTAGGGTTGGTGGCGGATGCGGAGGGCACGGGAATGAGCGCCATGGCAAAAAATCGAGCATCGAGGATTGGCGTAGAGGGTCGGCTATGATTCCCCGAGCCGTTGATGGCGTGGGAGAGCCGGATTGGAGGAGTGGGGTGGCTACTTCCAGGGTGAGGAGTCAGCCCCTACCACTTTCCCCTATAAAAAGGGGGCAGTAGCAGTGCGTTTGTTCACATGCTCGACTCCTCCCCTTCCTTCACCATCCCTAGTCCACCATGGTGAGAGGGCGAGGGCGCGGTGGCACCCCGGTGGTGGCTACGAGGGCTTCTGCTCGACAGCACCTCCCGCCTCCTGCCAAAAATGCGGGGACAGAGTATGCCGCGAGAGGATGTGGGAGGGGCGAGGTCGTGGTCGTCGTGGTGCCCGGGGCCGAGGAGGACGGGGTGGCACTCTGATTGCACCCCCCGCCGGCCGCCCCTCCCCCATTGGAAGGCCAAATCGGAGACCAACCTCTTGAGTTCATCATCGGATTGTACAAGCCTCCGTATGGCCGCCTCTGTCTCCCCGCTCCATTCGCAAGGGTGATGGAGCTCGAGCAGCCGCGCGCACTGAAGCTGCACATGAGGGGCTACTGTAATGGTAGCATGCGGGTCGATGTAGATTTCCACGCTCCTCAGGTCATGCTCTTCCGACACGGCTGGAAGACTTTTGCTTGTGCCCATAGCTTGTCTAAGGGGCACGTCCTCCATTTTAAATTAATGGATGCCGAGCTGCTCACCGTCAAGGTCTTCGGGTGCTCGGGTGCTTGCTTAGGGTGCTACGCAGAGAGCTCGACCGACAACAAAATCTCCTTCTCGAGCGACAACGACGAGGAGGATAATGATGGCGATGACGATAGCGGCCACGAGGAGGACGACAACTCCGACTCCGTGTGAACGTCAGCCGCACCATCATCGTCAGGCGGTGGCACCACCATCTGCACCTGCACCCCCTTCCCGGCAAGGCGATTTGCTGGGGAGTTGGATGCAGAGGTGGGAAAGGTGCCCCTGGCTCCTCCAGCAGCCTTCCAGCTGGACCCCGGCAGGCTTCCTCGCAGGTTGCAGCTTCATTCGCCCTACCGTGTCCTGCTGGCCCTGGTGGCAGTGGTTAGGGGTACCCTTCCGCCGTCCCCTTCACCATCACGGGCGGATTCAGGGCTTCACAGACCCAAGAGAGGTTCGAACTCTGGGGCGTGTGCGAAGAACTCAACCTCTCCAGCCAACTAGTTCACCACCCCCACGGCCTAGCTCGATGAACAAGAAGGGAAAGGGACACAACAATTTACCTAGGTTCGGGCCACCTTTCGGTGTAAGACACTACTCCTGCTTTGGGGTGGATTAGCCTCGCGAAGGGCTGAGGATGAACTAGTACAGAGGAAGAACAAGCTCAGGAGGTCTGTTCTTGTGTGCGTGTGAGCTAGTGAGGATTCACATCAATTTCTACCGTGGTGGCTAAGCTATATCTATAGTGGCCTTGGTCCCCTTCCTTCGAAGGAAGGCGGGAAGGGATCCCACAGTGGCCAATTTTGAAGGGCAACAAGAAGTACATCCTATCCTAACGAAAGGTGGTCTTCGCCTGCAAATCTTCTGGTTGTGACACTGCAGTGGGCTCGGCGATGACATCCGCCCTGCCGTCCTGGCATTCTTGGTCTTGTTGCATGGGAATGGAAACCTTTGGGCGATTCTTCAGGACACCGCGCCTACGCTTGCCTCCATAGCACCAAAGAGGAAACCTGCTGCTCTGCTCCCGCTGGCGCCCGCCTGGCCTTGGTTGTCATGGCTTGCGTCACCTCAACCTCCTGAGGTGGGAACTTGCATAGGAATCTCCGCTCCTCGGGAACCAGACTAGGGAGGCCGCTCCCTCCGGAGCTCTTGGCGTCGTCCGCCTCGCGAGACTTGGCCCCTCGCAAGGGTCTTATCTCGGTGGTGCTGAAGATGGGTCGTACCAGGCCATCGGTGGAGCCATGCTGTGGGCCGCAGCCAGGCAAGTCTGGGTACCCTGGTTCCCAGAACGCCGACAGTAGCGCCCGGGCCCAAGGCGTGCTCGTACTTGGCTTCGAGGCGAAGCCAAGGGGCAAGGGCGAAGCGCCGCGGGCTGATGTCTACTACGCAACTTTATTCTTGTAGACTCGTGTTGGGCCTCCAAGCGCAGAGTTTTGGAGGACAGTAGCAATTTTCCCTGTGGATGACCTAAGGTTTATCAATCCGTGGGAGGTGTAGGATGAAGATGGTCTGTCTCAAACAACCTTGCAACCAAATAACAAAGAGTCTCTTGTGTCCCCAACACACCAAATACAATAGTAATTTGTACAGGTGCACTAGTTCGGCGAAGAGATGGTGATACAAGTGTAATATGGATAGTAGATATTGGTTTTTGTAGTAGGAACAATAAAAAACAGCAAGGTAGTAATTGATAAAGTGGAGCACAAACAGTATTGCAATGCTTGAAAATGAGGCCTAGGGTAAGTACTTTCGCTAGTGCAATCTCCCAACAATGCTAATATAATTGGATCATATAACCATCCCTCAAAGTGCGATGAAGAATCACTCCAAAGTTCCTATCTAGCGGAGAACGTAAGAAAAAATCGTTTGTAGGGTACGAAACCACCTCGAAGCTATTCTTTCCAATCGATCTATTCAAGAGTTCATACTAAAAAACACCAAATAATTTAAGATTCCTAATACTCAACCCAACACAAAGAACCTCAAAGATTGCCCCAAGATTTCTACCGGAGAAACAAAGAGGAGAACGTGCATCAACCCCTATGCGTAGATTACCCCAATGTCACCTCGGGAATCTGTGAGTTGAGTGCCAAAACATATATCAAGTGAATAAAAATAATACCGCATTGTCACCACGGGTATTCATATGCAAGACTGTCGGCGTTCTGGGAACGGGGGTCCCCAGACTTTCCTGCCTGCGTCCCACGGCGTGGCTCTGTGAGTGGGCCCGTGCGGCCCATCTTCACCAGCTAGCACTCAAGATCCTCGCGAGGGGCAAAGCCTCGCGAGGCGGACGACGCAAGACCTCCTCGGGAGCGGCCTCACCAGGCTGGCTCGCGAGGGGAGGAGAGATCAAGGCGATTTAAACCTCGCGAGGATCTCATGACGTGAGCCATGACGACCAGGGCCAGGTGGGCGCCAGCGCGCACAGTGTCCTTGCTTCCACTTTGGTGCTAAGGAGGCAAGCGCAGGCGAGGAGTTCCGAGGCATCGGGTAAAGGTTTCCATATCGGTGCAACGAGACCAAGACTAGCAGGACGGCAAGATGGAGGTCACCATGGAGCCCAAGACGGCGTCACCACCAGAGCCTTTCGCAGGCAAAGACTACTTTTGTCAGGATAAGCTGTACTAGTTGTCCCCTTTCAAATTGGCCATTGTGGCATCCCTTCCTGCTCAATATTTGGGAAGAGGACCAGGGCCTCTATAAATAGGACTAGCCACCACGTTAGGAGGGGGCGGTTCAACTTTCCATCCTCACACCCACAAGTTCACCAAGCACAAGAACACCTCTCCTCAGGAGGATGTTCTTCCCCTTGTACTGTTCATCCTCAGCCCAAGAGGCAATCCACCACCACCACACTTGAGTAGGGTATTACACCGCAACGGTGGCCCGAACTAGTATAAATCTTGTGTCTCGTGTGTTGTGAGTTCGTCATGCTTAGCCTAGAGATCACGAAGTGTGTGAGGGCGTGATCGGTGAGGGGGAGATCTTCGCACGCACCCCAGTGTTCGAAACTTAAGGGTTTTGCCGGAACCCGAAATCCGACATTTGGCGCGCTAGGTAGGGGTGCGCCGGGGTTTTTCCTTCGCTGATCCGCGTCCCATCGCTTCGTCGCAACCATGTCGGACGTTCGTCGCGCCTGCGCTGAGCGCCGGGCCGCCCTCGCCGCCCGCGTCACCCAGACGGCTCCTATCGGCGGGCCTCCCTGTCGTTCCCCGTCACCCGCCGCCAACGCCGCCACCGGCCCGGCGGGGAACAAGCAGCAAGCATCCTTGTTGCACCCCTCGATGCGGGGGGACGGCCGCACCGCCACTCCATCGCTGACCTCCGCTGGTTGGTCGTCTCACGCTCGTCGGGCTCCCCCAGACGTGCGGGCTGCGCTACTCATGGTGCACGAGCTCGTGCGTTACCGCCCAGTCGACGACCTCTACGAGGACTACCTGGACCGCATCGCTAAGCTCGTCAGCGCCGCAGGGGGCTCCCCTGCACCGTCCCTCTCGCTGCCTCGTCCACCACCAGCTACGGACGACATAGCTCACGGAGCACCTCCACCACCTCTGCACCAAGACGGCGCCCTGGCGCCAAGGCGCGCGGCGCGACCCGCCGTGCCAGGCACCCGCGTGTGAAGAGAGAAGCTGTCAAGAAGTTCCTCGACCGCAAGAGAACGCTCCACCGCTCCCCGCACCGCCATGTCAGGATCGGTTGCCGCGGCAGGGCCTGGCGCCGCTTGCCGTGGTGGCGCGCGGGCGCCAAGATCAACCTCCACCTCCACGGTGGGCCCCGGTGACCATAGCCGGCTGCCGCCCCTTCACCCCCGAGCTGTGTAGCATCGCCTGGCTGGGCAAGTTCAAGCCGGATCTTCCTCCTCGCTACGACGGCACCCCCAACCCCGCAGAGTTCTTGCAGCTCTACGAGCTGAGCTTCGAGGCGGCCAACGGCGATGAGAAAGTCATAGCGAACTGGTACCCCATGGTGCTCAAGGACGGCGCTCGTTCGTGGCTCCTGAACCTGCCTCCGGGCTCGATCTCCTCCTGGGACGAGATGCGCGACCGCTTCCTCGCCAACTTCCAGGGCACGCGCGACCGCCCCCCGGCCGCGGGTGACCTGTGCCGCGTCAAGCAGCAACCGGGAGAGACCCTCCAGAAGTACATCCAGCGCTTCAACAACGTCCGCCCCAAGATCCCCAAGGTGACGGACGAGGCCATCATCTCGGTGTTCTCTGATGGCGTCCGCGATGTCAAGATGAAGCAGGAGCTCGCCATCCACGAGGAGCTGTGCACATCCCTGGAGCTGTTCAACCTGGCGACCACATGCTCAAGGGCTGAGGAAGGGTGCCTTTCCCTCTTCGAGCTCCCAGCTGCCGACCCGGAGGAGAAGAAAGCCAAGGCCAAGGACGTGAAGCGCAAGGGAGTCGCCGTGCTCACGGTGGAGCCGGACACGAAGCGCGGCAGGGACCAGCCTGAGTCATCCAAGAGTGGCTGACCGTTCTGCGCCTTCCACAATGTTCATAGCCACAACACCAACGATTGTCAAGAGCTCAGGGCCATTCGCGACGGACGCTTCAGTCGATGCCCCAAGCGCAATGACCGAGGCTACGGCCGAGGAGGAGGACATGGCGGAGGACGCTGGGACGACCGTGGTCCACGCCAGTAGTGGCGCGATCGACCCCGTGAGGACCGCTGGCAAGATTAGCCTCGTGAGGGCGCCTGGAGGGATCAGCCTCGCGAGGATCGCCCTCAGGGCAACCCCGGTCTTCCTTCACTGCCGCCACCACCAAGAAGGAAAACGACCACCATCAAGACGAGGGGGCTGGGGGCTTCTAGGAGTCGCGTGCTATCGCCTGCATCTTGGGCGGAGCTCAAGCCCTAGCCTCACAGCGTATCTTCAAGCAGTTTGCTCGCGAGGTGAACGCGGTCCTCCCCAAGCTCGAGGCCACACGCCCGCTCAGGTGGTCCAAGTGTGCCATCACTTTCAGTTCGGCAGATCAGCTCAAGTGCGCGGCTACCGCTGGCGCTCTCCCGATGCTTTGTTCACCCATCATCAGCAACGTACAAGTCGCCAAGACCCTCACCGATGGCGGCGCAGGGCTCAACGTCCTGTCCGGTGAGACGTTCGACAGCCTTCAAGTGCCATACGATCAGCTTTAGCCTACTAAGCCCTTCTCAGGAGTGACTGACGGCTCCACCACACCAATAGGGAAGGTCCGCCTTCCCGTCACCTTCGACGTCACCCACATCTGTCTGCCATACAATGCCATCCTCGGGTATCCAGCCCTGGCCAAGTTCATGGCAGTGACGCACCACGGCTACAACATCCTCAAGATGCCAGGGGGCGACGGGATCATCGCAGTCCCCTGCGAAGGAAGAGATGTGCTGTGCTCCCTCGAGCGTGCCTTCCAAGCAGCGTCAATCGAAGACCCTGACAACAATGCAGCTCGGTAACCTCCTGAGGTCGTCCCCAAGAAGAAGAAGCAGCTACTCCGGCACCACTTGGAGGCGTGCTTCGCGACACGTCTCCCTCAAGAGGACACATGGCGAGGGGCGCCCAGCGCTCAGGAGTTCATTGCCAAGACCACTCACGAACTGCTAGACGCGAGAGCCATGCGCAGCGACCGCCGCTCACCGGGTGCAGCTCCCCATCCAGGCGAGGATGTCGGGCTGCGCGTCTGCATCAACATCCCAGGGCTCAACAGGGCCGAGTCTTAGGAGCTCTTCTGGCCTTCACGTATGGGACGCTGCGAGGGCCCACCTCACAGCTACGTTCGCATGCCATTCGGCTTGCCGAGCGTGGTATCTGCATTCCAGCGCAACTTGCGGAGCATCTTGGCTTCTCAGGAGGCTAGGCACCATGCCGTCCTGGCAGAGATGGATACGGTCCTCAAGGAACCGCCTGGACCCCCGGAGCCTCCTGAGGCTCAGGGCCCCGGTGGCTCCTGAGAAGCAACTCCTTCGCCACGCATCTTCAGCTGCTCCAGCATCCCTTCTACAACGGAACCACGTGACATTTTCCAAGTTTATTTAGCTGGGAGCGCCCCCAGGGCTGCATCACTCCCAGGCCACGTGGGTCCGTCCCTGTGGCATGTATCCCTTTCTATGTCTTTATCTTACCTTGCTGGGGGCGCCCACAGTCCCCAAGCCGCTCGGGCCTGACCCAGTGGCATGTGTCGTTCATGCATTTACCTAAGCTAGTTTGCTTTCCATGCTTAATCTATCTATGACTATCACCTGCTCGATTGTCACCCACCACGGGAGCCGCGCGTCAGTCGTCTTTCTTCAGGACCCTTCGAGTGAGAGGGTTAGGCACGGCGTCTATGCTCGGGCCCGTCCCGGTAGCGTTGATAAATCCAACGGCTGAGCTCTGTCTGGCGGGCCAGCCCCGTTCATGTCACCTCCTGGGGCCGTTGGTGCTTGGCTTTCTCACGCGATAACCTCAGGAGATTCGTACGGCGCAGGTTGTCTGACCACCTCGCACGACAAACACAGCGAACAAGAATCAAGACCAGGCACAACCCGCCTTGAGGTAGGGCCTCGTGAGTCCCACGTTGGCTCACGAGTGCCCAGACACACCTCGTCTAGCCCTGCCGTGCAAGCCACGTTTCAGGGCGGGGCTGTACACGCCCCGGGGGCTCTCCGCAATAGGGAGTCCCCTCCCACGTACCAGTAGAAGCACCATGCTCCGCGCTGGCCGTCGACACTGCCGAGGAGCGGCTATGCCTGTGCAAGTGCGGAAGCACTTTGCTCCATGCTGGTGATAAACAACTAAGGGCGGCCCCGCGGCCGCATCAACCTCAGGGAGCCCCTGAGCTCAGTGTCCGGCCTCACCGCAACACCTCCCCTCGGGACAGTCACGCGAGGGGGCTGGGCATGGGGGCTACGCTCGGGTCACGCCCAAGCGTACGCCGCCCAACCAGGTTCACCGGACCTGGTCGTCGCGCGCCCCTCCTGGGCCGAGCCTCGGCGAAGGCAAAGGTATGAAGGTTGTTTGCACGTCAAGGGGGACTCCTGAGCATCACGACCCAGGATCCTAACTGGTCACGTAGCCCCTCACTCCTTGGTTCCGTCCTGGTCTGCGGTCGGCCCAACGGCGGTCAAGGTATGCGCGGGGCCGGGCCCTGCCGACGTAGAACACTAGACCTATCCCCGCGTCTCTTTCCTATAAGATGTTTGCGCGTCAAGGGGGACTCCTGAGCATCGCGACTCAGGAGCCTAACTGGTCACGTAGCCCCTCACTCCTTGGACTCGTCCTGGTCTCCGGACGACCCAACAGCGGCTGAGGTATGCGCGGGGCTGGGCTCTGCCGACGTAGAACGTAAAGAAAATAGGAAGAAACCTGCAAAATCTCAAGCAAATATTACAAGACATATTGTTCTCCCAAATATCAGTCGCAAGTTTAAACGCCTCCACGAGGCATGATGCATGTTGCAGGAGTAAAACGGGAAAACAGCTGCAAGCAGGTCACCCCTGGACACAGCCGTCGTCCACAAGAGGTGCTCCTCACTTGGTGGCATCGCCTTCACCTGTACCGCTGGCCGGGGCTGCGGTAGCGCCACCGGTCGAAGGCGCGAGAGTGAAGGCACGAAACTTCTTCAGCAGGGCCTCCACCTGACCCTTCACGGCCGCGGCCGCGGCCGCACATCGTTCATCGTCCACAGGCTCCAGCAGCTTGTCAAGGTGGGCGGTGGGATCGCGAAGATGGAGGTGGCTGAAGACACGCGTCAGCGCGACTGAGGAAAGAACGCGGGCTTCTTCCTCCGCTGTAACACCCCGGATGTAACTTTCCATATTTGTAACTCCAACTCTTGCCATTTTCGGCTATGTGTTATGATATTCCCTCCGTGGTTGGGTTTTTTTTTTCATTTTGCATTTTGTTCATGTCATGCATCTCATATCATGTCATCATGAGCATCTCATTTGCATACGTGTTCGTCTCATGCATCCGAGCATTTTCCCCGTTGTCCGTTTTGCAATCCGGCACTCCCACCTCCTCCGGCGCACCCCTCTTGTTTCTTTTCGTGAGCGGGTGTTGAACGTTCTCGGAATGGACCGAGGCTTGCCAAGTGGCCTTGGTATACCACCGGTAGACCACCTGTCAAGTTTCGTTCCATTTGGAGGTCGTTTGGTGCTCCAACGGTTAACCGGGTAACCGCAAAGTCCTTTTGTGTGTTGCAGCAAAACCCCCCTCCAAACAGCCCAAAACCCATCTAAGTCACTTCCATGCTCTAGGTCGTTCGATCACGATCGTGTGGGCAAAAACCGCACCCCATTTGGAGTCTCCTAGCTCCCTCTACCTATATATATGTGAGCCTCCCCGAAATTCGTGGTGCAACCCTAGCCTCTTCCTCCTCCGCGCGCCGGACAAAACCTCCCGCGCTGCCGGACATGTCCGGCCGCCGCCCCGACCAATAGCGCGCTGCCACGTGTCATCGCCGCCATCCCCGCCGCCACGGCCCGGAGGGCCCGGATCGGGCCCCCGAGCCCATCTCCCACCCGCGCCCCGCGCGCGCCTCCTCCTCCAGCGCGACCGCGCGCCGCCGCCGTCCTCCGCCGCCGTCGTCCTCGTCGTCGCCCGTCGCCGCGGGAGCCCATGGCCGAGCCTGCCGCGCCTCCCCGCCGAGCTCCTCCGGCCGGCCTCCTTCCCCGACGGCCCCGAGCCCACGCCGGCCGCCCCTCCCTCCTTCTCCGGCGACCCGAGCCGCTGCCCCGACGAACCGCTCCCGATCCGATCTGGAAATCCCGTCGGTTGACTTTTTCTCCCTGTCCCCGAATTTCTCCAAGTCCTTTATTTCTTGCATAATATGCCTCTGTTCATTGCACCATAACTCTCTGCATATAGCTCCGTTTCGTGCGTGTAATATATCGAAATGTTCGTCTCTAGATGCTCTTCATTTTGTTCCATTGCACCATATTCATTTGAGTCCATCTTGATGCCCAAATCTCTGGTGCAAGAGTGCTAGTTGCTGTGACTGCTGTTACTTATCAGAACTTGAGGATTTGTTATTTTTGTTTCATTTAATCTGTGCATCTTATGAGTATGAGATCTACATGTGTTTTGATGTATGCCATGCCATCTTTACAGAGGTGTATGCCATGTATTTTTGTGATGTCTGTGGTGACTAGCACAAGCATGCAAACTAGGCTTCGTGATGTTTCAGATTTCAGGGACTTGGTAATTTTACTGTCTGTGACTGCTGATATTTTGTTGCTATGTATCCATGTGGCTACAGAGAGATCCATGCTTATTTTGGTGATGTTCAGTAAGGATGTTTTGTAGATATAGTTGTGCTCTATCCATTCATGCCTTGTTTGCCATTATGGAGTGCCATAGCATGTCTTAATCTTGCTCTACGTTTGCTATAAAATATTTCTGGCAGATTCTTAACATGATATTCAATTTTGCCAAGCTTTTTGTAGTTGTTTCATACATGCTATGTACTTTATATTTAAATGTATAGCTTCACAAACATGCCATCTTGCTGTAGGTATGCTTTTTTTGTCATGCATTGCTTCGTGATGAGTGCATCAAGCTCACAAAAATGCCTTCATATTATTGTTTCTGTCATGCTCTGTTTTCTGCTGAGTCTGAAACCTGTGAATGAAACTTGCTATGTTTACAAGGTTGCCATCATATCTTCTGGTCCTTTTTGGCTTATGGTCAGTAAGGGACTTTTGTCATATGCATTTAGTAGATTCATGCCATGCCTTGTTTTTCTATGTTAAGTTCCTGTACCATGGCGTGCTCTGAACATGGCGACCTGATGCTGTTTCTGCCATGTCCAGTAATTTCACCAAGTCTGTGAACCTGATATCTTTTGCACTTTTGCCATGCTTGTTTGAACCTGTTGTGGTGTGATCTAGCCATAGCTCAGTGTTCATCCTTTGTCAAGCATCTCCTTGTTGCTATGTTAGGGTGCTGTAGCATAGTTTCTTGTTGCATTCTAAGTGCTATCATGCTGTTAATCACAGATTCGTGTCATTCTTGTTTTGCTTGCCATTTGCAAACCGTGCATCCGTTTCCGGTGATCTTTATATCGATTTCGACCGAAATCATCTCATCTTTCCAGTGGCATACTTGGTTTGCCAAGTTACTGCCTTGTTCATCATTTTTCTTCCGGAGCACGCATATGCATCACATACCACATCTCACATATCATACATGTTTTGCATCATGTTGCTTGTGCATTTCCCGTGATTGATTGTGGTTCCGTTTGCTTGTGTTCTTGTTGTGGGTAAAGCCGGGAGAAGAGTTCGTGAACGAGGAACCTGTTGAGTACGCTTATGAGGATCAAGCTTTCGACAACTCTGAGAACCTTGCAGGCAAGATGACCATACCCTCAAAATCACTTATATCTTTGCTTTGCTAGTTGTTCGTTCTATTGCAATGCTGCGCTACCTACCACTTGCTATATCATGCCTCCCATATTGCCATGTCAAGCCTCTAACCATCCTTTCCTAGCAAACCGTTGTTTGGCTAAGTTACCGCTTTTGCTCAGCCCTTCTTATAGCGTTGCTAGTTGCAGGTGAAGTTGAAGTTGGTTCCATGTTGGAACATGGATATTTTGGAATATCACAATATCTCTTATTTAATTAATGCATCTATATATTTGGTAAAGGGTGGAAGGCTCGGCCTTATGCCTGGTGTTTTGTTCCACTCTTGCCGCCCTAGTTTCCGTCATACCGGTATTATGTTCCTTGAGTTTGCGTTCCTTACACGGTTGGGTGATTTATGGGACCCCCTTGACAGTTCGCCTTGAATAAAACTCCTCCAGCAAGGCCCAACCTTGGTTTTACCATTTGCCACCTAAGCCTTTTCCCTTGGGTTTTCGCGAGCCCGAGGGTCATCTTTATTTAAACCCCCGGGCCAGTGTTCCTCTGAGTGCTGGTCCAAACTAGAGCCACTTGCAGCGCCACCTTGGGGAAACTCGAGGATTGGTTTTAGTTGTACGTAGTGTTCATCCGGTGTGCCCTGAGAACGAGATATGTGCAGCTCCTATCGGGATTTGTCGGCACATTCGGGCGGCTTTGCTGGTCTTGTTTTACCATTGTCGAAATGTCTTGTAAACCGGGATTCCGAGACTGATCGGGTCTTCTCGGGAGAAGGTTTATCCTTCGTTGACCGTGAGAGCTTATAATGGGCTAAGTTGGGACACCCCTGCAGGGTATTATCTTTCGAAAGCCGTGCCCACGGTTATGAGGCAGATGGGAATTTGTTAATGTCCGGTTGTAGAGAACTTGTCACTTGACTTAATTAAAATACATCAACCGTGTGTGTAGCCGTGATGGTCTCTTCTCGGCGGAGTCCGGGAAGTGAACACGGTTTGAGTTATGCATGAACGTAAGTAGTTTCAGGATCACTTCTTGATCATTTCTAGCTTCGCGACCGTTGCGTTGCTTCTCTTCTCGCTCTCATTTGCGTATGTTAGCCACCATATATGCTTAGTGCCTGCTGCAGCTCCACCTCATTACACCATCCTTTCCTATAAGCTTAAATAGTCTTGATCTCGCGGGTGTGAGATTGCTGAGTCCTCGTGACTCACAGATTCTACCAAAACAGTTGCAGGTGCCGACGATGCCAGTGCAGATGACGCAACCGAGCTCAAGTGGGAGTTCGATGAGGAACGTGGTCGTTACTATGTTCTTTTCCTGATGATCAGTAGTGGAGCCCAGTTGGGACGATCGGGGATCTAGCATTTGGGGTTATCTTATTTTCATTTGGATTTGACCGTAGCCGGTCTATGTGTGGATTTTGGATGATGTATGAATTATATTTATGTATTGTGTGAAGTGGCGATTGTAAGCCAACTCTCGTTATCCCATTCTTGTTCATTACATGGGATTGTGTGAAGATGACCCTTCTTGCAACAAAACTACAATGCGGTTATGCCTCTAAGTCGTGCCTCGACACGTGGGAGATATAGCCGCATCGTGGGCGTTACAAGTTGGTAATCAGAGCCATCCCCGACTTAGGAGCCCCCTGCTTGATCGAATCGCTGGCGTTGTTGAGTCTAGAACAAAAATGTTTTGAGTCTTAGGATTATATATATCGGAGAGTAGGATTCTTTTTACTCCTCAGTCCCTTCGTCGCTCTGGTGAGGCCTCCTGACGTAGAAGTTTTGACTCTTCTCTCCTCAAATTTCACTAAAAAAATTTTAGGATCACGCGGGTATCTTAGAATCGTTCCGATGGTTTTGTGACGAGAACATTGTTCTTGGTGCCTCCTGACATTTAGGGGTTGTGGCAGTGTCCCGGGGAGTTGAGCTCCGAGGTGTTGTCGTCACAATTTTATCGTTGCAGTTCTGGAATACCTGAGTTTCGCCGACATCGAAATCTCTTTTATGCAGTTGTTGGTGAGATCACCTCGACGCCACCCAGTACTGGGGCGGGAGTTCGGGAGTATTGCCATAACTCGTATAACGGATGCTTTTCGAAGGTTGAGGTACACGATTTCCGAAGGTTTCTTGGTTATGTGTTGACGGATGGATACAGCTGGATCTAGGGATTGCTAGTTTGGGTGATATATTTTGTGTCCCCTGTATCCCCAACACCAGATTGCATAACCAGAAAGTTTCGGGAGTTTATAAGTGGGAATTCAAGTAGCTCCTAGGATATCTTTCCGACAGACGCATGATATGAGATTGGGGTTCGACGTCTAGTGGTCCGCCTTTCCACGGTTGGTTTTACAGTGGTCTCGTAGTGTCTTAAAGAGTCCTTGGCTATGCCGACTCGGGGACGCTTCGTATGTCATGTGCACTGCCTTGTACATGATGGTGCTGTACGATCGAGCCCGTGTGGGCCCCACCACGAAAACTTCGGACGAAATCTCTATCATATGTTTGTTCCGGCTTATTCTGCAAGCCAATACTTTGTTTTGTTTTGAATTGTGGTATTCGAGTTGCTTCGAAGTCAAATGTTGATTCCATACCTTTTTCTAAGTGGCTTCTCAACTTAATGGAAGTGTGATGATTTACTATGGAATTCATTCGTTCATCCTCGTTCGAATGTTTATTGTGAAGACTATATGTTGCAATTTCTATCCGTTGATTCAACTTGTCTATTTGTCTATCAAGATGCTAACGGATGTCACCCTCTTCAGGATGGCTCCGCCAACGCGTCAGAATCCGGAACGCAATGAAGGGAGTCAGGCGAACCCTCCGCCACCACCTCCGCCTCCGGAGGCATGGCAAGCTATCATGGCAGCCACCAACGCCAATGCTCAGATGATTCTGCAACTCTTGCAAGAACGCACCCAAGGGCAAGGCAATCAAGGAAATCAAGGCCAAGGCAACAATCAGCCTCACTTCGCTACCCTCAACCAGTTTCTCGCAAATCAGCCCAAGTCTTTCAGCTACTGTGCCGAGGCCACAGATGCCGATGATTGGCTCGTGGACATCAACAAGCATTTTGAATGTAGCAATGTCAGGCCTGAGGATTTTGTCAAGTTCGCTTCTTTTCAGCTCAAGGACCAAGCTGCTGATTGGTATCAACAATACAAAGATTCCAGAGGAGGTCGTGTGATCACTTGGACTGACTTCTGTCGGGACTTCAAAGCGCACCACATTCCACAAAGTGTTGTTGAGAGCAAGCGTGAGGAGTTCCGCAATCTCAAGCAAGGCAACATGTCTGTGTATCAATTCAACATCCAGTTTCAGAAACTCGCTCGCTTCGCTAAACAAGACGTTCCTGATGAAAAGAGCATGATCTATCACTTCAGAGGTGGCCATAGAGAGGATCTGCAGTTAGCTCTCGTTCTTGTTGAGCCTACTCAGTTTGATCAATTCTATAACATGGCACTGAAGCAAGAGGCTGCTCAGCTCAAGTGTGAGGCTTCTAAGAAGAGAGTCAGGGACGCAGTTCAGTCTTCTTCTTCCTCACTAGTGGCTGCTAAGCAACAGAAGTTCTGGTTGCCTCCTCCTCCTCCGATTCGTCAGCCTTACCAGTAGAAGAACAAAGGTGGTCATGGATCTTCCCACTCATCCAACCCTGGCTATCAGTACAAGTCTCAGTATCAAGCTCCAAAGTCAAATGCTCCTTATCATCGTCCACTCTCAGAGGTGACTTGCAACAAGTGTCAGCAGAAAGGTCACTATGCTAACAAATGCTTCAACCAAAGGCGTCTTCCGCCTCCTCCTCCTGTGAGATCTACCAGCAATGCAGTGGTCAAGCATAAGCCCAAGTCTGCAAAGGTGAACATGATGAATGCAGCTCAAGCAGAGGAATCTACTGATGTGATAATGGGTAATCTCTCAGTTAATGATATTCCTGCAAAAGTCTTATTTGATACTGGTGCATCTCTTTCTTTCATTTCAAGGCCTTTTGTTGCCAAGCATGAGTTTGTGACGGAAAAGATTCCTATCCCGTTGAAGATTGTGTCCCCGGGTAAGCAAATGACATCCAATAATTGTGTCCCGGATGTTTCCATCAAGATGGGAAACTATAAATTTCTGTCTAAACCTACTGTTCTTGGTGACTCGGATATTGATCTTATTCTCGGGATGGACTGGCTTTCTAAGCACAAGGCTCAACTTGATTGTGCTGCCAGGGAAATTCAATTAACACACTCTTCTGAGGATGTTATCATTTATGCCGCTCGTGATGAAACCATTCGGTTATTTTCTCTCAATGAGAAGGGCGAATTGAATGCTATTTCTCAGATTCTAGTCGTTTGTGAGTATCAAGATGTCTTTCCAGAAGAGCTTCCGGGTATGCCTCCTCACCGGCCAGTTGAGTTCGTTATCGATCTTGAGCCTGGCACTGAACCCGTTTGCAAGCGTCCATACAAGCTTGGACCCAAGGAGCTGAAGGAATTGAAGAAACAGCTTGATGAACAAGAGCGTCTGGGTTTGATTAGACCGAGTTCATCTCCATGGGGTTGTGGTGTTCTTTTTGTCCAGAAGAAGGATGGCATGGACCGACTTTGTGTCGACTACCGTCCATTGAACAAGAAGACAATCAAGAACAAGTATCCACTTCCCAACATCAATGAGCTATTCGAGCAACTTAAAGGTGCAAAGGTGTTCTCCAAGCTTGACCTTCGTATGGGTTATCATCAGATTCGCATTCGTGAAGAAGATATTCCCAAGACAGCATTCAGAACAAGCTTTGGTTCTTATGAATATACTGTCATGTCTTTCGGCCTTGTCAATGCTCCTCCAACATTCTCTCAGATGATGAATTTCATCTTCACCCCCTATACCAATGAATCCGTGCTGGTGTATCTCGATGATATCTTGGTCTTCTCCAAGAATAAGAAGGATCATGCCAAACATTTGCGATTGGTGCTCGACAAGCTCAGAGAGTATCAATTCTATGCGAAGTTTTCAAAATGTGAGTTTTGGCTTGATGAAGTTCTTTACCTTGGTCATATCATCTCTGCCAAGGGCATCGCTGTTAATCCCGAGAAGGTGTCTGCAATTGTGAATTGGGAACCTCCTCGGAATGTCAAGCAGCTCCGCAGTTTTCTTGGTCTCGCAAGCTATTGCCGAAGATTCGTTGAGAATTTCTCTAAGATTGCAAAGCCTCTTTCCAACCTCCTCCAGAAGCATGTGAAGTATGTCTGGTCTCCTGAGTGTGACGTTGCTTTCAACACTCTCAAAGAGAAACTCGTCACAGCTCCTGTCTTAACTCCTCCTGACGAATCCAAGCCATTTGAAGTTTTCTGTGATGCTTCTCTTCAAGGTCTCGGTGCTGTGTTAATGCAAGAGAAGAAAGTTGTGGCCTATACCTCTCGTCAGTTGAAGCCCAACGAAAAGAACTACCCCACTCACGATCTTGAGTTGGCGGCAGTTGTCCATGCATTAATCACATGGAGACATCTCTTGTTGGGAAGAAAAGTGGACATATTCACCGATCACAAGAGTCTCAAGTACATCTTCACTCAGCCCAACCTCAACCTCAGGCAAACTCGATGGGTCGAAATGATTCAAGAGTACAATCCGAGTATTGAATATACTCCAGGCAAAGCCAATGTCATTGCAGATGCTTTGAGCAGGAAGGCTTATTGCAACAGCTTAATTCTCAAGCCATTCCAACCGGATCTTTGTGAAGCTTTCCGCAAGCTGAATCTCCAAGTTGTTCCTCAAGGCTTTCTTGCCAACCTCATAGTCTCTCCTACTTTGGAAGATCAAATTCGTGAGGCGCAACTCCTGGATACCATGGTGAAGAAGGTGAAACGTGGTATCGACAAGGGTCTTTCCAAATACAAGTGCTATCACATTGATGATAGAGACACTTTATTCTTCGAGGACCGGATTGTGGTTCCTAAAGGTGATCTAAGGAAAGTCATTATGAACGAGGCGCACAATTCTCTTCTTTCCATTCATCCTAGAAGTACAAAGATGTACCATGACCTCAAGCAGTCGTATTGGTGGACTCGAATGAAGCGAGAAATCGCTCAATTCGTGAATGAATCTGATGTCTGTCGAAGAGTGAAAGCAGAACACCAACGACCAGCTGGTCTCCTCCAACCTCTCGCTATCCCAGAATGGAAGTTTGATCATATTGAAATGGACTTCGCGACTGGATTTCCAAAGTCCAAGCGCGGAAATGATGCTATCTTCGTTGTCATTGACAAGCTTACTAAAGTGGCTCATTTCCTTCCAATCAAAGAATCTATCACAGCAGCTCAGTTGGCAGAGCTATACACCTCCAGAATTGGCTCCTTGCACGTGTCGTACTCCTCTCAATTGGTCAGAGACTGGTGAACGCCAACTTCTTGGCAATGACTTAATCACAGAGGCTGAAGAAATGTGTAAAGTCATCCGTGAAAATCTCAAAGCCGCGCAATCGCGTCAGAAGAGTTACTATGATAGTAAGCACCGTGATTTGGCTTTCAAGATCGGAGACCATGTCTACCTCCGCGTCTCTCCAATGAAAGGCACTCGTCGCTTCGGTATCAAAGGGAAGCTTGCCCCTAGATACATGGGTCCTTTCAAGATCATTGGCAAAAGAGGCGACCTCGCCTATCAACTTGAGCTTCCTTCCAACTTCGCGAACGTGCACGATGTGTTCCACGTGTCACAGCTTCGCCAGTGCTTCAAGACTTCTGAGCGGACCATCAACTTCGGAGAGATTGACCTCGAAGAAGATCTGTCTTATCATGAGCACCCCGTTGCTATTCTTGAAGAAACTGAGCGCAAGACTCGCAACAAGTCAATCAAATTCCTGAAACTGAAGTGGTCGCACCATTCCGACCGAGAAGCCACCTGGGAACGCGAGGACCATTTCCGTTCTGAATATTCGGAGTTCTTTCAGTCCTAGATCTCGGGACGAGATCCTCTCATAGTGGTGGAGTGTTGTAACACCCCGGATGTAACTTTCCATATTTGTAACTCCAACTGTTGCCATTTTCGGCTATGTGTTATGATATTCCCTCGATGGTTGGGTTTTGTTTTTCGTTTTGCATTTTGTTCATGTCATGCATCTCATATCATGTCATCATGAGCATCTCATTTGCATATGTGTTCGTCTCATGCATCCGAGCATTTTCCCTGTTGTCCGTTTTGCAATCCGGCACTCCCACCTCCTCCGGCGCACCCCTCTTGTTTCGTTTCATGAGCGGGTGTTCAACGTTCTCGGAATGGACCGAGGCTTGCCAAGTGGCCTTGGTATACCACCGGTAGACCACCTGTCAAGTTTCGTTCCATTTGGAGGTCGTTTGGTGCTCCAACGGTTAACCGGGTAACCGCAAAGTCCTTTTGTGTATTGCAGCAAAAACCCCCTCCAAACAGCCCAAAACCCATCTAAGTCACTTCCATGCTCTAGGTCGTTCGATCACGATCGTGTTAGCGAAAACCGCACCCCATTTGGAGCCTCCTAGTTCCCTCTACCTATATATATGTGAGCCTCCCCGAAATTCGCGGTGCAACCCTAGCCTCTTCCTCCTCCGCGCGCCGGACAAAACCTCCCGCGCCGCCGGACATGTCCAGCCGCCGCCCCGACCAATAGCGCGCTGCCACGTGTCATCGCCGCCATCCCCGCCGCCGCGGCCCGGAGAGCCCGGATCGGGCCCCCCGAGACCATCTCCCTCCCTGCCCCGCGCGAGCCTCCTCCTCCAGCGCGCCCGCGCGCCGCCGCCATCCTCCGCCGGCCGCCGAGCTACTCCGGCGAGCTCGCGCGCCGGCCGCTCCTCCTCATCGTCGCCCGTCGCCGCGGGAGCCCGTGGCCGAGCCTGCCGCGCCTCCCCGCCGAGCTCCTCTGGCCGGCCTCCTTCCCCGACGGCCCCAAGCCCACGCCGGCCGCCCCTCCCTCCTTCTTCTCCGGCGAGCCGAGCCGCTGCCCCGACGAACCGCTCCCGATCCGATTTGGAAATCCCGTCGGTTGACTTTTTCTCCCTCTCCCCGAATTTCTCCAGGTCCTTTATTTCTTACATAATATGCCTCTGTTCATCGCGCCATAACTCTCTGCATATAGCTCCGTTTCGTGCGTGTAATATATCGAAATGTTCATCTCTAGATGCTCTTCACTGTGTTCCATTGCACCATGTTCATTTGAGTCCATCTTGATGCCCAAATCTCTGGTGCAAGAGTGCTAGTTGTTGTGACTGCTGTTACTTATCAGAACTTGAGGATTTGTTATTTTTGTTTCATTTAATCTGTGCATCTTATGAGTATGGGCTCTACATGTGTTTTGATGTATGCCATGCCATCTTTACAGAGGTGTATGCCATGTATTTTTGTGATCTCTGTGGTGACTAGCACAAGCATGCAAACTAGGCTTCATGATGTTTCAGATTTCAGGGACTTGGTAATTTTACCAAGTCTGTGACTGCTGATATTTTGTTGCTATGTATCCATGTGGCTACAGAGAGATCCATGCTCATTTTGGTGATGTTAAGTAAGGATTCTTTGTAGCTATGGTTGTGATCTATCCATTCATGCCCTTGTTTGCAATTATGGAATGCCATAGCATGTCTTAATCTTGCTCTAATTTTGCTATAAAATATTTCTGGCAGATTCTTAACATGATATTCAATTTTGCCAAGCTTGTTGTAGTTGTTTAATACATGATATGTTCTTGCTCTTGCCATGGATAGCTTCATAAACATGCTATCTTGCTGTATTTATGCTTGTTTTGTCATGCATTGCTTTGTGATGAGTGCATCAAGCTCACAAAGATGCCTTCATATTATTGTTTCTGCCATGCTCTGTTTTCTGCAAAATCTGAAACCTGTTAACGAAACTTGTTATGTTTACAAGGTTGCCATCATATCTTCTGATCCTTTTTGGCTTATGGTCAGTAAGGCACTTTTGTCATACGCATTTAGTAGATTGATTCCATGCCTTGTTTTACTATGTTATATTCCTGTAGCATGTTGATTTCGTGCTCTGCCAATTGCTACCTGATGCTGTTTCTGCCATGTCCAGTAATTTCACCAAGTCTGGAACCTGTTATCTTTTGCACTTTTGCGATGCTTGTTTAACCTGTTGTGTTGTGATCTAGCTGTAGCGCAGTGTTCCTCTTCTGTCAAGCATCTCCTGTAGATTACTTTCATATGCTTTGTTGCTATGTTGGGGGGCTGTAGCATTCTATGTGCTATCATGCTGTTAATCACAGATTCGTGTCATTCTTGTTTTGCTTGCCATTTGCAAACCGTGCATCTGTTTCCGGTGATCTTTATATCGATTTCGACCGAAATCATCTCATATTTCCAGTGGCATGCTTTGTTTTGCAAGTTACTGCCTTGTTCATCATTTTTCTTCCGGAGCACGCATATGCATCACATACCACGTCTCGCATATCATACATGTTTTGCATCATGTTGCTTGTGCATTTCCCGTGATTGATTGTGGTTCCGTTTGCTTGTGTTCTTGTTGTGGGTAGAGCCGTGAGACAAGTTCGTGCACGAGGAACGTGTTGAGTACGCTTACGAGGGTCAAGCTTTCGACAACTCTGAGAACCTTGCAGGCAAGATGACCATACCCTCGAAATCACTTCTATCTTTGCTTTGCTAGTTGTTCGTTCTATTGCCATGCTGCGCTACCTACCACTTGCTATATCATGCCTCCCATATTGCCATGTCAAGCCTCTAACCATCTTTTCCTAGCAAACTGTTGTTTGGCTAAGTTACCGCTTTTGCTCAGCCCTTCTTATAGCGTTGTTAGTTGCAGGTGAAGTTGAAGTTTGTTCCATGTTGGAACATGGATATTTTGGAATATCACAATATCTCTTATTTAATTAATGCATCTATATATTTTGGTAAAGGGTGGAAGGCTCGGCCTTATGCCTGGTGTTTTGTTCCACTCTTGCCGCCCTAGTTTCCGTCATACCGGTATTATGTTCCTTGAGTTTGCGTTCCTTACGCGGTTGGGTGATTTATGGGACCCCCTTGACAGTTCGCCTTGAATAAAACTCCTCCAGAAAGGCCCAACTTTGGTTTTACCATTTGCCACCTAAGCCTTTTCCCTTGGGTTTTCGCGAGCCCGAGGGTCATCTTTATTTAAACCACCGGGCCAGTGTTCCTCTGAGTGCTGGTCCAAACTAGAGCCACTTGCAGCGCCACCTTGGGGAAACTCGAGGATTGGTTTTAGTTGTACGTAGTGTTCATCCAGTGTGCCCTGAGAACGAGATATGTGCAGCTCATATCGGGATTTGTCAGCACATTCGGGCGGCTTTACTGGTCTTGTTTTACTATTGTCGAAATGTCTTGTAAACCGGGATTCCGAGACTGATCGGGTCTTCTCGGGAGAAGGTTTATCCTTCGTTGACCGTGAGAGCTTGTAATGGGCTATGTTGGGACACCCCTGCAGGGTATTGTCTTTCGAAAGATGTACCCGCGGTTATGAGGCAGACGGGAATTTGTTAATGTCCGGTTGTAGAGAATTTGTCACTTGACTTAATTAAAATACATCAACCGTGTGTGTAGCCGTGATGGTCTCTTCTCGGCGGAGTCTGGGAAGTGAACACGGTTTGAGTTATGCTTGAACGTAAGTAGTTTCAGGATCACTTCTTGATCATTTCTAGCTTCGCGGCCATTGCGTTGCTTCTCTTCTTGCTCTCATTTGCGTATGTTAGCCACCATATATGCTTAGTGCTTGCTGCAGCTCCACCTCATTACACCATCCTTTCCTATAATCTTAAATAGTCTTGATCTCGCGGGTGTGAGATTGCTGAGTCCTCGTGACTCACAGATTCTACCAAACAGTTGCAGGTGCCGATGATGCCACTGCAGATGACGCAACCGAGCTCAAGTGGGTGTTCGATGAGGAACGTGGTCGTTACTATGTGTCTTTTCCTGGTGATCAGTAGTGGAGCCCAGTTGGGACGATCGGGGATCTAGCATTTGGGGTTATCTTATTTTCATTTGGGTTTTGACCGTAGTCGGTCTATGTGTGGAATTTATATGATGTATGAATTATATTTATGTATTGTGTGAAGTGGCGATTGTAAGCCAACTCTCGTTATCCCATTCTTGTTCATTACATGGGATTGTGTGAAGATGATCGTTCTTGCGACAAAACCACAATGCGGTTATGCCTCTAAGTCGTGCCTCGACACGTGGGAGATATAGCCGCATCGTGGGCGTTACATCCGCCATGGGACCAATGCCGACCAGAACCTCCTCAAGCGCGTCAACCAAGTAGGGAAGCAGCTGAGCGGAGACGCCCACGTCCAATCAACCGCCACGAGTCGACCAAGGCCGCAGGCTGATGGGGCCCGTGGCGCTCTGCACTTGCCCTTTGGCTTCGCCTCGAAGCCAAGTCCGAGCGCGCCTTGGGCCCAGGGGCTACTACCGGCGTTCTTGGAACGGGGGTCCCCAGACTTGCCTGCCTGCGGCCCACGGCGTGGCTCTGCGAGTGGGCCCGTGCGACCCATCTTCACCAGCTAGCACTCAAGACCCTCGCGAGGGGCCAAGCCTCGCAAGGCGGACGACGCAATACCTCCTCAGGAGCGGCCTCACCAGGCTGGCTCGCGAGGGGCAGAGAGATCAAGGCGAGGCAAACCTCACGAGGATCTCATCACGTGAGCCATGACGACCAAGGCCAGGCAGGCGCCAGCACGCACAGTGTCCTTGCTTCCACTTTGGTGCTAAGGAGGCAAGCGCAGGCAAGGAGTTCTGAGGCATCGGAAAAGGTTTCCATATCGGTGCAACGATACTAAGACCAGCAGGACGGCAAGACGGACGTCACCGTGGAGCCCAAGACGGCGTCACCACCAGAGCCTTTGGCAAGCGAAGACTACTTTTTTCAGGATAAGCTGTACTAGTTGTCCCCTTTCAAATTGGCCATTGTGGCATCCCTTCCTGCTCAATATTTGGGAAGAGGACCAGGGCCTCTATAAATAGGACTAGCCACCATGTTAGGAAGGGGCGGTTCAACTTTCCATCCTCACACCCACAAGTTCAGCAAGCACAAGAACACCTCTCCTCAGGAGGCTGTTCTTCCCCTTGTACTGTTCATCCTCATCCCAAGAGGCAATCCACCACCACCACACTGGAGTAGGGTATTACACCGCAACGGTGGCCCGAACCAGTATAAATCTTGTTAGTCGTGTGTTGTGAGTTCGTCGTGCCTTGCCTAGAGATCGCGAAGTGTGTGAGGGCGTGATCGGTGAGGGGGAGATCTTCACGCGCACCCCGGTGTTTGAACCTTAAGGGTTTTGCCGGAACCAGAAATCCAACAAAGACATATATCAAGTGCTCTCAATTCCATAAGAGTATTCAATCCTATAAAATGAAATCTCAAAGGGAAAACTCAATTCATCACAACAAGATAGAGAGGGGAATACACCATATGATCCGACTATATTAACAAAGCCCGCGATACATCAAGATCATGACATCTCAAGAACACGAGAGAGAGAGAGAGAGAGAAAGAGATTAAACACATAGCTACTGGTACAAACCCTCAGCCCCGAGGGTGGACTACTCCCTCCTCATCGTGGTGGCCGTCGGGATGAGGAAGATGGCCATTGGTGAAGATTCCCCCCTCGGGCAAGGTGCCAGAACAGGGTCTAGATTGGTTTCTCGTGGCTACGAAGCATAGCGTCAGCGAAACATTTGATCTAGGGTCTCCGCGAGGGTTTTTGGAATATTTGGCAATTTATAGGGCAAAGAGGGGGTGCGGGAGGCCACCGAGGTGGGCACAACCCACCTAGGCACGCCTCGGCCCCCATGCATTCCCTGGTGGGTTGTGCCCCTCTCGGGGCACCCCCCCCCATGTGCTCCTCTGGCCCACTAGATGTCTTCTAGTCCATAAAAAATCCACAAATAGTTTCACGGTGTTTGGAGTCCGTTTGATATTGATTTCCTGTGATGTAAAAAACAAGTAAAAAACAGGAACTGACACTGGGCACTAGGTCAATAGGTTAGTCCCAAAAAATGATATAAAGTTGCTATAAAATGATTGTAAGACATCCAAGAATGATAATATAACAGCATGAATACGTCATAAATTATAGATACATTGGAGACGTATCAGCATCCCCAAGCTTAATTCCTACTCGTCCTCGAGTAGGTAAATGATAAAAGAAATAATTTATGAAGTGTGAATGCTAGCAAAGTGCATAAGTTTGATCAATGATAATTTCAATCACTTTTCCTAGCATCATAATAGCAATTATTTCTCACAAAACTTCTCATGTTAAAGTAGCAACCAATTCACATGTTAAGGTTCAAACAACGAATTCTCTTGAAACTCAACAACCTATGTTATTAATCACCAAGCAATTGCAATTCAACTTATTCAACAGAGTCTAAGTAAGAGCTCCACATACTCAACCATCATATAGTCATCTATGATTGCTAACACTCACCGCATATGCATGAGCAAAACATTTCAACTGGACACATAGAAAGATAGGGGCTTATAATTTCGCCTCCCAACGTATTCACCTCAAGGGTGATGTCAACAATAATAACTCATGCTACCCATATCCAACTGGATATATGTGCCTAGATCTTTCCTCGCCACATGATGCTTTCCAAAAGAGAAAAATAAAAAAGGAATAGAGAGAAAAACTTTGACTCTTGCATGAAAGTAAATGCATAAAAGTAAAAGATAGGCCCTTCGCAGAGGGAAACAGAGGTTGTCATGCGCCTTTTATTTGTATGCTCAACCCCTTAGTGCAAAAGAATGTCACGTTATATTGCCCCTTATGATAGCAACCTTTATTATGCAGTATGTTGCTTTTATTCTTTGCCATCACAAGTTCGTACAACGCTCAATTTTCTCTTACACTAAATGATCTAACACTTTTAGAAGCAATTTTTATTGCCTTATTGCATCGATGACAACTTACTTGAAGGATCTTACTCAATCCTTAGGTAGCTAAGGTGGACTCTTGAAAATAAGATTTGGGTTTAAGGGTTTTTGGATGCACAAGTAGTATCTCTACTTGGTGCGGAATTTTTGGCTAGCAAAGATGGGGGGCAAGCACCTCATGTTGAAGGATCTATTACAATATAACTTTTATGTGAATATGAACAAACATAAATTATTATGTTGTCTTCCTTGTCCAACGTCAACAATTTTGGCATATAATATTCTGATGGGGGCTCACAATCACAAAGGATTTCTAAGATAGTGTATTTGCATGTGAAAGTTCTCTTCCTTATAGTAATCATTCAGGAATTGCTTGTATGACCAATATTGTGATTGTCAAGCCTCAAAAGATTTTACTTTCTAAACCCAATGAGAAGCTACCACTAGGCATGATATGAACATATAATTTAAACTTCATGATATTCAATTCATTCAACAATTTACTCATAGGATATAAGTGAAGCACAAGAGTAAATGACAAGCTATTCCGAGAAGATATAAGTGAAGATCAAGCGAGTAGTTATGCAAATAGGTAGCTATGTGAGGACTCTCTCTCTTATTTAAACTTCTAGATCTAAGTATTTTATTAAAAGAGCAAGAAAAACAAAACAAAATGACATTCCAATAATAGCACAACTCATGTGAAGAAGCAAAAACTTAGGATCAACCGATACTATCCGATAATTGTTGATGAAGAAAGGTGGGATGCCTACCGGGGCATCCCCAAGCTTGAGCTTTTGTGTCTCCTTAATTCCTTTTGTATCACGGTCTCCCTAAATCTTAAAAACTTCATCCACACAACACTCAACAAGAACTCATGAGATAAGTTAGTATAAACCAATGCAAAAACTTTATCATTCTCTACTGTAGCAAATCACTAAAATTATTATTCAACATTGCATACTAAATGCCTATTCATATTTAATACTCCTATCCTCAAACCGAATCATTAAACAAGCAAACATATGCAAACATAACAGCAATCTTCCAAAACAGTACAGTCTGTAAAGAATGCATGAATATCAGTACTTCTTTAACTCCAAAAATTATGAAACTTTACCACATTTTATCACATTCTGAATTTTCTCGTGATTTTTTGCAACACCGATAAACTTTCTGTTTTCAAACAGCAACATATAGACTTGCAAGCTAAGCATGGCAAAGGCTATCCTTGGCATTTTTATTGAAATGAAAGATGAAAAACATTATTCTAAATAGCATCAAGCAAATAAAAATAAAAGAAAATGACGCTCCAAGCAAAACACATATCATGTGACGAATAAAAATATAGCCTCAAGTAAGGTTACCGATAATGTTGGAGACAAAAGAGGGGATGCCTTTCGGGGCATCCCCAAGCTTAGTTGCGTAGATATTCCTTCGATATTAACTTGGAGTTCCTTGGTCATCCCCAAGCCTAGGGTCTTCTCACTCCTTATTCTCCTCATATCGACATCTCACCCAAAACATGAAAACTTCAATCACACAAAACTTAACAGAACTTCGTGAGATAGGTTAGTATGATAAAGAGCAAACCATTTCACTTTGGTACTCTCAAAGACAAGATTCATAATTGTTTCCACACAATGCCTACTGTAGCATATCATTTCCACAATTTATATTGAGCAATATAAGCCATAGAAACTAGAAAACAAGCAAACTATGAATCGAAAAAGAAATCTGTCAAAAACAGAACAGTCTATAATGATCTGCAGAACAATCATACTTCTACTACTCCAAAAAATTCTGAAAAATTATGACAACGTAGAGAATTTATATATCTATCAACTGTAGAAATTGCAGAATTTTTCCACGTTCGAGTGAATTTAAACAATTATGTTTCTGGAAGCAAAAGTTTCTGTTTTTTGCACAGATTCATGTCAACTATCATCCACACTATCCCAAAGGCTTTACTTGGCACTTTATTGAAACAAAAGCAATAAAACATTATTACTACAGTAGCATAATAATTTGAACACACAAAAAAGTAGGTAAAAGTGTTGGGTTGTCTCCCAACAAGCACTTTTCTTTAATGCCTTTTAGCTAGGCATGATGAGTTCAATGATGCTGGCATAAAAGCTAAGGATTGAAACATAAAGAGAGCATCATGAATCATAAGTTCCTCTCTCATAATAATTTTCAGTAGCATCATGAGTAAATTCATCAATATAACCATCACATAAAGCATTCTTTACATGATCGACGAGCATAGAAATTTTATTACTCTCCACGTAAGAAAATTTATTCTCATTCACAATGGTGGGAGTATCATATGAAACTCGAATACTATGAATTGTTTCCACATTAAAAGAGTAATGTTCAGGAAAAAGGTAATCATAAATATGACAGGTTTTATAAATATAATCATCACTACTATTTAGAACATAAGTATCATCACAATAATCATCATAAGTAGCAACTTTGTTCTCATCATAGATAGGAGGCATGCAGTCATCATAGCAAATTTGATCACTCAAAGTAGGGGGGCTAAAAAGATCATCTTCATTAAACATAGCACCCCCAAGCTTGGGACAAACATTAATTGCAGCAAATAAATTCTCAAACATGTCATTCTCATCAAACATAGCATCCCCAAGCTTGTGGCTTGGCATATCATAAGCATAGTCACTCTCATCATTAATAGTATGAATAGCACCAACGGTATAACAATTGATATCATCATAATTTCTCAAGTTGGTGCCAAAAAGATTTCCAAGATTATAAGAAGTATCATTATCTTCCCAATCATAATCATCACAACAAGCCATAGGCATAACAAAATCATCATCAAGTGCATCATCTTCCACAATTATTTGTTGATTCATTTTCATGAGGCACAACAGTAATAGGAGCAACATTATTTGGGGGAGATACCTTTTTACCTCTATTCTTTCTTATTTTCTTCTTCTTCACCACACCATGTGTGGGTTTAATTAATTTTTTCAAGCTTCTTGTTGAAGAGATTGATTGGATAGGAAGCTCCTCCTCGTTACCTGATTCATCATAATAAACACTAGGAGGGTATTGGGAAATATTTTCCCTTTCATTAGTACTCTCTTCATATTCTATTTGTTTTCTGGTCTTTAGATAGTTGGCAATATAAGGATTCTCAATGCAATTTACCGCACAAAACATATAAATTTCCTCTAGATAAAAATCAAGAAATCTCTTGAGATTAAATTTCGGAATAGCCTCAGTTATACGTCTCATTTATTCATACCCCAAAAGAAGACTAAGCTCATTATGATGCTCAAGGGTAATCAAGTTGTCACAGTTTTTGGACATGATATGATAATGGAACAATTTGCATTGGAGATTTAAATGACCATGTTCATTGCAATGTTCACAAGGATGGCGAAAAAATTAAATCTTTCAGCACAATCATCTAGCCTCTCTTGCAACTCTTTCGTTTTTAAATATTTATGCTTCTTACAAAATCTATCTTCCTTTTTTGGTGTGCAAATTCACTCCCA
This sequence comes from Triticum aestivum, assembly GCF_018294505.1. Lineage (NCBI taxonomy): Eukaryota > Viridiplantae > Streptophyta > Magnoliopsida > Poales > Poaceae > Triticum > Triticum aestivum. The sequence goes on along the minus strand of NC_057814.1, from coordinate 309,872,193 downwards.
ATTTACTCCGCAAAAATTGACATTCTTATAGGAGACATCATTATGGTGACTAATGCAATCATCATTAACATCATGGATATTCAAAGAATTCAAACTAGCAATATTGCAATCATGCCCATCATCCAACGTTTTTCTGCCATAAATTTTGTTGAATTATTTTTCTAGCAATTGAGCACAACTATCGGAATCCTTATTCTCAAGATAGACATTATAAAGATAAAGAACAACTTGAGGTAACCCAATCTCCATTTTTTTGTAGTTTTCTTTAACAAACCAAACTAGTGATAAAACAAGAAACTAAAAGATTCAATTGCAAGATCTAAAGATATACCTTCATGCACTCACCTCCATGGCAACGGCGCCAGAAAAGAGCTTGATGTCTACTACGGAACTTTATTCTTTTAGACTCGTCTTGGGCCTCGAAGCGCAGAGTTTTGTAGGACAGTAGCAATTTTCCCTCAAGTGGATGACCTAACGTTTATCAGTCCGTGGGATGTGTAGGATGAAGATGGTCTCTCTCAAACAACCCTGCAACCAAATAACAAAGAGTCTCTTGTGTCCCCGACACACCAAATACAATGGTAATTTGTATAGGTGCACTAGTTCAGCGAAGAGATGGTGATACAAGTGTAATATGGATAGTAGATATTGGTTTTTGTAGTAGGAACAATAAAAAATATCAAGGTGGTAATTGATAAAACGGAGCACAAATGGTATTGCAATGCATGAAAATGAGGCCTAGGGTCCGTACTTTCGCTAGTGCAATCTCCCAACAATGCTAATGTAATTGGATCATATAACCATCCCTCAACGTGCGATGAAGAATCACTCCAAAGTTCCTATCTAGCAGAGAACATAAGAAGAAATTGTTTGTAGGGTACGAAACCACCTCAAAGCTATTCTTTCCGATCGATCTATCCAAGAGTTCGTACTAAAATAACACCAGATAATTTCAGATTCATAATACTCAATCCAACACAAAGAACCTCAAAGAGTGCCCCAAGATTTCTATCGAAGAAACAAAGACAAGAACGTGCATCAACCCCTATGTGTAGATTACCCTAACGTAACCTCGAGAATCCGCGAGTTGAGTGCCAAAACATATATCAAGTGAATCAAAATAATACTGAATTGTCACCACGGGTATTCATATGCAAGACATATATCAAGTGCTCTCAAATCCATAAAAGTATTCAATTCTATAAAACTAAATCTCAAAGGGAAAACTCAATTCATCACAACAAGATAGAGAGGGGAAAACACCATATGATCTGACTATATTAACAAAGCCCGCGATACATCAAGATCGTGACATCTCAAGAACACGAGAGAGAGAGATGGCTACCGGTGATGATTCCCCACTCTGGCAGGGAACGGGGTCTAGATTGGTTTCTCGTGGCTACGAAGCATAGCGTCAGCGAAACATTTGATCTAGGGTCTCCGCGAGGGTTTTTGGAATATTTGGCAATTTATAGGGCAAAGAGGGGGTGCGGGAGGCCACCGAGGTGGGCACAACCCACTTGGGCGTGCCCTGGTGGGTTGTGCCCCCCTCGGGGCACCCCCCAGGTGCTCCTCTGGCCCACTGGATGTCTTCTGGTCCATAAAAAATTCACAAAATGTTTCGCAGTGTTTGGACTCCGTTTGATATTGATTTCCTGCGATGTAAAAAACAAGTAAAAAACAGCAACTGGCACTAGGCACTGGGTCAATAGGTTAGTCCCAAAAATGATATAAAGTTTCTATAAAATGATTGTAAAACATCCAAGAATGATAATATAACAGCATGAATAGTTCACAAATTATAGATACGTTGGAGATGTATCACTGGCCCCAATTGCCTGTAGACCAAGTCGACGCGTGGCGCTTGATGGAACGTGGGCGTCTCCACTTCCGCACGCTGCCGAGGCAAGTTCTCCAGGCTGAAAAAAGGCTGGTGCGTGCCTCTGAGCCTTCATTGCCTTCTCCTCCCCTGCTCCAGATCCCCTTTCTTCCTGCGGAGAGCATCTTCAGATCTGCCGAATCTCTCCTCCCAAGTCCTCCGCTGATGACGTCTGGGAAGGCGAAGCCGACCGTGCAGGCCGCAAGCTCTTCTTCCTCTCCTTTGCTGGCCTCAGCACGTCGTCCATCACCGAGGAGTGACACCTCGTCGTCGTGCTCCCATTGACGGCGATCAACGACAACGAGTGGAGGGAGACAGTGCTCCAGCCGGGCTCCACCAAGAAAGATGCTCTGGCGGGGACGTTCTATCCCTTCTTCCTTCACAGCGTCTTCGCGGGGCTTGTCCCGTCCTTCTCCAAGTTCTGCATCACCATCCTCGACCACTACCAGATTCAGGCTGTGCATCTGCAGCCAAACTCCGTCCTCCTCTTGTCCATCTTCGCCTTCTACTGCAAAGCGTTCATGGGCGTGATGCCCTCCGTCGCGCTCCTCCGTCACTTCTTCTACCTCTAGATGCACGACCTGAACCAGCGCTCCACCTGTGTCTCCTTCACTGTAGTCCACCCCGGCAACTCGCTCATGACGGTCGGGAAGAAGGTGAAGAACTTCCCTCGCTAGTGGGTCTTCACGGACGCCAAGGGATCCCACGCACGGCTGGAACTGTCGACCAAGATGCCGGAGAAGCTAGACCAATGGGCTCATGAGAAGCTCATCGACCCCCGGGCGGCGCCAGTCTTGAGGAAGATAACGGCGGACATGGAATCCGGGGTGCTGACGGGGGCCCAGGTTGTTGAGGAGTTCCTGACTCAGCGACTGGCTCTGCTCCAGGCACACTCGCGCCCCGTGTGGGATTTCAAGGGCGCGAAGGACGACATCCGGCTGCGCTCAGGGAGCTTGACAAGCGAAGAGCCGAGCAAGGCCGTGCTCACCCTGCTCGGGAAGGATCCAGGCAGCCTCCCGGTGGCCTGCATCCCGCTATATTATCATGGCGACGGGGCGGAGCTGGCCGCCGCCATGCCCGTCTTCAATGAGCTAGGGCTCGTGCCGCCCCAGCTCCCTCACTCTCTGGTGATGGTGTCGTCTGGTGATGATGTCAAGGAGAAGGGGGAGGAGGTCTCGGAGGCGACCGTGCATGACATGGCGAAGACTTCTCCTCCGTCACAGAGTGAGCTTCTCCGCGATCTCTCCGACGACGAGGACGCCGCCAAGCCCTCGGTCATGGGATCCCCGCGCTCGACCGGAATCGTCACGAGGTCCGGGGCCACCCCCTCGCGGAGGCTTGGCCGGGCGACCCAAAGAAGGTTGAGGTGGCAGCCCTCCCTCGAGGCGATGCCTCCACCTTGCCACCTGTGCTGCCGCAACCAGGCCAGCCGTCGTACGCCCCGTTGATCCCCCGGGCGCGACAAAGCCGGCGCTCCAGAAGATTGGGGCGGCCCGGCCCTGGCCATGAACAGGGCATACATCGCTGCTGATGAGTAAGCTTCTTAGCTTGTTTTCGTTTCCCATCCTTGACATCGTGCCCACGACACTCCCCTCCTGGTGATCAGGCTGAAGCCCGTGGTGAAGAAGAGGAAGGAAGGAGCCGGGACCCCCAGGGCCACGCCACCTGCCACGGTCGCGGAAACCCTGGCGCAGTCGAAGGAGATCGCCTCGCGCTCCTCCGCAACTGAGCGGGTCCCTCAGAGCTTGGTGGTAGAGCCTTGGGAGAAGGCCGCCTCCGTGGGCTGGCAGGCTCCGGAGCCGCCGGTCCTCGTCGCACTCACGGGGGGTCTAGGTGCTCCAAAGCCCCCTACCGCCCTTTCTTCTATGGTGGCGCCGGCCCAGGCGCCAGTGCCGCCTCCTTCCCAGGCCCTCGCATTGGTGGACTGCGACTCCCTTGCCAGGCTCGATGCTCTGGAGGAGACCTACACCGCGCTGGACCAGCTCCGGACCGATCTCCAGGGCACCGACAGGTGCAAGGCGGCGGGGCACATGGAGCTGATCTCGGGGTTGCTCCAGGCCAACGCGTATGTCAGGACGACCTGGGGTCGGGCTGAGGCTGCCACTGCGGGAAGGAGGCCGGCGAAGCCGCGGCGGCTCGTGACGTGGCGCTGGCCGACACACGTCCTCTAAGGAGCGTTGCCACATGGCGAAGGCCGAGCTGAAGGCCCTCCACGAGGGGCAGGCTGCTGACTGCCGTTGGCTCTAGGAGTAAGAGGAGGAGCTCAAGGCTCGGGAGGCGGCGCTTGCCGATCGTGATGCCAAGCTGGCCCAGGCGGCCAAGGACCATTTCGCGGAGCGCGACCGCCTGGGCAGGCTGAAGGAGGAGGTGGACAAGGCCCAGGCGTCCCACGCCCAGCATGCTTCTGAGGAGACGACCCAACTGGAGGCCAAGGAGAAGACCCTCACCGCCGCCAAGCAGGCGGCGATCGCGGGGCGCGAAGCCTTCGTATCCCTTGAGATGAGGTCCCGCACGGTGCTGCGTTCCATTTATGGAGAAGGGTACGAGAAGCCGCTGGCAACTCCGGAGGATGGCCTTGCTGGGCTTCTCCCCAAGCTCGCCGAGGCGCTCGAGGGCGTCGCCACCGATGTGGGCGTCATGGTGGAGGGGGAGTGTCGCGCGGTCTTCACCATGGCTGCGACGCGTGTCTTCAGCCACCTCCATATCCGAGACCCAAGCTTTGATCTCGGTGCACTGATCAAACCAGTGGCTCCTGAGACCCATGATGCTGCAGCCGAGGTCGTGAAGGAGCCGGTGGGGGCCCTGCTGAAGAAGTTCCTCTGCGTCGACACCACGGCTGTGACGACCGGGGCTGGTGGCGAAGATGACGGCGGTGTTGTCGACGACAGGCTCCACAAGGCGGGCGACAGTGACAACCAAGGTTGAAGGTGGCACTTCCACCATTTTAATCCTGCGACATTTACCGTGCCTCGCGGAGGCGTGAGAACTTCTACTTTGAACTTATGAGACATTATGTTTTGTAATAATTTGCTAGGGCTCCGCGATTTCCTTTTCGTGCTCGATTTCCTTTCTATTTGCCTTACTGTTCTGCGTCGGCAGGGCCCGGCCCCACGCAATTCTCGACCACCGTTGGGGCGTCCGGATCACCAGGACAGGACCAAGGGGTGGTGGCCTGAGCGCCACCCAGGATGCAGGCAATGGCACAAGTCTCGTGGAAGCCCCCAGCCCATCATCTTGGCGGTGGTTGTCATTCCTCCTTGGCGGTGGCGGCAGCGGAGGGAGGCCGGCGTTGCCTTGAGGACGATCCTCATGAGGCTGGTCCCTCCGAGGCCCATCGCGAGGCTGGCCCTGCCAGCGGTCCTCACGAGGTTGATCACGCCAGTCCAGGTGGGGGTCGCGGTTGTCCCAGCGGCCTCCATCGCGGCCTCCTCCGCGGCCATAGTGACGGTCGTTGCACTCAGAGCGGCGGCCAAAGCGCCCATCACAGATCGCCCTGAGCTCTTGGCAGTTGTTGGTGTTGTGGCTGTGGACATTGTGGAAGACGCGGAATGGGCGGCTACCCTCGGAGGACTCGGGGTGGTCACAACCGCGCTTTATCTCAGGTTCGGCCGCGAGCAAGGCAGGACCCTTGTGTTTCATGTCCTTAGCTTTGGCCATCTTGTCTCCAGGATTGGCCTGCGGAGGGTCCTGGAGGGAGGGCGACCTTCCTCTGCCCTCTCGCACCTGGTTGCCATGTTGAATATCTCCAGGGCTAAGCACAGGTCCTCATGAATGGCGAGCTCTTCCTTCATCTTGACATCCCTGACGCCATCAGAGAACGCCGAGATGATAGCCTCATCCGACACCTTTGGGATCTTGAGGCGAACGTTGGTGAAACGATGTATGTACTTATGTAAGGTTTCGCCTAGTTGCTGCTTGATGCGATGCTGGTCGCTTGCTGCAGGAGCGCGGTCACGAGTGCCCTAGAAGTTGGCGATGAAGCGCTCGCGCGGCCCGTCCCAGGAGGAGATCAACCCAACTGGCAGGTTCAGGAGCCACGAGTGTGCGTCGTCCTTGAGGGCCATGGGGAACCAGTTCGCCATGACCTTGACATCGCTTTTGGCCGCCTCTATACTTAGGTCATAGAGATGGAGGAACTCAGCGGGGTCAGGAGTGTCGTCGTAGCGCGGGGGGCAGGTCCGGCTTGAACTTGCTAGTCCAGGCGACGCGACGCAGCTCCGGAGTGAAAGCATGGCACCCCGCCGTACTCACCCCGCTGCATCTGGCGGAACGCGTTCTTGATGTGGCGGTGCACGAAGCGCACGCGCCTCTCCTTGGGGCCGTTGCACCACCTGACAGCTTTCTTCATCGTGTAAAGGCGCCCTGCATGGCGGGTCGCGCTGGGGAGCCTCACGCCTGGGCTCAGCGGCGCTGACGAGCTCGATGATGCGGCCCAGCCAATCCTCGTAGAGGTCAATCGCAGGACGATAGCGCGGGAGCTCGCGCGCCATGAGCAATGCTGCCTACGCGTTGGCCAGTCCACGCCAAGTGTGGGAAGACGACGCCGTGACCGGAGTGGGTGATGGAGTTGCAGTGCGGCCGTCGCGCCGCATGGATGGTGGCAGCGAGGGGTCCTGCTTTTCACGGGCAGCAGTGTCCGTGGCAGCGTTGGCCACCGGGGAGGCAGAGCGGCGAGGGGCGTGGTCGCCCACAGGCACTGTCTGGGCGACACGAGCGGCCCGGCGCTCAGCACGGACATGGCGAGCATCGGCCATTGGAACAGTGGAACGGCGGTGGAACCAACGGTGGAAGAGAAGCTTCGACAAGCCCCTACCTGGCGCGCCAAATGTCGGATTCAGGGCTCCGCAGACCCAAGAGAAGTTCAAACTCTAGGGCGTGTGCGAAGAAATCAACCTCTCCAGCCAACTAGTTCACCACCCCCACAGCCTAGCTCGATGAACAAGAAGGGAAAGGGACACATCAGTTTACCCAGGTTCGGGCCACCTTGCGGTGTAAGACCCTATTCCTGCTTTGCGGTGGGTTAGCCTCACGAAGGGCTAAAGATGAACTAGTACAGAGGAAGAACAAGCTCAGGAGGTCTGTTCTTATGTGTGTGTGAGCTAGTGAGGATTCGGATCCCTTTCTATGGTGGTGGCTAAGCTATATTTATAATGGCCTTGGTCCTCTTCCTCCGAACAAAGGCGGAAAGGGACCCCACAGTGGCCAATTTTTAAGGGGAACAAGAAGTACATCCTATCTAGACGAAAGGTGGTGTTCGCCTGCAAAGCTTCTGGTTGTGACGTCGCGTGGGCTCGGCGATGACATCCGCCCTACCGTCCTAGCGTTCTTGGTCTTGTTGCACGGGAATGGAAACCTTTGGGCTATACCTCGGGACCCCGCACCTACGCTTGCCTCCTTAGCACAAAGAGGAAACATGCTGCTCTGCGCCCGCTGGCGCCCGCCTGCCTTGGTCGTCATGGCTTGCGTCACCTCAACCTCCTGAGGTGGGAACTTGCATAGGAATCTCCGCTCCTCGGGAGCCAGACTGGGGAGGCCGCTCCCTCTAGAGGTCTCGACGTCGTCCACTTCGCGAGGCTTGGACCCTCGTGAGCATCTTTTCTTGCTGGTGCTGAATATGGGCCGTACTAGGCCATCGATGGAGCCACACTGTGGGCCGCAAGCAGGCAAGTCTAGGTACCCTGTGTCAGGACCCCGATTCCAAGTCACATCGATCTAGCCGGTAACACCTCATATCACTTTGCGGCCTCACGCACGGTATTCCCACGGGTGTCGCCTTACCATGACCCGGGACCGTTTGCGCCTTTTGGCTCGCGTATATGATAGTGTCGCTAGCATCCATATGACAGAGAACCCGGGCCGACATGACTAGTCATGAACCCAAAGTGGCACTAACTTACGGGGACAGGCATACATGAATCAACATCGAGCATGTCGGTCAGCAGCGTGTGAATCCGGGCTGTAGCACTGGGCTAACAGGACTCCGGGAACCCGAGCTGTAGCAGGCTAGGCAAGACTCCGGATGTCACCGCGTGACATTTCCCCGAAGGGACAGACACAGGAACAAAGTGAATCACATGCCGGCCAGTCAAGTGTTCCGGAGCACTAGTGCTGGGCTAGCAGGACTCCGGTGAACCGGGCTGTAGCGGACTACTATGGCTCATGGAAGCACAAGACTACATTTCCCCATAAGAGAGGCTACCAAGGATAAACAACCAGGTTGTCGGATCCCACACATACAAAGCATTTCAATCATACACACAATATGCTCGATATTGCAAATACAACATGGCATCACAACAAGACTCTATGACTCAGAGTATTATTCATTAGGCTCCGAAGAGCCAGATATTACAAACATGGGTATCATGACCCAACATTCAGAGCATACAAGTCAAAGCACATGCGGAAGCTTAACATGTCTGAGTACAGACATCTACAAATGAAAAAGGCGGCCAAGCCTGGCTATCTACCCGATCCTGCCGAGGGCACAAGATCGTAGCTGAGGTATCAAGCTAAACGTCGAAGTCCAGAGGTATCAAGCTAAACGTCGAAGTCCACACGGAACTACTAGCGAGACTGACGTCTCTCTGCAAAACATAAAATGGGCAAACGTGAGTACAATTGTACCCAGCAAGACTTACATCAGAACTATCTACATATGCATCAGTATCAAAGGGGGTGGTGGAGTTTAACTGCAGCAAGCCAGCTTTTACTCGGTGGCTATCCTAAACTACAATTGCAAGTAACTCTTTTGAGGTGGCGCACATGAGTCCACATATTCACCATATCAATACACCACTATGGATCCGCTCCCGTCTCCCTACGAGAACGCCATCCATAGCACTCACGCTTATCTTGCGCATTTTAGAGTATCCACTTTCACTTGTCTATGAACTGTAGAGGCAACCCAGAAGTCCTTTTCCGCGGACACGGCTATTCGAATAGATGATGTTAACCCTGCAGGGGTGTACTTCTTCACACACGCTCTCGCCACTTACCACCATGTACACGTCATGTATCTCAGCAACCTTCAAGCGGAAGCCTAGCGAGGGAGTCGGCCATGACCTAACTAAACACACAAGTCTCTCATCCAGGTTTATCGCCTATTCGGGTTCCATCCGCAAGAAGATCCGGCCGGGGTGTCGCTCATGGCCCCAAACGATGTGTGCAGGGTTCCCAAGCCCACCATCCGGGTGCCACTTGGTACACCGGGCCACTGTGCCTAGTCTATCTCAAGCCCACCTGTACCGGGTGCCACTTAGTAGACTACTAGCACTACCTACAAACACCAGAAACTAGTTGCAACTCCTGGACAGAGATCATGTTGATTAATAAGTCGAGAGGGGTCGAGTTACCGGAACCCAATGTGTGGTAGTAACTGTTCATGGATCACAAACACAGAACTCAGTTCCTGAGGACGGCTACAATGAGACAACCCACCATGTACTCCTACATGGCCTCTCACCGCTACCTTTACCAAATCGTGTTCACACACTTAGCTCTCACACAGTAGAACATGCTCACCACATTCCAATCCATCCCCGATGAATCAGACCTGACACAACTCTAAGCAATAGCAGGCAAGACAAACAAGCATGAATGAGTAGGCACATCAGGGCTCAAACAACTCCTACTCATGCTAGTGGGTTTCATCTATTTACTGTGGCAATGACAGGTCATGCAGAGGAAAGGGGTTCAACTACCGCAGCATGTAACAGTTGAAACGTTGTTGTCCTAATGTAGTAAAAGAGAGCAGGAGCGAGAGAGTGGAATTGTATTGGAATGAACAAGGGGGTTTTGCTTGCCTGGCACTTCTGAAGATAGCATTGAGTCTTCATTAGTGTCAACGATCACAACGCCAGAACATCGTCTACCGAGAGGGGACAAATACCGGCAACAGAGAAGAAATTCAATCAATGCAATGCACAATATGATGCATGATCATGACATGGCAATATGAATGTGTTTTGGGCTAATGCAAGCTAGAACAGATTGAGATGAGTCCATTTGAACCAAAGATTCAAATGCAAACCCATTTATAAAGTCATATAAGTGCATTATCTTGTTTCATCTAAACAGAAAGGTTAGGTTGCTCTAACATGCATGAAACCAGTACAGATGGAAAGATTTGATTTTTTTGATAATTTTTCATATATAATTTATTTCATTCTGAGTTATAGATTATTTTCTATGATTTTTAGAAGTTAGCACTATTTTCTGGAATTTCCTGAAAAGGAATAAGTCCAGAAAATCTATTACTGCGTCAGCGTTGCGTCATGCTGACCTCAGCAGGTCAACAGGCGCCGTCCTGATCAAACTTGACCAGTGGAGCCCACTAGTCAGTGACTCAGCTAACTAACCGAGTTAGTTAGTGCTAATCTAACCCTAACTAGGCTGTTAGCAGGGCGGGCCCCACATGTCAGTGAGTTAGTGGCTAACTAAATTTAATTAGCGTCTAACTAAAATCTAAACTAATCTAACAGGGGCGGCCCCACCTGTCATTGACCCGGGGAAAGGTCAAACCTCCTGGTCGGCGGGGTCAAACCCGCCGGCGACTCGTCGCCGGCGACGACGGACGCGGCGGAGAGGCTCGGGATTCCTCTATGGGCACCATTCGAGGCGCCGTTGGGCCCTACGGACAGCTGGCGCAACGGCGCGTCCGTTGGTGCCCGTGGTTGTGCTTGGGGTGGCCGGATTCAACGACGGCGAGCTCGGTTGCGGCCGCCGGAGTTCGGGTGGCCACGGGTTAGCTGTTGCGGCGTGCAAACGGGCGGGTGCTAGCGCCAGGAATACTCTACGGAAGGTCGCGAACGCGTTGGGCTCGCCGGGGTGACCAAATGGTCACCGGAGCTACGCCAACGGCGAGCTTGGGTGGCGGCGTGCTATGGCCAGCAAGGAGGCGACAGCTAAGGCGAGCAAAAGGCAGCGGGGTTAGGGGGAAAGTGACGGGGAGCTCACGGCGCATCCAATGGAATCGTCGGAGGGCTCGGGGAGGTCTCCGCGGCGGCGAATTTGACGACGGCGTCCGGTGGCCGAGGCGGCGAGGAAGATGACGATGGTGTCGCTTCGGGCGTCCCGCGGGCACGTGCTTCGTCTTGAAGCTCCGTGGCGTCAAGGCGGAGCCTCTGGACAGCACGGAGGGGCGAGGGAGGAGGCAATGGCCACGGCAGTGGTGAGCGGCGACGATGGTGGCGTTCGGTAGCGGGAGAGAGAGGGCAGCAAGGGAGGGGAAGAGCACAGGGAAGAGTGAGGGAGGTCCGGGGGTGTCGTGGCGTCTCCAGGCACGTCGAGGAGGAAGCGGCAAGCAGGAGGTGGCCGGCGCGTGCACGCGCGCGTCGGGCACACACCCTCCTGCCTACTGGCAGGAGGTTGAAGACGGTGGCGGCTGCGGTGGGCTGGGCCGCACAGTGCTGGACCAGCACAGGAGCTGGGCCGGCTCTGGTGGGCTGCACAAGTAAGCACTTCTCTCTCTCTCATTTGTTTCTGTTTTCTATTTCTTTTCCTCTGTTTTGAATTAGTAACAATACTAACCCATTTTGGAAACTCGTGAATAATTTGTGGACTCTCTCTGGATTATTCCAGTGACCCACATTTAGTTTCAGAATCATTTGAGCACTTAAATATTTATAGTATTTAAATGCCCAAAGTCAAATAAAATATGATTTAATTCAAAAATCCAAAAATGATCAAAGAATATATTCATCATTTTTGGCAGAGGTTTCCACCTTAACCAGAAATCATGAACTTTTCTTAGGGACATTTTGGGTTTATTGAAAAGATTTTAATCCATCCTAGTTGAGTTGATTTAATGCTAGGGTTTGAACATCCCCATTTCAAGTTTCTTTCAAATATTAGACATGATGCACACATGAAGCTAGCCTAGTGCATTGCCAGAAGCTAGGGATGTGACAACTCACCCCTACTAAACAAGAATCTCGTCCCGAGATTCAAGACGTGAGGTAAGAAGACAGAGGGGACGCAAAGCTAACACGATCTTCATGATCCAACTGTCCTTCTCGAGGATGTTGATTCATTGCATCATCTTGATCTCGACGTCTTGCTTTGAGAACTTCATCCGACACGGGGACAGAAGAGCGAGATAACTCCACAAGAATGGATCATCTTAATGATCACAGGATCAACCCACGGAACGAGACGTAGAAACATCTCTTGAGCTGAGGGGCAAAACACATATGAGGGGCGATGGAAAGAAGCAGGTGACGAAGGTTCATATTAGAAGGCAACGATTCCATGCTTAGAAGATGGTGCATGGTTTCAAGATAGCGAGGAAATAATCGCCATGATTCCCTAATAGGGCACCTTAGGAAAGGTGACTCATGGAATTATTCCCTTATGTGGCAAGAAGAATTACTTTTTATACATAGATCATTGAGACTCGTTATGCCAACCTAAGGCAATCAAAATCGACCATTTGAAGGAGTTCAATAGAATCACATACTCGGACTAGAATGGATGATGTGGACTACCTTGTTGAAGACAACGCAGGGAAAGATTTTTGCTTGTCATCGGAAATGGATGGGACCCATGGTAGGACCACTCTTGAAGGTGATCCTAAACAACAATTACTGAGAGGGCAGCCCATGGAAATTGGCACAATGTCGGTGCAAGCTGGGAACAAAAGTAGATGTTGGGAATGTTCCAACCATCATATCTGCCTGAGATTCAGATCTGGTTGGTGTCAGGATATTCCAGACTCATCTAGTCTAGAGAGAAAAAATGAAAGATTGCAACACAAATCGACAAGATGACGTTGCGAGATTCTCAGGGAGTGTCTACAATAGCAAGCTCCAAAACATGAGCTGGTTCTACTACAACCCTGTGAACATGTTGTCCAAGACAAGAATGACCACATAGTAGTCTTATAATAAAACACTATCGAGTTCTGGTTAGGATCCATCATCAAGGATTTCGAAGTCTTTACGCGCGCTATACTTCTTTTCCTTGAACAAGTCAATCAGTGGCTTGGGTGCTAGGAATTCATATGTAACGAAGATGATTAGTCTAACATACCACAGAATACTTTGCACGTGCATGGCTGACTTGGGATGATTCCAGAGGAAGCAAAAACAATCTTTCTCGAATTCACGGCGGCAACTTGCACCTAATGCACGTGAACTTGGAGGAAGTCACTTCTTACACCAAACATGTATTTCATGAACGGGACATGAAGATAATGCTTACAAAAGTTTCCAACACTAGCTTGATGTTCAACATGAATCATGGAGGAGACGAGATGCTGCTGATGGGCTCAATAGCAACTCATCGGAATTTCCATATCACTGGACTTCCACGATCATGTGAACACGGTGATAGCATTGGTCAGACCAAAAGATGTAATGGTGTATGCTCGAGGATCAACCACGAGTAAGACAACATTACGAACATCGTTGGTTCTGATTTGACTTGACGATAGCCCATACTCAAGTCAAAGTTCTGACAAGGCATTAGATCCAACAACTGATCACGAGGACCGATCGATGGAGATATCATCTTTCTTTAACACACACACACACACAAAAGATATCCCTTAACATGAACTAAGTCGGACAAGCTTTTATCTTCCAACTCTCCAAGTTGTTGTTTAGCTTAACCAACTAGTTCAGGGGTATCCAACACAGATTCTTGGAGAATGGGTGGTTTGGAGGAAAACCAACATGATCACGAACTCAACATAGCGGTCAGGTGACAACCTGGTAATACTTCCGAGAAGATATTCGGAACATCATGAACCACCGATATGTTACTAAGTTTGAGAACAATCTTGCTTTTCAAGGCAAGACGATATGATCAAATAAGCAAAGTTTGACACCATCCTAACTATTGATCGAAAAGTGCACCGGAGATAAGGACTAGGTAGCACGATAAACCTTAGGGTGATGATTCAATAATCAACACGCTAAGGATAAGATTATTGGCCCTTAACTACCAAGCAACACAGTTGCTAGGAGTATTGATTTCACACATCACAATTCACTTGTCGGTATTCCGGTTATAATAACACGGGGGCCGAGGAATGAACGATGATGGCGAGGAGTATCACTAAATCAAGAATTCATAAGAGGTGGTGCAATTCTCATGACACTCTTGACATAAAGATGGTAACACTCCAAGGTAGAACAGAACAAAAACTGGATTGGCATTTTGATCTGTGGAATACAACTACTTTGACCCAATCCTAGATATGGACGAGGTACCGGAGTTTGTTTCTCCTAGTCATTCTGAAATAGAATGGCTTGATAGACCACAAGAGTAATAGGCATCGATGAACACGAGTGCACGACTACTCCTGACTATCAATTGATAGACGGGGTCGGAATACAACTAAAGAGGGACAATCCAAAGGAACATATAATTTTCTGAGTTGTGGATGCATGGTTTAGCATGTCGAACAAGTTCAATATATTTCTTCCGGATAACCCATGCAGAAGAAGAAGGACTGGCAGATTCACAATTGAATGGAGAACTCGTCAAGAGCACTCTGGTTGTGATCTTTTCATTCAAAGAACTTCTGCCATAGTGGTTCATGGTATTGGAAGAACGATATACCACAGACCACGAGGACTATCGCAAAGGTTACTAATATCCTAAAGGTACGAGCAACACTATCAACACGAGGTAAGTAGAGTGAATCTCGGGTCAAGAACCCAGGGGTAGAATACCTACTACTAAATGGCATCACGGGATGCTTTCGAGAATAATGGCCAGAATCATCACACTGGGGATACAAAGCATTGCTAAATTACTGAGTGGCTCCCTAAAACACCTAGGGTCATAATAATAGCTCCAACATATATGTCGAGGCAACAAAGTACCTCAACTCACCGATTAGTGTGCTTAATCCGGCCCAAAAGGACATCAGGTACGGGAGGAAGGGATTTGCAAATACATCAGACTGTTTAGAAACCTGGGACGACTCGGATAGCATAACGACTGTAAATGATCAAAAATACTTGAGACATCCTGCAAAATAGTGGCATGACCACTCAACATCACAATATCAAGGTTCCGAGACCAACTATGAACATACGGAACTAGTAGGAACTGAACTGAGGCTTAAATCGGTCAATCCCATAAGTCTACAGAGTAGTAACACGTGATCCTGATAGAAAGATGAGAAGCCTAGTTCTTAATCCCCGTAGAAAATAAGAGGTTGACTCAGATCAGAAGCGCATAAGGTAAAGGAGTAAAAAGAGCCTTACGTTCCCTTCCACAATCAATTCCCTTATATAACTAAAGCACTTCTAGACTCAACTTCGACCAGTTTGGCTTGGTAATCCTACATGCAGTCAGGCTCTGATACCAAAGCTGTCAGGACCCCGATTCCAAGTCACATCGATCTAGCCGGTAACACCTCATATCACTTTGCGGCCTCACGCACGGTATTCCCATGGATGTCGCCTTACCATGACCCGGGACCGTTTGCGCCTTTTGGCCCGCGTATATGATAGTGTCGCTAGCATCCATATGACAGAGAACCCAGGCCGACATGACTAGTCGTGAACCCAAAGTGGCACTAACTTACGGGGACAGGCATACATGAATCAACATCGAGCATGTCGGTCAGCAGCGTGTGAATCCGGGTTGTAGCACTGGGCTAACAGGACTCCGGGAACCCAGGCTATAGCAGGCTAGGCAGGACTCCGGATGTCACCGCGTGACATTTCCCCGAAGGGACAGACACAGGAATGAAGACAATCACATGCCGGCCAGTCAAGTGTTCCGGAGCAGTAGTGTCGGGCTAGCAGGACTCCGGTGAACCGGGCTGTAGCGGACTACTATGGCTCATGGAAGCACAAGACTACATTTCCCCATAAGATACGCTACCAAGGATAAACAACTAGGTTGTCGGATCCCACACATACCAAGCATTTCAATCATACACACAATATGCTCGATATGTGCAAATACAACATGGCATCACAACAAGACTCTACGACTCAGAGTATTATTCATTAGGCTCCGAAGAGCCAGATATTACAAACATGGGTCTCATGACCCAACATTCGGAGCATACAACTCAAAGCACATGCGGAAGCTTAACATGTCTGAGTACAGACATCTACAAATGAAAAAGGCGGCGAAGCCTGGCTATCTACCCGATCCTGCCGAGGGCACAAGATCGTAGCTGAGGTATCAAGCTAAACGTCGAAGTCCACACGAAACTACTAGCGAGACTGATGTCTCTCTGCAAAACATAAAATGGGCAAACGTGAGTACAATTGTACCCAGCAAGACTTACATCAGAACTATCTACATATGCATCAGTATCAAAGGGGGTGGTGGATTTTAACTGCAGCAAGCCAGCTTTGACTCGGTGGCTATCCTAAACTACAATTGCAAGTAACTCTTTTGAGGTGGCGCACACGAGTCCACATATTCACCATATCAATACACCACTATGGATCCGCTCCCGTCTCCCTACGAGAACGCCATCCATAGCACTCACGCTTATCTTGCGCATTTTAGAGTATCCACTTTCACTTGTCTATGAACTGTACAGGCAACCCAGAAGTCCTTTTCCGTAGACACGGCTATTCGAATAGATGATGTTAACCCTGCAGGGGTGTACTTCTTCACACACGCTCTCACCACTTACCACCATGTACACATCGTGTATCTCGGCAACCTTCAAGCGGAAGCCTGGCGAGGGAGTCGGCCACAACCTGACTAACCACACAAGTCTCTCGTCCAGTTTTATCGCCTATTCGGGTTCCATCCGCAAGGAGATCTGGCCGGGGTGTCGTTCACGGCCCCAAACAATGTGTGTAGGGTTCCCAAGCCCACCATCCGGGCGCCACTTGGTACATCGAGCCACTGTGCCTAGTCTGTCCCAAACCCACCTGTACCGGGTGCCACTTAGTAGACTACTAGCACTACCTACAAACACCAGAAACTAGTTGCAACTCCTGGATAGAGATCATGTTGATTAATAAGTCGAGAGGGGTCGAGTTACCGGAACCCAATGTGTGGTAGTAACTGTTCATGGATCACAAACACAGAACTCAGTTCCTGAGGACGGCTGCAATGAGACAACCCACCATGTACTCCTACATGGCCTCTCACTGCTACCTTTACCAAATCATATTCGCACACTTAGCTCTCACACAGTAGGACATGCTCACCACATTCCAATCCATCCCCGATGAATCAGACCTGACACAACTCTAAGCAATAGCAGGCAAGACAAACAAGCATGAATGAGTAGGCACATCAGGGCTCAAACAACTCCTACTCATGCTAGTGGGTTTCTTCTATTTACTGTGGCAATGACAGGTCATGCAGAGGAAAGGGGTTCAACTACCGCAGCATGTAACAGTTGAAACGTTGTTGTCCTAATGCAGTAAAAGAGAGCAGGAGCGAGAGAGTGGGATTGTATCGGAATGAACAAGGGGGTTTTGCTTGCCTGGCACTTCTGAAGATAGCATTGAGTCTTCATTAGTGTCAACGATCACAATGCCGGAACATCGTCTATCGAGAGGGGAGAAATACCGGCAACAGAGAAGAAATTCAATCAATGCAATGCACAATATGATGCATGATCATGACATGGCAATATGAATGTGTTTTGGGCTAATGCAAGCTAGAACAGATTGAGATGAGTCCATTTGAACCAAAGATTCAAATGCAAACCCATTTTATAAAGTCATATAAGTGCATTATCTTGTTTCATCTAAACAACAAGGTTAGGTTGCTCTAACATGCATGAAACCAGTATAGATGAAAAGATTGGATTTTTTTGATAATTTTTCATATATAATTTATTTCATTCTGAGTTATAGATTATTTTCTATGATTTTCAGAAGTTAGCACTATTTTCTGGAATTTCCTGAAAAGGAATAAGTCCAGAAAATCTATTACTGCGTCAGCGTTGCGTCATGCTGACCTCAGCAGGTCAACAGGCGCCGTCCAGGTCAAACCTGACCAGTGGAGCCCACTGGTCAGTGACCCAGCTAACTAACCGAGTTAGTTAGTGCTAATCTTACCCTAACTAGGTTGTTAGCAGGGCGGGGCCCACATGTCAGTGAGTTAGTGGCTAACTAAATTTAGTTAGCGTCTAACTAAAATCTAAACTAATCTAATAGGGGCGGCCCCACCTGTCATTGACTCGGGGAAAGGTCAAACCTCCTGGTCGGCGGGGTCAAGTCGCCGGCGACGACAGACGCGGCGGAGAGGCTCGGAATTCCTCTACGGGCACCATTCGAGGCGCCGTTGGGCCCTACGGACAGCTGGCGTAACGGCGCGTCCGTTGGTGCCTGTGGTTGGGCTTGGGGTGGCCGGAGTCAACGACGGCGAGCTCGGTTGCGGCCGCCGGAGTTCGGGTGGCCACGGGTTAGCTGTTGCAGCGTGCAAACGGGCGGGTGCTAGCGTCAGGAATACTCTACGGAAGGTCGCGAACGCGTTGGGCTCGCCGGGGTGACCAAATGGTCACCGGAGCTACGCCAACGGCGAGCTCGGGCGGCGGCGTGCTATGGCCAGCAAGGAGGCAACGGCTAAGGCGAGAAAAATGTAGTGGGGTTAGGGGAAAGTGACGAGGAGCTCACGGCGCATCCAATGGAATCGTCGGAGGGCTCGGGGAGGTCTCCGCGGCGGCGAATTCGACGACGGCGTCCGGTGGCCGAGGCGGCGAGGAACATGATGATGGCGTCGCTTCGGGCGTCTCGCGGGCGCGTGCTTCGTCTTGAAGCTCCGTGGCATCGAGGCGGAGCCTCTGGACAGCACGGAGGGGCGAGGGGGGAGGCGATGGCCGCGGCAGCGGGGAGCGGCGACGATGGTGGCGTTCGGTCGCGGGAGAGAGAGGGCAGCAAGGGAGGCGAAGAGCGCAGGGAAGAGTGAGGGAGGTCCGGGGGGGTGACGTGGCTCTCCAGGCGCGTCGAGGAGGAAGCGGCAAGCAGGAGGTGGCCGGCGCGTGCACGCGCGCGTCGGGCACACGCCCTCCTGCCTACTGGCAGGAGGTTGAAGACGGTGGCGGCTGCGGTGGGCTGGGCCGCACAGTGCTGGACCAGCATAGGAGCTGGGCCGGCTCTGGTGGGCTGGCTCTGGTGGGCTGCACAGGTAAGCACTTTTATTGCATTAGGACAACAACGATTCATCTTCGGAAGTGTCAGGCAAGCAAAACCCCCTTGTTCATTCCGATACAATCCCACTCTCTCGCTCCTGCTCTCTTTTACTGCATTAGGACAACAACGATTCATCTGTTACTTGCTGCGGTAGCTGAACCCCTTTATTCTCTGCATGACCTGTCATTGCCACAGTAAATAGATGAAACCCACTAGCATGAGTAGGAGTTGTTTGAGCCCTGATGTGCCTACTAATTCATGCTTGTTTGTCATGCCTGCTATTGCTTAGAGCTGTGTCAGGTCTGATTCATCGGGAATGAATTGGAAAGTTGTGAACATGTCCTACTGTGTGAGAGCTAAGGGTGTGAACACGATTTGGTAAAGGTAGCGGTGAGAGGCCATGTAGGAGTACATGGTGGGTTGTCTCATTGAAACCGTCCTCAGGAACTGAGTTCTGTGTTTGTCATCCATGAACAGTTACTACCACACATTGGGTTCCGGTAACTCGACCCCTCTCGGCTTATTAACCGCCTCGATCTCTGTCCAGGAGTTGCAACTAGTTTTTGGTGTTTGTAGGTTGTGTTAGTAGTCTACCAAGTGGTACCCGGTACAGGTGGGCTTGGGACAGACTAGGCACCGTGGCACGGTGTACCAAGCGTAGATCCATCCGTCGAGGTGGGCTTGGGAACCCTGTTCAGATCGTTTGGGGCCGTGAGCGACACCCCGGCCGGATCTCCTTGCGGATGGAACCCGAATAGGCGATAAACCTGGACTAGAGACTTGTGTGGTTAGTCAGGTCGTGGCCGACTCCCTCGCCAGGCTTCCGGTTGAAGGTTGCCGAGGTACACGACGTGTACATGGTGGTAAGTGGCGAGAGCGTGTGTGATGAAGTACACACCTGCAGGGTTAACATGATCTATTCGAATAGCCGTGTCCGCGGAAATGGACTTCTGGGTCGCCTGTACAGTTCATAGACAAGTGAAAGTGGATAATCTAAAATGTGCAAGATAAGCGTGAGTGCTATGGATGGCGTTCTCGTAGGGAGACGGGAGCGGATCCATAGTGGTGTATTGATATGGTGAATATGTGGACTCGTGTGCGCCACCTCAAAAGAGTTACTTGCAGTCATAGTTCAGCATAGCCACCGAGTCAAAGCTGGCTTGCTGCAGTTAAACTCCACCACCCCCTTTGTTGATACCGATGCATATGTAGATAGTCCTGATGTAAGTCTTGCTGGGTACATTTGTACTCACGTTTGCTTATTTTATGTTTTGCAGAGAGACGTCAGTCTCGCTAGTAGTTCCATGTGGACTTCGACGTTTAGCTTGTTACCTCAGCTACGATCTTGTGCCCTCGGCAGGATCTGGTAGATAGTCAGGCTTCTCAGCCTTTTTCATTTATAGATGTCTGTACTCAGACATGTTAAGCTTCCGCATGTGCTTTGACTTGTATGCTCTGAATGTTGGGTCATGAGACCCATGTTTGTAATATCTGGCTCTTCGGAGCCTAATGAATAAATACTCTGAGTCGTAGAGTCTTGTTGTGATGCCATGTTGTATTTGCACATATCGAGCATATTGTGTGTATGATTGAAATGCTTGGTATGTGTGGGATCCGACAACCTAGTTGTTTATCCTTGGTAGCCTCTCTTATGGGGAAATGTAGTCTTGTGCTTCCATGAGCCATAGTAGTCCGCTACAGCCCGGTTCACCGGAGTCCTGCTAGCCCAGCACTACTGCTCCGGAACACTTGACTGGCCGGCATGTGATTCACTTCGTTCCTGTGTCTGTCCCTTCGGGGAAATGTCACGCGGTGACATCCGGAGTCTTGCCTAGCCTGCTACAGCTCGGGTTCCCGGAGTCCTGTTAGCCCAGTGCTACAGCCCGGATTCACACGCTGCTGACTGACATGCTCGATGTTGATTCATGTATGCCTGTCCCCGTAAGTTAGTGCCACTTTGGGTTCATGACTAGTCATGTCGGCCCGGGTTCTCTGTCATATGGATGCTAGCGACACTATCATATACGTGAGCCAAAAGACGCAAACGGTCCCAGGCCATGGTAAGGCGACACCCGTGGGAATACCGTGCGTGAGGCCGCAATCTGATATGAGGTGTTACCGGCTAGATCGATGTGACTTGGAATCGGGGTCCTGACAGCTTTGGTATCAGATTCATGTAAATGCTTTGGTGCACTCTTTGGTCAACGAGTTAGGATTGTATCAATTCCTCGCTCTCTTTTTTCACATCGTTTTGCCCTGAAAAGCAAGTTTGTTCTCGAGCTTAGTAACATATCGGTGGTTCGTGATTTCTCGAATATCTTCTCGGAAGTGTTACCAGGTTGACACCTGACCGCTATGTTGAGCTCGTGATCAAATGGTTTTCCAATAAACCACTCTTTCTCCAAGAATCTGTGTTGGATACGTTGAGCTAGTTGGTTAAGCCAAACAACAACTTGGAGAGTTGGAAGATAAAAGCTTGCCTGACTTAGTTCTTTCCAAAGGATATCTCTTGTGTGTGTTTGTTGTAGAAAGATGATTTCTTCAACGATTGGTCCTCGTGATCAATTAATGGACCTATCCTCTTAACCAAACTTTGGTTTGAGTATGGGCTATTGTCAAATCAAATCAGAACAAACAATGTTCATAATGTTGTCTTACTCGTGGTTGATTTCTCGAGCATACACCATTATATCTTTTGGGCCTGACCAATGCTATTCCCGTGTTTACCTAATTTTGGAATTCCATCTATATGGAAGCCTGGATGGATTGTTGCTGAGCCCATTGACAACAATCCCGTCTTGTCCATGATTTTGTTGAGCATTAAGCTAGTGTTGGAAACTTTTATAAGCATTATCTTCATGTTCCGTCCATGAAGCATGTGTTCGGATGAAAGAAGTGACTCTCTCTAATTCACGTGCACTTGGTGTAAGTTGCCGCCGTGGATCCAAGAAAGCTTGTTTTGCTTCCTCTGGAATCATCCCAAGTTAGTCATGCATGTGCGAAGTATTCTATGGTTTGATAGACTGATCATCTTCATTCTGTAATGTATCCCTGGCACACGAAGCCACTGATTGATTTGTTCAAGGAGAAGAAGTTCCTTCTTAAGAATCATGACTTATGTTAGGACTTTGTTATCCTCGTTGATGGTCCCCCACCTGAACTCGGTAGTGTTTTCTTGTAAGACTACTATGTGTTCATGCTTGTCTGGGACAGCGTGTTCACATGTTGTAGCAGAACCAGCTCATGTTTTGGAGCTTGCTATCATAGTTCATCCCCTGAGAATCTCGCAACGTCATCTCGTCAGTTGGTGTTGCAAACCTTCATTTTTCTTCCTAGACTTGAGGAGTCTGGAATATCCCGACACCAACCAGATCTGAATCTCAGGCAGATGTGATGGTTGAACGTTTCCCAAGAACTATACTAATGGTCTCTCTGTTACCGGTAAGTGGATGTCGTGGCCAACACACCCAGCCGGAAGACCTATTATTGTAGTATCTTGATTGAGAAAGTTGGCCACCTCTCCATAAGGATTTCATAAGATTCTACTTCCGTAGATATTCCTTATGGACTCTTGTGCTCCCGAAGTCCGACCTTTTACTTGATGTTCTACGTACCAGACCATTGTAATAAATGGGTTGCAGTAGCACATCAAGGAGAACATTAGAAGCGGAGTGCTAGATGTCTCTCGGTCGATCATCCAGATTTGCTTCTTTGGCATTGCCAAGGAAAAATCTGAGAAAGTGATGTCCTCCTTTGCACCTGCATCCTCCATCACCGTTCATCATGGTAGTATGTTGTGCTGCCAGGATCCTCGACACGGATATTGGTAAAACTTGATGAATATGGAAATGCTCAAGTTCTTGAGAGCACGCGCAAACATTAGGTGACATCATCGGCACTAACTGGGATTGGCCCCAATTTCCTCGGTTATGTTATAACCTTTCCAATAGTGGAATCACTCTCTACTATTGGGTTTATCCCCAGTTACTAGAATCATTCCCATCATTTGCATTTTGTTCCCAGCTTGCATCTCAGTAATTACTGTTTAGGATCATCTTCAAAGGTGGACTTACCATGAGTCCCATTCATTTCCGATGATAAGCAAAATCATCCATGGTGTTGTCATCAACAAGGTAGTCCACATCAACCATTCTAGTCCGATTATGCCATTCTTTAGAATTCGTTCACTCGATCGTTGTGATTGCCTTACGCTGGTATGAAGAGTTTCAATGATCTCTGAATCAAAAGTAATTCTTTTTGCCACTTAAGGGAAGAATTCTACGAGTCACCTTTTCCAAGGTGCCCCATTATCGAATCATGGCAATTCTTCCTCGCTATCCTGAAACCTTCGTCAAATTGTTTCTTCCGTCCCTTCTGATGCATGTTTTGCCTCTCAGCTCCATAGATATTTCTATGTCCCATTCCGTGAGTTGATCTTGTGATCATTAAGATGATCCTAAGTTGCTCGAACCTCAGGAAGATTGATTCTTCTAAAAATTCTCCCTCTCTATTCGTTGTTATGTTGGATGTAGTTCTCAAAGCGAGACCTTGAGATCAAGGGATGCAATGAATCAACATCTCCGAGAAGAACAATTGGATCGTGAAGATTATGTTAGTTTGCGTTCCCCTTTCATCTTACCCTACGCTTGAATCTCGGGACGAGATTTTTGTTTAGTGGGGGTGAGTTGTCACATCCCTAGTTCTGTTTTGCTCTAGGCTAGCTAGTCATGTGTGCATCATGTTTAAATTTCAATGAATTTGAAATGGGGACATGTGAAAGCCTCAGAAATCATTTCTGAAAAAGACCAAGATAAATATTGCTTCAAATAGGTCCAAGAAAATGTTCATGTTCCTCTATGGAAATATTGGCCAGAATTAAAATTCAAACCAATATTTTTAGGAGCTCATAAATATTTGTTTTGGGCATTTGAAGCTAATGCAATAATTAATTGCATTGGATATATATACATGTTATATATTTTATATATGTCCAATAATTCTGGGTAAATGTGAGGGGCTCTGGAATAATCCAAATAGTCCCTACAAAAATTTACCAGAAGCATATAAAATGATTTAGCGCAGAGACTAAATCAAAACAGAGTTAAAACAAATGGGAAAACAAAAACTAAAATAGAAAGTAAAGAGAGAGAGAGAGAGGGAGTTACCTGGCCTTTCAGGCGGCCCAGCTGGCGGCCCAGCAGGCTGGCCCAGCCCAGCTTCCCGCCTGTCGTCTTCCTCCTCGTGCCAGTGGGCATGAGGGCGTGTGGCCGCCGCGCGTGCCCACGCGCTTGGCCACCTCCTGCTTGGTTGGCCTCCCCGACCCCTCTGGACGACGCCACGCGCCACCCCGGGCCCTCTCACTCCTCCCTCCATGCTCATCCCCTCCCTTGTCTCTCTCCCGCGACAACCGAGCAGAGCTCGTCGCCACCGCTCGCCGTTGCCGCACCCACAGCCTTCCCCGCGCCTCTCCGACGTAACCACGAGCTCCACCACGACGTCGTCGTCCTCTCCATCAAGTCACGCGGCGCCAGAAGCCTTGCTGCATCTCCAACGCCGC
Source organism: Triticum aestivum (assembly GCF_018294505.1). NCBI lineage: Eukaryota > Viridiplantae > Streptophyta > Magnoliopsida > Poales > Poaceae > Triticum > Triticum aestivum. Next base: position 309,847,679 of record NC_057814.1, on the reverse strand, counting down.
CGATCTCGACCTCGGGCGCCGGTGATCCCCACCATCGTTTCGCCGGACCCCGTGCCTCCCCTGCCTCGCCAGCAGTACCAGAAGAACCGCGATGAGCCGTTGCACCGTTTCCCCCTTGCCTCATTGCGTGATTCGCCCCCTAGCCGCATCAACCACCAGAGCCGACCACTCCCCGCCGCCGGCCATGTCGCCGCCGCGGTTGCAACACCCGCACGCCGCACCAGAGCACGTAGGCGTGCTCAGTGCTTCCTCAGGAAGCCGCAGACCGCACCAGTTCCCCTCGAAACGCGCTGTGGCGCCTAACCCGTCGGTGCCCGAGCTCCGGCCGCCGCCGCGAGCTCGCTTCCGGCGAGCTCGGTCCGTCCCAGCCCCTCCCGTCTGCCCTAGCAGATGCACGCGAACGCCAGCTCGCCGTAGCTCCAAACCGCGCCGCAAATTGTTGCTAGTTGCATTAGCTCAAAACACATTCATATTGCCATGTCATAGCATGCATCATATTGTGCATTGCATTGATCGTGTTTCTTCTCTGTTTGCCGGTATTGTCCCCTCTCAGTAGACGTTGCTTCGACGATGCGATCGATGACACCGATGAAGAGCTATACTATCTTCGGAAGTGTCAGGCAAGCAAAAACCCCTTGTTCATTCCGATACAATCCCACTCTCTCGCTCCTGCTCTCTTTTACTGCATTAGGACAACAACGATTCATCTGTTACTTGCTGCGGTAGCTGAACCCCTTTATCCTCTGCATGACCTGTCATTGCCACAGTAAATAGATGAAACCCACTAGCATGAGTAGGAGTTGTTTGAGCCCTGATGTGCCTACTCATTCATGCTTTTTTGTCATGCCTGCTATTGCTTAGAGTTGTGTCAGGTCTGATTCATCGGGGATGAATTGGAAAGTGGTGAACATGTCCTACTGTGTGAGAGCTAAGGGTGTGAACACGATTTGGTAAAGGTAGCGGTGAGAGGCCATGTAGGAGTACATGGTGGGTTGTCTCATTGAAACCGTCCTCAGGAACTGAGTTCTGTGTTTGTGATCCATGAACAGTTACTACCACACATTGGGTTCCGGTAACTCGACCCCTCTCGGCTTATTAACCGCCTCGATCTCTGTCCAGGAGTTGCAACTAGTTTCTGGTGTTTGTAGGTTGTGTTAGTAGTCTACCAAGTGGTACCCGGTACAGGTGGGCTTGGGACAGACTAGGCACCGTGGCACGGTGTACCAAGCGTAGATCCATCCGTCGAGGTGGGCTTGGGAACCCTGTTCACATCGTTTGGGGCCGTGAGCGACACCCCGGCCGGATCTCCTTGCGGATGGAACCCGAATAGGCGATAAACCTGGACTAGAGACTTGTGTGTTTAGTCAGGTCGTGGCCGACTCCCTCGCCAGGCTTCCGCTTGAAGGTTGCCGAGGTACACGACGTGTACATGGTGGTAAGTGGCGAGAGCGTGTGTGACGAAGTACACCCCTGCAGGGTTAATGTGATCTATTCGAATAGCCGTGTCCGCGGAAATGGACTTCTGGGTTGCCTGTACAGTTCATAGACAAGTGAAAGTGGAGACTCTAAAATGCGCAAGATAAGCGTGAGTGCTATGGATGGCGTTCTCGTAGGGAGACGCGAGCGGATCCATAGTGGTGTATTGATATGGTGAATATGTGGACTCGTGTGCGCCACCTCAAAAGAGTTACTTGCAGTCGTAGTTCAGGATAGCCACCGACTCAAAGCTGGCTTGCTGCAGTTAAACTCCACTACCCCCTTTGTTGATACCGATGCATATGTAGCTAGTTCTGATGTAAGTCTTGTTGGGTACATTTGTACTCATGTTTGCCTATTCTATGTTTTGCAGAGAGACATCAGTCTCACTAGTAGTTCCGTGTGGACTTCGACGTTTAGCTTGTTACCTCAGCTACGATCTTGTGCCCTCGGCAGGATCTAGTAGATAGTCAGGCTTCTCAGCCTTTTTCATTTGTAGATGTCTGTACTCAGACATGTTAAGCTTCCGCATGTGCTTTGACTTGTATGCTCTGAATGTTGGGTCATGAGACCCATGTTTGTAATATCTGGCTCTTCGGAGCCTATTGAATAAATACTCTGAGTCGTAGAGTCTTGTTGTGATGCCATGTTGTATTTGCACATATCGAGCATATTGTGTGTATGATTGAAATGCTTGGTATGTGTGGGATCCGACAACCTAGTTGTTTATCCTTGGTAGCCTCTCTTGTGGGGAAATGTAGTTTTGTGCTTCCATGAGCCATAGTAGTCCGCTACAGCCCGGTTCACCGGAGTCCTGCTAGCCCAGCACTACTGCTCTGGACACTTGACTGGCCGGCATGTGTTTCATATCGTTCCTGTGTCTGTCCCTTCGGGGAAATGTCACGCGGTGACATCCGGAGTCCTGCCTAGCCTGCTACAGCCCGGGTTCCCGGAGTCCTGTTAGCCCAGTGCTACAGCCCGGATTCGCACGCTGCTGACCGACACGTTCGATGTTGATTCATGTATGCCTGTCCCCATACGTTAGTGCCGCTTTGGGTTCACGACTAGCCATGTCGGCCCGGGTTCTCTGTCATATGGATGCTAGCGACACTATCTTATACATGAGCCAAAAGGCGCAAACGGTCTCGGACCATGGTAAGGCGACACCCGTGGGAATACCGTGCGTGAGGCCGCAAAGTGATATGAGGTGTTACCGGCTAGATCGATGTGATTTGGAATCGGGGTCCCGACAGCTTTGGTATCAGAGCCTGACTGCCTGTAGGTTTACGAAGCCAAACTGGTCGAAGTTGAGTCTAGAAATGCTTTAGTTATATAAGGGAATTGATTGTGGAAGGGAACGTAAGGCTCTTTTTACTCCTTTACCTTATGCCCTTCTGATCTGAGTCACCCTCTTCTCTTCTGTGGGGATTAAGAACTAGGCTTCTCATCTTTCTATCAGGATCACGTGTTACTAATCCGTAGACTCGTAGGATTGTTGGTTTCAAGCCTCAGTTCAGTTTCTACTACTTCCATGAGTTGACAGTTCATCCCAGAACCTTGATATGATGTTGTTAAGTGACTATGCAAATCCTTGTGAATGTCTCAAATCCTTTGAGCATTTACAGCCGTTATGTTGTCCGAGTCATCCCAGGTTTCTAAACAACCTGATGCATTTGCAAAATCCTTTCCCTCTGTTTTTGCGTCCCTTTGGGCCAGATTAACCACACTAATCAGTGAGTTGAGGTACTCTGTTGCCTCGACATATATGTTGGAGCTATTATTATGACCCTAGGTGTTATAGGGAGTCACCTAGTAATCTAGCCATGTTTTGTGTTCCCAGTGTGATGATTCTGGCCATTATTCTCGAAAGCATCCCGTGATGCCATTTAGTAGTAGGTATTCTATTTCTGGGTTCTTGAACCCAAGATTCACTCTACTTACCTCGTGTTGATAGTGTTGCTAGTTCCTTTAGGATATTAGTAACCTTTGTGATAGTCTTCGAGGTCCGTGGTATCTCATTCTTCCAATACCATGAACCATTATGGCAGAAGTTCTTTTAACCAAAAGATCACAACCAGGGCGCTCATGACGAGTTCTCCATTCACATTGTGAATCTGCCAGTCCTTCTCCTTCTGCATGGGTTATCCGGAAGAAATATGTTGAACTTGTTCGACATACTAATCCATGCATCCACAACTCAGATAATCATATGTTCTTTTGGGTTGTCCCTCTTTAGCTGTATTCCGGCCCTCGTCTATCAATTGATAGTCAGGAGTAATTGTGCATTTGTGTTATCGATGCCTATTATTCTTGTGGTCTGTCAAGCCATTCTAATCCGGAATGACTAGGAGAAACAAACTCCAGTACCTCGTCCATCTTTGGGATTGGGTCAAAGCAATTGTATTCCGCAGACCAAAATGCCAATCCAGTTTTTGCTCTGCTCTACCTTGGAGTGTTACCATCTTTATGCCAAGAGTGTCATGAGAATTGCACCACCTCTCATGAATTCTTGATGTAGTGATACTTCTCGCCATCATTATTCATCTCTCGGTCTCCGTGTTGGTTGTAACCGGAATGCTGACAAGTGAACTGTGATGTGTGAAATCAATACACCTAGCAACCGTGTTGCTTGGTAGTTTATGGACATTAATATCATTCTTAGCGTGTTGGTTATTGAATCATCATCCTAAGATTGATCGTGCTACCTAGTCCTTATTTCTGGTGCACTCTCAATCAATGAGTTAGGATTTTGTCAACCCCTTGCTCAGTTGATCATATCGTCTTGCTCTGAAAAGCAAGATTGTCCTCGAGCTTAGTAACATATCGGTGGTTCATGATTTTCCGAATATCTTCTCAGAAGTATCCCCAGGTTGTCACCTGACCGCTATGTTGACCTCGTGATTAAATGGTTTTCCTATAAACCACTCTTTCTCCAAGAATCTGTGTTGGATACCCCTGAGCTAGTTGGTTAAGCTGAACAACAACTTGGAGAGTTGGAAGATAAAAGCTTATCTGACTTAGTTCTTTCCAAAGGATATCTCTTGTGTGTGTGTTTGTTGCAGAAAGATGATTTCTTCATCGATTGGTCCTCGTGATCAATTAATGGACCTATCATCTTAACCAAACTTTGATTTGAGTATGGGCTATTGTCAAATCAAATCAAAACCAACGATGTTCATAATGTTGTCTTACTCGTGGTTGATTCCTCGAGCATACACCATTATATCTTTTGGGCCTGACCAATGCTATTCCCGTGTTTACCTAATTTTGGAATTCCATCTATATGGAAGCCTGGATGGATTGTTGCTGAGCCCATTGAAAACAATCCCGTCTTGTCCATGATTTTGTTGAGCATTAAGCTAGTGTTGGAAACTTTTATAAGCATTATCTTCATGTTCTGTCCATGAAGCATGTGTTCGGATGAAAGAAGTGACTCTCTCTAATTCACGTGCACTTGGTGTAAGTTGCCGCCGTGGATCCGAGAAAGCTTGTTTTGCTTCCTCTGGAATCATCCCAAGTTAGTCATGCATGTGCGAAGTATTCTATGGTTTGATAGACTGATTATCTTCATTCTGTAATGTATCCCTGGCACACGAAGCCACTGATTGATTTGTTCAAGGAGAAGAAGTTCCTTCTTAAGAATCATGACTTATGTTAGGACTTTGTTATCCTCGTTGATGGTCCCCCACCTGAACTCGGTAGTGTTTTCTTGTAAGACTACTATGTGGTCATGCTTGTCTGGGACAGCGTGTTCACATGTTGTAGCAGAACCAGCTCATGTTTTGGAGCTTGCTATCATAGTTCATCCCCTGAGAATCTCGCAACGTCATCTCGTCAGTTGGTGTTGCAAACCTTCATTTTTCTTCCTAGACTTGAGGAGTCTGGAATATCCCGACACCAACCAGATCTGAATCTCAGGCAGATGTGATGGTTGAACGTTTCCCAAGAACTATACTAATGGTCTCTCTGTTACCGGTAAGTGGATGTCGTGCCCAACACACGCAGCCGGAAGACCTATTATTGTAGTATCTTGATTGAGAAAGTTGGCCACCTCTCCATAAGGATTTCATAAGATTCTACTTTCGTAGATATTCCTTATGGACTCTTGTGCTCCCGAAGTCCGACCTTTTACTTGATGTTCTACGTACCAGACCATTGTAATAATGGGTTGCACCAGCACATCAAGGAGAACATTAGAAGCGGAGTGCTAGATGTCTCTCGGTCGATCATCCAGATTTGCTTCTTTGGCATTGCCAAGGAAAAATCTGAGAAAGTGATGTCCTCCTTTGCACCTGCATCCTCCATCACCGTTCATCATGGTAGTATGTTGTGCTGCCAGGATCCTCGACACGGATATTGGTAAAACTTGATGAATATGGAAATGCTCAAGTTCTTGAGAGCACGCGCAAGCATTAGGTGTCATCATCGGCACTAACTGGGATTGGCCCCAATTTCCTCGGTTATGTTATAACCTTTCCAAGGAATCACTCTCTACTATTGGGTTTATCCCCAGTTACTAGAATCATTCCCATCATTTGCATTTTGTTCCCAGCTTGCATCTCAGTAATTACTGTTTAGGATCATCTTCAAAGGTGGACTTACCATGAGTCCCATTCATTTCCGATGATAAGCGAAATCATCCATGGTGTTGTCATCAACAAGGTAGTCCACATCAACCATTCTAGTCCGATTATGCCATTCTTTAGAATTCGTTCACACGATCGTTGTGATTGCCTTACGCTGGTATGAAGAGTTTCAATGATCTCTGAATCAAAAGTAATTCTTTTTGCCACTTAAGGGAAGAATTCTACGAGTCACCTTTTCCAAGGTGCCCCATTATGGAATCATGGCAATTCCTCCTCGCTATCCTGAAACCTTCGTCAAATTGTTTCTTCCGTCCCTTCTGATGCATGTTTTGCCTCTCAGCTCCATAGATATTTCTATGTCCCATTCCGTGAGTTGTTCTTGTGATCATTAATATGATCCTAAGTTGCTCGAACCTCAGGAAGATTGATTCTTCTAAAAATTCTCCCTCTCTATTCGTTGTTATGTTGGATGTAGTTCTCAAAGCGAGACGTTGAGATCAAGGGATGCAATGAATCAACATCTCCGAGAAGAACAATTGGATCGTGAAGATTATGTTAGTTTGCGTTCCCCTTTCATCTTACCCTACGCTTGAATCTCGGGACAAGATTTTTGTTTAGTGGGGGTGAGTTGTCACATCCCTAGTTCTGTTTTGCTCTAGGCTAGCTAGTCATGTGTGCATCATGTTTAAATTTCAATGAATTTGAAATGGGGACATGTGAAAGCCTCAGAAATCATTTCTGAAAAAGACCAAGATAAATATTGCTTCAAATAGGTCCAAGAAAATGTTCATGTTCCTCTATGGAAATATTGGCCAGAATTAAAATTCAAACCAATATTTTTAGGAGCTCATAAATATTTTTTTGGGCATTTGAAGCTAATGCAATAATTATTTGCATTGGATATATATACATGTTATATATTTTATATATGTCCAATAATTCTGGGTAAATGTGAGGGGCTCTGGAATAATCCAAATAGTCCCTACAAAAATTTACCAGAAGCATATAAAATGATTTAGCGCAGAGACTAAATCAAAACAGAGTTAAAACAAATGGGAAAACAGAAACTAAAATAGAAAGTAAAGAGAGAGAGAGAGAGAGGGGGTTACCTGGCCTTTCAGGCGGCCCAGCTGGCGGCCCAGCAGGCTGGCCCAGCCCAGCTTCCCGCCTGTCGTCTTCCTCCTCGTGCCAGTGGGCACGAGGGCGTGTGGCCGCCGCGCGCGCCCACGCGCTTGGCCACCTCCTGCTTGGTTGGCCTCCCCGACCCCTCTGGACGACGCCACGTGCCACCCCGGGCCCTCTCACTCCTCCCTCCATGCTCATCCCCTCCCTTGTCTCTCTCCCGCGACAACCGAGCAGAGCTCGTCGCCACCGCTCGCCGTTGCTGCACCCACAGCCTTCCCCGCGCCTCTCCGACGTAACCACGAGCTCCGCCACGACGTCGTCGTCCTCTCCATCGAGTCACGTGGCACCAGAAGCCTTGCTGCATCTCCAACGCCGCCGATCTCGACCTCGGGCGCCGGTGATCCCCACCATCGTTTCGCCGGACCCCGTGCCTCCCCTGCCTCGCCAGCAGCACCAGAAGAACCGCGGTGAGCCGTTGCACCGTTTCCCCCTTGCATCATTGCGTGATTCGCCCCCTAGCCGCATCAACCACCAGAGTCGACCGCTCCCCGCCGCCGGCCATGTCACCGCGGCGGTTGCAACACCCGCACGCCGCACCAGAGCACGTAGGCGTGCTCAGCGCATCCTTAGGAAGCCGCAAACCCCACCAGTTCGCCTCGAAACGCGCTGTGGCGCCTAACCCGTCGGTGCCCGAGCTCCGGCCGCCGCCGCGAGCTCGCTTCCGGCGAGCTTGGTCCGTCCCAGCCCCTCCCGTCTGCCCTAGCAGATGCACGCGAACGCCAGCTCGCCGTAGCTCCAAACAGCGCCGCAAATCACCGCCTGTAGCGCCGTCCCGAGCAACTCCGGCGATCCTCCGCTGTCAGGTTTGGTCGCCGGCGTCCAACTCCGGTGGTTGGTGACGTGGCACCGTCATTAGCGCTAACTAACCCCCTAGAGTCACTGACGGTGGGCCCCACAGCGGGTCAAAGCCAGAGTCAACGCGGGGTTAACCGGAGTTCAACACTGTCTCAATGACATGCGGGTCCCACCGTCAGGTTTGACCGTGGTTGACTGCTGACGTCGCTATGACACACTGCTGACGTCATAAATACATTTGCTGGGATTTTCTTATTTAGTAATAAATCTGAAAATTCCAGAAAATGTTTAAAACTTCAAAAACCCATAGAAATTAATCTATAACTCCAAATGAAATGATTCATATATGAAAAATTATCAGAAAAATCCAAAGAATCTGTTTATGGCATCCTCATGCATGTTTGAACAACTTACAGCCATTTTATATGACAATTTGAATAAATGGCATTTGAAATGTCTTATATGGAGTTTGAATTTGAACCTAAGGTTCAAACCAACTCTATTTAATATGTTGCTAGTTGCATTAGCTCAAAACACATTCATATTGCCATGTCATAGCATGCATCATATTATGCATTGCATTGATCGTGTTTCTTCTCTGTTTGCCGGTATTGTCCCCTCTCAGTAGACATTGCTTCGACGATGCGATCGACGACACCGATGAAGAGCTATACTATCTTCGGAAGTGTCAGGCAAGCAAAACCCCCTTGTTCATTCCGATACAATCCCACTCTCTCGCTCCTGCTCTCTTTTTACTACATTAGGACATCAACGCTTCAACTGTTACTTGCTGCGGTAGCTGAACCCCTTTATCCTCTGCATGACCTGTCATTGCCACAGTAAATAGATGAAACCCACTAGCATGAGTAGGAGTTGTTTGAGCCCTGATGTGCCTACTCATTCTTGCTTGTTTGTCATGCCTGCTATTGCTTAGAGTTGTGTCAGGTCTGATTCATCGAGGATGAATTGGAAAGTGGTGAACATGTCCTATTGTGTGAGAGCTAAGGGTGTGAACACGATTTGGTAAAGGTAGCGGTGAGAGGCCATGTAGGAGTACATGGTGGGTTGTCTCATTGAAACCATCCTCAGGAACTGAGTTCTGTGTTCGTGATCCATGAACAGTTACTACCACACATTGGGTTCCGGTAACTCGACCCCTCTCGGCTTATTAACCGCCTCGATCTCTGTCCAGGAGTTGCAACTAATTTCTGGTGTTTGTAGGTTGTGTTAGTAGTCTACCAAGTGGTACACGGTACAGGTGGGCTTGGGACAGACTAGGCACCATGGCACGGTGTACCAAGCGTAGATCCATCCGTCGAGGTGGGCTTGGGAACCCTGTTCACATCGTTTGGGGCCGTGAGCGACACCCCGGCCGGATCTCCTTGCGGATGGAACCCGAATAGGCGATAAACCTGGACGAGATACTTGTGTGGTTAGTGAGGTCGTGGCCGACTCCCTCGCCAGGCTTCCGCTTGAAGGTTGCCGAGGTACACGACGTGTACATGGTGGTAAGTGGCGAGAGCGTGTGTGACGAAGTACACCCCTGCAGGGTTAATATGATCTATTCAAATAGCCGTGTCCGCGGTAAAGGACTTCTGGGTTGCCTGTACAGTTCATAGACAAGTGAAAGTGGATACTCTAAAATGCGCAAGATAAGCGTGAGTGGTATGGATGGCGTTCTCGTAGGGAGACGGGAGCGGATCCATAGTGGTGTATTGATATGGTGAATATGTGGACTCGTGTGCGCCCCCTCAAAAGAGTTACTTGCAGTCGTAGTTAGGATAGCCACCGAGTCAAAGCTGGCTTGCTGCAGTTAAACTCCACCACCCCCCTTTGTTGATACCGATGCATATGTAGCTAGTTCTGATGTAAGTCTTGGTGGGTACATTTGTACTCACGTTTGCCTATTTTATGTTTTGCAGAGAGACGTTAGTCTCGCTAGTAGTTCCGTGTGGACTTCGACGTTTAGCTTGTTACCTCAGCTACAATCTTGTGCCCTCGGCAGGATCTGGTAGATAGTCAGGCTTCTCAGCCTTTTTCATTTATAGATGTCTGTACTCAGACATGTTAAGCTTCCGCATGTGCTTTGACTTGTATGCTCTGAATGTTGGTCCATGCAGAAGGGTAGGACTCGTGGTCATGCTTGTCTTGGTTAGCGTGTTCACTGGTTTGAAGCAGAACCAGCTCGTGTTTTGGAGCTTGCTATCGTAGCTCATGCCCTGAGAATCTCGCAACGTCATCTCGTCGAATTGGGTTGCAAACTTTCATTTTTCTTTCTAGACTTGATGAGTCTGGAATATCCCGACACCAACCAGATCTGAATCTCAGGCAGATGTGATGGTTGAACGTTTCCCAAGAACTATACTAATGGTCTCTCTGTTACCGGTAAGTGGATGTCGTGGCCAACACACCCAGCCGGAAGACCTATTATTGTAGTATCTTGATTGAGAAAGTTGGCCACCTCTCCATAAGGATTTCATAAGATTCTACTTCCGTAGATATTCCTTATGGACTCTTGTGCTCCCGAAGTCCGACCTTTTACTTGATGTTCTACGTACCAGACCATTGTAATAAATGGGTTGCACTAGCACATCAAGGAGAACATTAGAAGCAGAGTGCTAAATGTCTCTCGGTCGATCATCAAGATTCTGTTTCCTTAGCCTCGCTAAGGGGAAGTCTGAGAAGGTGTTATCTTCCTTTGTATCCGCATTGTCCATCACTATTCATCATGGAAGTAAGATATGATGCCAGGATCCTCGGCACGGATATTGGTAAAACTTGATGAATATGGAAATGCTCAAGTTCTTGAGAGCACGCGCAAGCATTAGGTGTCATCGTCAGCACTAACTGGGATTGGCCCACATTTCATCGGTTATGTTATAACCTTTCCAATAGTGGAATCACTCTCTACTGTTGGGTTTCTCCCAAGTTACTAGAATCATTCCCATCATTTGCATTTTGTTCCCAGCTTACACCTCAGTAATTACCGCTTAGGATCATCTTCAAAGTGGTCCTACTATGGGTCCAATCCATCCCCGATGATAAGCAAATCATCCATTTCGTTGTCTTCAACAAGGTAGTTCACATCGTCCATTCTAGCCCGAGTGTGTCGTTCCTCCGAACTCCCTCGAACGATCATTTGTGATTGCCTTAGGCTGGCATAAAGAGTTTCAATGATATTTATATCAAAAGTAATTCTTTTTGCCACTTAAGGGAATAATTCTACGAGTCACCTTTCCTAAGGTGCCCCGTTATGGAGTCATGGCAATTAACTACTCGCTGCTTTGGAACCCATGCACCATACTATCTAAGCGTGGGATTGTTGCCCACCAAGTCAAACCTCATCGTTTGTTCTTCCATCCCTCTCGATGTGTTCTGTGTCTCAACTCGAGATGTTTCAACATCTCATTCCGCGAGTTGATCTTGTATAGCTCGATCTTCGAGAAGATCAATCCTGTAGAGTTTCCCTCTCTTCCGTCATCATAGTTGGATGAAGCTCTCGAAAGAAATGATGTCAAGATCAAAATGATGCAATGAATCAACATCTCCGAGAAGAACAATTGGATCGTGAAGATTATGTTAGTTGCGTTCCCCTTTCACCTTACCCTACGCTTGAATCTCGGGACGAGATTCTTGTTTAGTGGGGGTGAGTTGTCACATCCCTAGATTCTGACATTGCACTAGGCTAACTTCATGTGTGCATCATGTTTAAACTTTGAAAGAAACTTGAAACGGGGATTGCCTAAACCCTAGCATTAAAGGAATTCACTAGGTTCAACCAAAATATTTTCAGTAAATCCAAATGGCTTTCAAAAATGATCATCATTCTTGGAAAATGCTGGAAACAGTAACCAGAGGTGATGCACATCTTTCCATGACATATTTGGGCTCTGGATTAAATCATACTCTATTTGCATTTGGGCATTTAAATGCTATTAAATATTTTAAATGCTCAAATAATCATAAAATAAAATGTTTACTGTAGGATATATTCCAAACAGTGATCATGAGTAGTTTCATGATTTTTGGAAGTGTCTAAGTATTTTTAATAAAGCCCTAAAGACTACAGAATATTAGAAAACAGAAACAAATAAAAAAGAGAGAGAAAGGAAACCTACCTGGGCCACTTACCTGGCCCAGCTCCTCCAGCCGGCCCAGCCCACCTGGCAAGTGCCAGTCGTCTTCCACCTCGCGCAAATCGGACGCGGAGCGCGTGCCCACGCGCGCGTGCCCGTAGCTTGCCACCTCCTGCTTGCCGCCGACCGCCTGGAGCTGGCTAAGGGCGCCACGCAACCCCTCTGGCCCTCTCTCACTCTCCCCGTGGCTCTCTCCCCTCTGCCCCCTTCCTCTCACCCGCGCCGAGCGCAGCCGTCGCCGCCGACGAGCACCACCGTAGCCACAGCCACCCCTCGCCCCTCCGACGTGCCCATGAGCTCCGTGACGTCGTCCTCGTCACCTCTACCGAGCCAAGCAAGCCGGGAAGCACTGCAGTGACGCCATCATCATCATCTACACCGACGGGCGCCCGAGATCGCCGTCGTCAATCCGTCGCCTCCGACGCTTCCCCGAGCACGTTGACCTTCTCTACCGCATCTTTGTGAGCTCCTACACCTTCCCCCGTGCTCACCCCCTATGTTCCCGCTCTCTAACCGCATCCCCGCCATGGCCGAGCACTCGCTGCCGCCGCCGCGAAGCTCGCCGCTGCTAGCTGCCCCGCCCGACCAACCCAAGCATGGAGTCGTGCTCCGGGTTTCTCCAGGAACCCGTAGCGCGCCTTAGGTCGCCCGCTCGTGCACCGTGGCCCTCGCACCCGTGCAAGCCGCAGCTGCACCGCCAAGGAACTCGACGCCGTCGACATTCCCGGCCACCCTAGCATCGCCTGAGGCCACCAACCTATGCGCCTCCTTGCTCCGGTTCCAACGCGCCCAGCCACGCGAGCTCTCATCGCCGGAGATGGCCAGACGAGGAGCGCCGCCGCGTCCTGATTAGCACCGGCGGCTAAACGCCGGCTAGGTGACGTGGCAGATTAGGTTAGCCACTAACCACGTGGTTAGTTTAACCCAGTGACACTGACACCGGGCCCCACGACGGGTCAAAGCTGAGTCAACGCGGGGTTAACCGGAGTTCAACACTGTCTCAATGACATGCGGGTCCCACCGTCAGGTTTGACCGTGGTTGACTGCTGACGTCGCTATGACACACTGCTGAGGTCATAAATACATTTGCTGGGATTTTCTTATTTAGTAATAAATCTGAAAATTCCAGAAAATGTTTAAAACTTCAAAACCCATAGAAATTAATCTATAACTCCAAATGAAATGATTCATATATGAAAAATTATCAGAAAAATCCAAAGAATCTGTTTATGGCATCCTCATGCATGTTTGAACAACTTACAGCCACTGTATATGACAATTTGAATAAATGGCATTTGAAATGTCTTATATGGAGTTTGAATTTGAACCTAAGATTCAAACCAACTCCATTTAATATGTTGCTAGTTGCATTAGCTCAAAACACATTCATATTGCCATGTCATAGCATGCATCATATTGTGCATTGCATTGATCGTGTTTCTTCTCTGTTTGCCGGTATTGTCCCCTCTCAGTAGACATTGCTTCGACGATGCGATCGACGACACCGATGAAGAGCTATACTATCTTCGGAAGTGTCAGGCAAGCAAAACCCCTTGTTCATTCCGATACAATCCCACTCTCTCGCTCCTGCTCTCTTTTACTGCATTAGGACAACAACGATTCATCTGTTACTTGCTGCGGTAGTTGAACCCCTTATCCTCTGCATGACCTGTCATTGCCACAGTAAATAGATGAAACCCACTAGCATGAGTAGGAGTTGTTTGAGCCCTGATGTGCCTACTCATTCATGCTTGTTTGTCATGCCTGCTATTGCTTAGAGTTGTGTCAGGTCTGATTCATCGGGGATGAATTGGAAAGTGGTGAACATGTCCTACTGTGTGAGAGCTAAGGGTGTGAACACGATTTGGTAAAGGTAGCGGTGAGAGGCCATGTAGGAGTACATGGTGGGTTGTCTCATTGAAACCGTCCTCAGGAACTGAGTTCTGTGTTTGTGATCCATGAACAGTTACTACCACACATTGGGTTCCGGTAACTCGACCCCTCTCGGCTTATTAACCGCCTCGATCTCTGTCCAGGAGTTGCAACTAGTTTCTGGTGTTTGTAGGTTGTGTTAGTAGTCTACCAAGTGGTACCCGGTACAGGTGGGCTTGGGACAGACTAGGCACCGTGGCACGGTGTACCAAGCGTAGATCCATCTGTCGAGGTGGGCTTGGGAACCCTGTTCACATCGTTTGGGGCCGTGAGCGACACCCCGGCCGGATCTCCTTGCGGATGGAACCCGAATAGGCGATAAACCTGGACTAGAGACTTGTGTGGTTAGTCAGGTCGTGGCTGACTCCCTCGCCAGGCTTCCGCTTGAAGGTTGCCGAGGTACACGACGTGTACATGGTGGTAAGTGGCGAGTGCGTGTGTGACGAAGTACACCCCTGCAGGGTTAATATGATCTATTCGAATAGCCGTGTCCGCGGAAATGGACTTCTGGGTTGCCTGTACAGTTCATAGACAAGTGAAAGTGGATACTCTAAAATGCGCAAGATAAGCGTGAGTGCTATGGATGGCGTTCTCGTAGGGAGACGGGAGCGGATCCATAGTGGTGTATTGATATGGTGAATATGTGGACTCGTGTGCGCCACCTCAAAAGAGTTACTTGCAGTCATAGTTTAGGATAGCCACCGAGTCAAAGCTGGTTTCCTGCAGTTAAACTCCACCACCCCTTTTGTTGATACCGATGCATATGTAGATAGTTCTGATGTAAGTCTTGCTGGGTACATTTGTACTCACGTTTGCTTATTTTATGTTTTGCAGAGAGACGTCAGTCTCGCTAGTAGTTCCATGTGGACTTCGACGTTTAGCTTGATACCTCAGCTACGATCTTGTGCCCTCGGCAGGATCTAGTAAATAGTCAGGCTTCTCAGCCTTTTTTCATTTGTAGATGTCTGTACTCAGACATGTTAAGGTTCCGCATGTGCTTTGACTTGTATGCTCTGAATGTTGGGTCATGAGACCCATGTTTGTAATATCTGGCTCTTCGGAGCCTAATGAATAAATACTCTGAGTCGTAGAGTCTTGTTGTGATGCCATGTTGAATTTGCACATATCGAGCATATTGTGTGTATGATTGAAATGCTTGGTATGTGTGGGATCCGACAACCTAGTTGTTTATCCTTGGTAGCCTCTCTTATGGGGAAATGTAGTTTGTGCTTCCATGAGCCATAGTAGTCCGCTACAGCCCGGTTCACCGGAGTCCTGCTAGCCCAGCACTACTGCTCTGGACACTTGACTGGCCGGCATGTGTTTCATATCGTTCCTGTGTCTGTCCCTTCGGGGAAATGTCACGTGGTGACATCCGGAGTCCTGCCTAGCCTGCTACAGCCCGGGTTCCCGGAGTCCTGTTAGCCCAGTGCTACAGCCCGGATTCGCACGGTGCTGACCGACACGTTCGATGTTGATTCATGTATGCCTGTCCCCATACGTTAGTGCCGCTTTGGGTTCACGACTAGCCATGTCGGCCCGGGTTCTCTGTCATATGGATGCTAGCGACACCATCATATATGTGAGCCAAAAGGCGCAAACGGTCCCGGGCCATGGTAAGGCGACACCCGTGGGAATACCGTGCGTGAGGCCGCAAAGTGATATGAGGTGTTACCGGCTAGATCGATGTGATTTGGAATCGGGGTCCTGACAGCTTTGGTGCACTCTTTGGTCAACGAGTTAGGGTTGTATCAATTCCTCGCTCTTTTTGATCACATCGTCTTGCCCTGAAAAGCAAGTTTGTTCTCGAGCCTAGTAACATATCGGTGGTTCGTGATTTCTCGAATATCTTCTCAGAAGTGTTACCAGGTTGACACCTGACCGCTATGTTGAGCTCGTGATCAAATGGTTTTCCTATAAACCACTCTTTCTCCAAGAATCTGTGCTGGATACCTTGAGCTAGTTGGTTAAGCTAAACAACAACTTGGAGAGTTGGAAGATAAAGCTTGTCTGACTTAGTTCATGGTAAGGGATATCTCTTTTGTGTGTGTGTGTGTGTTGAAGAAAGATGATATCTCCATCGATTGGTCCTCGTGATCAGTTGTTGGATCTATTGCCTTGTCAAAACTTTGACTTGAGTATGGGCTATCGTCAAGTCAAATCAGAACCAACGATGTTCGTGATGTTGTCTTACTCGTGGTTCATCTCTCGAGCATACACCATTACATCTTTTGGTCTGACCAATGCTATCACCGTGTTCACATGATGGTGGAAGTCCAGTGATATGGGAATTCCGATGAGTTGCTATTGAGCCCATCAACAGCATCTTGTCTCCTCCTTAATTCATGTTGAACATCAAGCTAGTGTTGGAAACTTTTGTAAGAATTATCCTCATGTCCCATTTATGAAATATATGTTTGGTGTAAGAAGTGACTTTCTCCAAGTTCACGTGCATTAGGTGCAAGTTGCCGCAGCGAATTTGAGAAAGTTAGTTTTGCTTCCTCTGGAATCGTCCCAAGTCAGTCATGCATGTGCAAAGTATATCATGGTTTGGTAGATTAATTACCTCCACTCCACATGTATTCCCTAGCACCTCAAGCCACTAACTGATTTGTTCAAGGAGAAGAAGTTCCTTCATAAGAGCTAATCATATGACTTATGCAAGGACTTCGTTATCCGCGATGATGGTTCCCCACCTGAACTCGGTAGTGTTTTATTATAAGACTACCACGTGGTCGTGCTTGTCTTGGTTAGCGTGTTCACAGGTTTGAAGCAGAACCAGCTCGTGTTTTGGAGCTTGCTATCGTAGCTCATGCCCCGAGAATCTCGCAACATCATCTCGTCGAATTGCGTTGCAAACTTTCATTTTTCTTTCTAGACTTGATGAGTCTGGAATATCCCGACACCAACCAGATCTGAATCTCAGGCAGATGTGATGGTTGAACGTTTCCCAAGAACTATACTAATGGTCTCTCTGTTACCGGTAAGTGGATGTCGTGGCCAACACACCCAGCCGGAAGACCTATTATTGTAGTATCTTGATTGAGAAAGTTGGCCACCTCTCCATAAGGATTTCATAAGATTCTACTTTCGTAGATATTCCTTATGGACTCTTGTGCTCCCGAAGTCCGACCTTTTACTTGATGTTCTACGTACCAGACCATTGTAATAAATGGGTTGCACTAGCACATCAAGGAGAACATTAGAAGCAGAGTGCTAAATGTCTCTCGGTCGATCATCAAGATTCTGTTTCCTTAGCCTCGCTAAGGGGAAGTCTGAGAAGGTGTTATCTTCCTTTGTATCCGCATTGTCCATCACTATTCATCATGGAAGTAAGATATGATGCCAGGATCCTCGGCACGGATATTGGTAAAACTTGATGAATATGGAAATGCTCAAGTTCTTGAGAGCACGCGCAAGCATTAGGTGTCATCGTCAGCACTAACTGGGATTGGCCCACATTTCATCGGTTATGTTATAACCTTTCCAATAGTGGAATCACTCTCTACTGTTGGGTTTCTCCCCAGTTACTAGAATCATTCCCATCATTTGCATTTTGTTCCCAGCTTACACCTCAGTAATTACCGCTTAGGATCATCTTCAAAAGTGGTCCTACTATGGGTCCAATCCATCCCCGATGATAAGCAAATCATCCATTTCGTTGTCTTCAACAAGGTAGTTCACATCGTCCATTCTAGCCCGAGTGTGTCGTTCCCCCGAACTCCCTCGAACGATCATTTGTGATTGCCTTAGGCTGGCATAAAGAGTTTCAATGATATTTATATCAAAAGTAATTCTTTTTGCCACTTAAGGGAATAATTCTACGAGTCACCTTTCCTAAGGTGCCCCGTTATGGAGTCATGGCAATTAACTCCTCGCTGCTTTGGAACCCATGCACCATACTATCTAAGCGTGGGATTGTTGCCCACCAAGTCAAACCTCATCGTTTGTTCTTCCATCCCTCTCGACGTGTTCTGTGTCTCAACTCGAGATGTTTCAACATCTCATTCCGCGAGTTGATCTTGTATAGCTCGATCTTCGAGAAGATCAATCCTGTAGAGTTTCCCTCTCTTCCGTCATCATAGTTGGATGAAGCTCTCGAAAGAAATGATGTCAAGATCAAAATGATGCAATGAATCAACATCTCCGAGAAGAACAATTGGATCGTGAAGATTATGTTAGTTGCGTTCCCCTTTCACCTTACCCTACGCTTGAATCTCGGGACGAGATTCTTGTTTTAGTGGGGGTGAGTTGTCACATCCCTAGATTCTGACATTGCACTAGGCTAACTTCATGTGTGCATCATGTTTAAACTTTGAAAGAAACTTGAAACGGGGATTGCCTAAACCCTAGCATTAAAGGAATTCACTAGGTTCAACCAAAATATTTTCAGTAAATCCAAATGGCTTTCAAAAATGATCATCATTCTTGGAAAATGCTGGAAACAGTAACCAGAGGTGATGCACATCTTTCCATGACATATTTGGGCTCTGGATTAAATCATACTCTATTTGCATTTGGGCATTTAAATGCTATTAAATATTTTAAATGCTCAAATAATCATAAACTAAAATGTTTACTGTAGGATATATTCCAAACAGTGATCATGAGTAGTTTCATGATTTTTGGAAGTGTCTAAGTATTTTTAATAAAGCCCTAAAGACTACAGAATATTAGAAAACAGAAACAAATAAAAAAAGAGAGAGAAAGGAAACCTACCTGGGCCACTTACCTGGCCCAGCTCCTCCAGCCGGCCCAGCCCACCTGGCAAGTGCCAGTCGTCTTCCACCTCGCGCAAATCGGACGCGGAGCGCGTGCCCACGCGCGCGTGCCCGTAGCTCGCCAACTCCTGCTTGCCGCCGACCGCCTGGAGCTGGCTAAGGGCGCCACGCAACCCCTCTGGCCCTCTCTCACTCTCCCCGTGGCTCTCTCCCCTCTGCCCCCTTCCTCTCACCCGCGCCGAGCGCAGCCGTCGCCGCCGACGAGCACCACCGTAGCCACAGCCACCCCCTCGCCCCTCCGACGTGCCCATGAGCTCCGTGACGTCGTCCTCGTCACCTCTACCGAGCCAAGCAAGCCGGGAAGCACTGCAGTGACGCCATCATCATCATCTACACCGACGGGCGCCCGAGATCGCCGTCGTCAATCCGTCGCCTCCGACGCTTCCCCGAGCACGTTGACCTTCTCTACCGCATCTTTGTGAGCTCCTACACCTTCCCCCGTGCTCACCCCCTCTGTTCCCGCTCTCTAACCGCATCCCCGCCATGGCCGAGCACTCGCTGCCGCCGCCGCGAAGCTCGCCGCTGCTAGCTGCCCCGCCCGACCAACCCAAGCATGGAGTCGTGCTCCGGGTTTCTCCAGGAACCCGTAGCGCGCCTTAGGTCGCCCGCTCGTGCACCGTGGCCCTCGCACCCGTGCAAGCCGCAGCTGCACCGCCACGGAACTCGACGCCGCCGACATTCCCGGCCACCCTAGCATCGCCTGAGGTCACCAACCTATGCACCTCCTTGCTCCGGTTCCAACGCGCCCAGCCACGCGAGCTCTCATCGCCGGAGATGGCCAGACGAGGAGCGCCGCCGCGTCCTGATTAGCACCGGCGGCTAAACGCCGGCTAGGTGACGTGGCAGATTAGGTTAGCCACTAACCCCGTGGTTAGTTTAACCCAGTGACACTGACACCGGGCCCCACGACGGGTCAAAGCTGAGTCAACGCGGGGTTAACCGGAGTTCAACACTGTCTCAATGACATGCGGGTCCCACCGTCAGGTTTGACCGTGGTTGACTGCTGACGTCGCTATGACACACTGCTGAGGTCATAAATACATTTGCTGGGATTTTCTTATTTAGTAATAAATCTGAAAATTCCAGAAAATGTTTAAAACTTCAAAAACCCATAGAAATTAATCTATAACTCCAAATGAAATGATTCATATATGAAAAATTATCAGAAAAATCCAAAGAATCTGTTTATGGCATCCTCATGCATGTTTGAACAACTTACAGCCACTGTATATGACAATTTGAATAAATGGCATTTGAAATGTCTTATATGGAGTTTGAATTTGAACCTAAGATTCAAACCAACTCCATTTAATATGTTGCTAGTTGCATTAGCTCAAAACACATTCATATTGCCATGTCATAGCATGCATCATATTGTGCATTGCATTGATCGTGTTTCTTCTCTGTTTGCCGGTATTGTCCCCTCTCAGTAGACATTGCTTCGACGATGCGATCGACGACACCGATGAAGAGCTATACTATCTTCGGAAGTGTCAGGCAAGCAAAACCCCCTTGTTCATTCCGATACAATCCCACTCTCTCGCTCCTGCTCTCTTTTACTGCATTAGGACAACAACGATTCATCTGTTACTTGCTGCGGTAGTTGAACCCCTTATCCTCTGCATGACCTGTCATTGCCACAGTAAATAGATGAAACCCACTAGCATGAGTAGGAGTTGTTTGAGCCCTGATGTGCCTACTCATTCATGCTTGTTTGTCATGCCTGCTATTGCTTAGAGTTGTGTCAGGTCTGATTCATCGGGGATGAATTGGAAAGTGGTGAACATGTCCTACTGTGTGAGAGCTAAGGGTGTGAACACGATTTGGTAAAGGTAGCGGTGAGAGGCCATGTAGGAGTACATGGTGGGTTGTCTCATTGAAACCGTCCTCAGGAACTGAGTTCTGTGTTTGTGATCCATGAACAGTTACTACCACACATTGGGTTCCGGTAACTCGACCCCTCTCGGCTTATTAACCGCCTCGATCTCTGTCCAGGAGTTGCAACTAGTTTCTGGTGTTTGTAGGTTGTGTTAGTAGTCTACCAAGTGGTACCCGGTACAGGTGGGCTTGGGACAGACTAGGCACCGTGGCACGGTGTACCAAGCGTAGATCCATCTGTCGAGGTGGGCTTGGGAACCCTGTTCACATCGTTTGGGGCCGTGAGCGACACCCCGGCCGGATCTCCTTGCGGATGGAACCCGAATAGGCGATAAACCTGGACTAGAGACTTGTGTGGTTAGTCAGGTCGTGGCCGACTCCCTCGCCAGGCTTCCGCTTGAAGGTTGCCGAGGTACACGACGTGTACATGGTGGTAAGTGGCGAGTGCGTGTGTGACGAAGTACACCCCTGCAGGGTTAATATGATCTATTCGAATAGCCGTGTCCGCGGAAATGGACTTCTGGGTTGCCTGTACAGTTCATAGACAAGTGAAAGTGGATACTCTAAAATGCGCAAGATAAGCGTGAGTGCTATGGATGGCGTTCTCGTAGGGAGACGGGAGCGGATCCATAGTGGTGTATTGATATGGTGAATATGTGGACTCGTGTGCGCCACCTCAAAAGAGTTACTTGCAGTCATAGTTTAGGATAGCCACCGAGTCAAAGCTGGTTTCCTGCAGTTAAACTCCACCACCCCTTTTGTTGATACCGATGCATATGTAGATAGTTCTGATGTAAGTCTTGCTGGGTACATTTGTACTCACGTTTGCTTATTTTATGTTTTGCAGAGAGACGTCAGTCTCGCTAGTAGTTCCATGTGGACTTCGACGTTTAGCTTGATACCTCAGCTACGATCTTGTGCCCTCGGCAGGATCTAGTAAATAGTCAGGCTTCTCAGCCTTTTTTCATTTGTAGATGTCTGTACTCAGACATGTTAAGGTTCCGCATGTGCTTTGACTTGTATGCTCTGAATGTTGGGTCATGAGACCCATGTTTGTAATATCTGGCTCTTCGGAGCCTAATGAATAAATACTCTGAGTCGTAGAGTCTTGTTGTGATGCCATGTTGTATTTGCACATATCGAGCATATTGTGTGTATGATTGAAATGCTTGGTATGTGTGGGATCCGACAACCTAGTTGTTTATCCTTGGTAGCCTCTCTTATGGGGAAATGTAGTTTGTGCTTCCATGAGCCATAGTAGTCCGCTACAGCCCGGTTCACCGGAGTCCTGCTAGCCCAGCACTACTGCTCTGGACACTTGACTGGCCGGCATGTGTTTCATATCGTTCCTGTGTCTGTCCCTTCGGGGAAATGTCACGCGGTGACATCCGGAGTCCTGCCTAGCCTGCTACAGCCCGGGTTCCCGGAGTCCTGTTAGCCCAGTGCTACAGCCCGGATTCGCACGCTGCTGACCGACATGTTCGATGTTGATTCATGTATGCCTGTCCCCATACGTTAGTGCCGCTTTGGGTTCACGACTAGCCATGTCGGCCCGGGTTCTCTGTCATATGGATGCTAGCGACACCATCATATATGTGAGCCAAAAGGCGCAAACGGTCCCGGGCCATGGTAAGGCGACACCCGTGGGAATACCGTGCGTGAGGCCGCAAAGTGATATGAGGTGTTACCGGCTAGATCGATGTGATTTGGAATCGGGGTCCCGACAGCTTTGGTGCACTCTTTGGTCAACGAGTTAGGGTTGTATCAATTCCTCGCTCTTTTTGATCACATCGTCTTGCCCTGAAAAGCAAGTTTGTTCTCGAGCCTAGTAACATATCGGTGGTTCGTGATTTCTCGAATATCTTCTCAGAAGTGTTACCAGGTTGACACCTGACCGCTATGTTGAGCTCGTGATCAAATGGTTTTCCTATAAACCACTCTTTCTCCAAGAATCTGTGCTGGATACCTTGAGCTAGTTGGTTAAGCTAAACAACAACTTGGAGAGTTGGAAGATAAAGCTTGTCTGACTTAGTTCATGGTAAGGGATATCTCTTTTGTGTGTGTGTGTGTTGAAGAAAGATGATATCTCCATCGATTGGTCCTCGTGATCGGTTGTTGGATCTATTGCCTTGTCAAAACTTTGACTTGAGTATGGGCTATCGTCAAGTCAAATCAGAACCAACGATGTTCGTGATGTTGTCTTACTCGTGGTTCATCTCTCGAGCATACACCATTACATATTTTGGTCTGACCAATGCTATCACCGTGTTCACATGATGGTGGAAGTCCAGTGATATGGGAATTCCGATGAGTTGCTATTGAGCCCATCAACAGCATCTTGTCTCCTCCTTAATTCATGTTGAACATCAAGCTAGTGTTGGAAACTTTTGTAAGCATTATCCTCATGTCCCGTTTATGAAATATATGTTTGGTGTAAGAAGTGACTTTCTCCAAGTTCACGTGCATTAGGTGCAAGTTGCCGCAGCGAATTTGAGAAAGTTAGTTTTGCTTCCTCTGGAATCGTCCCAAGTCAGTCATGCATGTGCAAAGTATACCATGGTTTGGTAGATTAATTACCTCCACTCCACATGTATTCCCTAGCACCTCAAGCCACTAACTGATTTGTTCAAGGAGAAGAAGTTCCTTCATAAGAGCTAATCATATGACTTATGCAAGGACTTCGTTATCCGCGATGATGGTTCCCCACCTGAACTCGGTAGTGTTTTATTATAAGACTACCACGTGGTCATGCTTGTCTTGGTTAGCGTGTTCACAGGTTTGAAGCAGAACCAGCTCGTCTTTTGGAGCTTGCTATCGTAGCTCATGCCCCGAGAATCTCGCAACGTCATCTCGTCGAATTGCGTTGCAAACTTTCATTTTTCTTTCTAGACTTGATGAGTCTGGAATATCCCGACACCAACCAGATCTGAATCTCAGGCAGATGTGATGGTTGAACGTTTCCCAAGAACTATACTAATGGTCTCTCTGTTACCGGTAAGTGGATGTCGTGGCCAACACACCCAGCCGGAAGACCTATTATTGTAGTATCTTGATTGAGAAAGTTGGCCACCTCTCCATAAGGATTTCATAAGATTCTACTTCCGTAGATATTCCTTATGGACTCTTGTGCTCCCGAAGTCTGACCTTTTACTTGATGTTCTACGTACCAGACCATTGTAATAAATGGGTTGCACTAGCACATCAAGGAGAACATTAGAAGCGGAGTGCTAAATGTCTCTCGGTCGATCATCCAGATTCTGTTTCCTTAGCCTCGCTAAGGGGAAGTCTGAGAAGGTGTTATCTTCCTTTGTATCCGCATTGTCCATCACTATTCATCATGGAAGTAAGATATGATGCCAGGATCCTCGGCACGGATATTGGTAAAACTTGATGAATATGGAAATGCTCAAGTTCTTGAGAGCACGCGCAAGCATTAGGTGTCATCGTCAGCACTAACTGGGATTGGCCCACATTTCATCGGTTATGTTATAACCATTCCAATAGTGGAATCACTCTCTACTGTTGGGTTTCTCCCCAGTTACTAGAATCATTCCCATCATTTGCATTTTGTTCCCAGCTTGCACCTCAGTAATTACCGCTTAGGATCATCTTCAAAAGTGGTCCTACTATGGGTCCCATCCATCCCCGATGATAAGCAAATCATCCATTTCGTTGTCTTCAACAAGGTAGTTCACATCGTCCATTCTAGCCCGAGTGTGTCGTTCCCCCGAACTCCCTCGAACGATCATTTGTGATTGCCTTAGGCTGGCATAAAGAGTTTCAATGATATTTATATCAAAAGTAATTCTTTTTGCCACTTAAGGGAATAATTCTACGAGTCACCTTTCCTAAGGTGCCCCGTTATGGAGTCATGGCAAATTAACTCCTCGCTGCTTTGGAACCCATGCACCATACTATCTAAGCGTGGGATTGTTGCCCACCAAGTCAAACCTCATCGTTTGTTCTTCCATCCCTCTCGACGTGTTCTGTGTCTCAACTCGAGATGTTTCAACATCTCATTCCGCGAGTTGATCTTGTATAGCTCGATCTTCGAGAAGATCAATCCTGTAGAGTTTCCCTCTCTTCCGTCATCATAGTTGGATGAAGCTCTCGAAAGAAATGATGTCAAGATCAAAATGATGCAATGAATCAACATCTCCGAGAAGAACAATTGGATCGTGAAGATTATGTTAGTTGCGTTCCCCTTTCACCTTACCCTACGCTTGAATCTCGGGACGAGATTCTTGTTTTAGTGGGGGTGAGTTGTCACATCCCTAGATTCTGACATTGCACTAGGCTAACTTCATGTGTGCATCATGTTTAAACTTTGAAAGAAACTTGAAACGGGGATTGCCTAAACCCTAGCATTAAAGGAATTCACTAGGTTCAACCAAAATATTTTCAGTAAATCCAAATGGCTTTCAAAAATGATCATCATTCTTGGAAAATGCTGGAAACAGTAACCAGAGGTGATGCACATCTTTCCATGACATATTTGGGCTCTGGATTAAATCATACTCTATTTGCATTTGGGCATTTAAATGCTATTAAATATTTTAAATGCTCAAATAATCATAAACTAAAATGTTTACTGTAGGATATATTCCAAACAGTGATCATGAGTAGTTTCATGATTTTTGGAAGTGTCTAAGTATTTTTAATAAAGCCCTAAAGACTACAGAATATTAGAAAACAGAAACAAATAAAAAAAGAGAGAGAAAGGAAACCTACCTGGGCCACTTACCTGGCCCAGCTCCTCCAGCCGGCCCAGCCCACCTGGCAAGTGCCATTCGTCTTCCACCTCGCGCCAATCGGACGCGGAGCGCGTGCCCACGCGCGCGTGCCCGTAGCTCGCCACCTCCTTCTTGCCGCCGACCGCCTGGAGCTGGCTAAGGGCGCCACGCAACCCCTCTGGCCCTCTCTCACTCTCCCCGTGGCTCTCTCCCCTCTGCCCCCTTCCTCTCACCCGCGCCGAGCGCAGCCGTCGCCGCCGACGAGCACCACCGTAGCCACAGCCACCCCCTCGCCCCTCCGACGTGCCCATGAGCTCCGTGACGTCGTCCTCGTCACCTCTACCGAGCCAAGCAAGCCGGGAAGCACTGCAGTGACGCCATCATCATCATCTACACCGACGGGCGCCCGAGATCGCCGTCGTCAATCCGTCGCCTCCGACGCTTCCCCGAGCACGTTGACCTTCTCTACCGCATCTTTGTGAGCTCCTACACCTTCCCCCGTGCTCACCCCCTCTGTTCCCTCTCTCTAACCGCATCCCCGCCATGGCCGAGCACTCGCTGCCGCCGCCGCGAAGCTCGCCGCTGCTAGCTGCCCCGCCCGACCAACCCAAGCATGGAGTCGTGCTCCGGGTTTCTCCAGGAACCCGTAGCGCGCCTTAGGTCGCCCGCTCGTGCACCGTGGCCCTCGCACCCGTGCAAGCCGCAGCTGCGCCGCCGCGGAACTCGACGCCGTCGACATTCCCGGCCACCCTAGCATCGCCTGAGGCCACCAACCTACGCACCTCCTTGCTCCGGTTCCAACGCGCCCAGCCACGCGAGCTCTCATCGCCGGAGATGGCCAGACGAGGAGCGCCGCCGCGTCCTGATTAGCACCGGTGGCTAAACGCCGGCTAGGTGACGTGGCAGATTAGGTTAGCCACTAACCGCGTGGTTAGTTTAACCCAGTGACACTGACACCGGGCCCCACGACGGGTCAAAGCTGAGTCACGCAGGGTTAACCGGAGTTCAACACTGTCTCAATGACATGCGGGTCCCACCGTCAGGTTTGACCGTGGTTGACTGCTGACGTCGCTATGACACACTGCTGACGTCATAAATACATTTGCTGGGATTTTCTTATTTAGTAATAAATCTGAAAATTCCAGAAAATGTTTAAAACTTCAAAAACCCATAGAAATTAATCAATAACTCCAAATGAAATGATTCATATATGAAAAATTATCAGAAAAATCCAAAGAATCTGTTTATGGCATCCTCATGCATGTTTGAACAACTTACAGCCACTGTATATGACAATTTGAATAAATGGCATTTGAAATGTCTTATATGGAGTTTGAATTTGAACCTAAGGTTCAAACCAACTCCATTTAATATGTTGCTAGTTGCATTAGCTCAAAACACATTCATATTGCCATGTCATAGCATGCATCATATTGTGCATTGCATTGATCGTGTTTCTTCTCTGTTTGCCGGTATTGTCCCCTCTCAGTAGACGTTGCTTCGACGATGCGATCGACGACACCGATGAAGAGCTATACTATCTTCGGAAGTGTCAGGCAAGCAAAACCCCCTTGTTCATTCCGATACAATCCCACTCTCTCGCTCCTGCTCTCTTTTACTGCATTAGGACAACAACGATTCATCTGTTACTTGCTGCGGTAGTTGAACCCCTTATCCTCTGCATGACCTGTCATTACCACAGTAAATAGATGAAACCACTAGCATGAGTAGGAGTTGTTTGAGCCCTGATGTGCCTACTCATTCATGCTTGTTTGTCATGCCTGCTATTGCTTAGAGTTGTGTTAGGTCTGATTCATCGGGGATGAATTGGAAAGTGGTGAACATGTCCTACTGTGTGAGAGCTAAGGGTGTGAACACGATTTGGTAAAGGTAGCGGTGAGAGGCCATGTAGGAGTACATGGTGGGTTGTCTCATTGAAACCGTCCTCAGGAACTGAGTTCTGTGTTTGTGATCCATGAACAGTTACTACCACACATTGGGTTCCGGTAACTCGACCCCTCTCGGCTTATTAACCGCCTCGATCTCTGTCCAGGAGTTGCAACTAGTTTCTGGTGTTTGTAGGTTGTGTTAGTAGTCTACCAAGTGGTACCCGGTACAGGTGGGCTTGGGACAGACTAGGCACCGTGGCACGGTGTACCAAGCATAGATCCATCCGTCCAGGTGGGCTTGGGAACCCTGTTCACATCGTTTGGGGCCGTGAGCGACACCCCGGCCGGATCTCCTTGCGGATGGAACCCGAATAGGCGATAAACCTGGACTAGAGACTTGTGTGGTTAGTCAGGTCGTGGCCGACTCCCTCGCCAGGCTTCCGCTTGAAGGTTGCCGAGGTACACGACGTGTACATGGTGGTAAGTGGCGAGAGCGTGTGTGACGAAGTACACCCCTGCAGGGTTAACATCATCTATTCGAATAGCCGTGTCCTTGGAAATGGACTTCTGGGTTGCCTGTACAGTTCATAGACAAGTGAAAGTGGATACTCTAAAATGCGCAAGATAAGCGTGAGTGCTATGGATGGCGTTCTCGTAGGGAGACGGGAGCGGATCCATAGTGGTGTATTGATATGGTGAATATGTGGACTCGTGTGCGCCACCTCAAAAGAGTTACTTGCAGTCATAGTTTAGGATAGCCACCGAGTCAAAGCTGGCTTGCTGCAGTTAAACTCCACCACCCCTTTTGTTGATACCGATGCATATGTAGATAGTTCTGATGTAAGTCTTGCTGGGTACATTTGTACTCACGTTTGCTTATTTTATGTTTTGCAGAGAGACGTCAGTCTCACTAGTAGTTCCGTGTGGACTTGGACGTTTAGCTTGTTACCTCAGCTACGATCTTGTGCCCTCGGCAGGATCTAGTAGATAGTCAGGCTTCTCAGCCTTTTTCATTTGTAGATGTCTGTACTCAGACATGTTAAGCTTCCACATGTGCTTTGACTTGTATGCTCTGAATGTTGGGTCATGAGACCCATGTTTGTAATATCTGGCTCTTCGGAGCATAATGAATAAATACTCTGAGTCGTAGAGTCTTGTTGTGATGCCATGTTGTATTTGCACATATCGAGCATATTGTGTGTATGATTGAAATGCTTGGTATGTGTGGGATCCGACAACCTAGTTGTTTATCCTTGGTAGCCTCTCTTATGGGGAAATGTAGTTTTGTGCTTCCATGAGCCATAGTAGTCCGCTACAGCCCGGTTCACCGGAGTCCTGCTAGCCCAGCACTACTGCTCTGGACACTTGACTGGCCGGCATGTGTTTCATATCGTTCCTGTGTCTGTCCCTTCGGGGAAATGTCACGCGGTGACATCCGGAGTCCTGCCTAGCCTGCTACAGCCCGGGTTCCCGGAGTCCTGTTAGCCCAGTGCTACAGCCCGGATTCGCACGCTGCTGACCGACACGTTCGATGTTGATTCATGTATGCCTGTCCCCATACGTTAGTGCCGCTTTGGGTTCACGACTAGCCATGTCGGCCCGGGTTCTCTGTCATATGGATGCTAGCGACACGATCATATACGTGAGCCAAAAGGCGCAAACGGTCCCGGGCCATGGTAAGGCGACACCCGTGGGAATACCGTGCGTGAGGCCGCAAAGTGATATGAGGTGTTACCTGGCTCTGATACCAAAGCTGTCGGGGTGTCGCTCACGGCCCCAAACGATGTGAACAGGGTTCCCAAGCCCACCTCGACGGATGGATCTACGCTTGGTACACCGTGCCATGGTGCCTAGTCTGTCCCAAGCCCACCTTTACCGGGTACCACTTGGTAGACTACTAACACAACCTACAAACACCAGAAACTAGTTGCAACTCCTGGACAGAGATCAAGTTGATTAATAAGTCGAGAGGGGTCGAGTTACCGGAACCCAATGTGTGGTAGTAACTGTTCATGGATCACAAACACAGAACTCAGTTCCTGAGGACGGTTTCAATGAGACAACCCACCATGTACTCCTACATGGCCTCTCACCGCTACCTTTACCAAATCGTGTTCACACACTTAGCTCTCACACAGTAGGACATGTTCACAACTTTCCAATTCATTCCCGATGACTCAGACCTGACACAACTCTAAGCAATAGCTGGCATGACAAACAAGCATGAATGAGTAGGCACATCAGGGCTCAAACAACTCCTACTCATGCTAGTGGGTTTCATCTATTTACTGTGGCAATGACAGGTCATGCAGAGGATAAAGGGGTTCAGCTACCGCAGCAAGTAACAGATGAATCGTTGTTGTCCTAATGCAGTAAAAGAGAGCAGGAGCGAGAGAGTGGGATTGTATCGGAATGAACAAGGGGGTTTTGCTTGCCTGACACTTCCGAAGATAGTATAGCTCTTCATCGGTGTCATCGATCGCATCGTCGAAGCAACGTCTACTGAGAGGGGACAATACCGGCAAACAGAGAAGAAACACGATCAATGCAATGCACAATATGATGCATGCTATGACATGGCAATATGAATGTGTTTTGAGCTAATGCAACTAGCAACATATTAAATGGAGTTGGTTTGAACCTTAGGTTCAAATTCAAACTCCATATAAGACATTTCAAATGCCATTTATTCAAATTGTCATATACAGTGGCTGTAAGTTGTTCAAACATGCATGAGGATGCCATAAACAGATTCTTTGGATTTTTCTGATAATTTTTCATATATGAATCATTTCATTTGGAGTTATTGATTAATTTCTATGGGTTTTTGAAGTTTTAAACATTTTCTGGAATTTTCAGATTTATTACTAAATAAGAAAATCCCAGCAAATGTATTTATGACGTCAGCAGTGTGTCATAGCGACGTCAGCAGTCAACCACGGTCAAACCTGACGGTGGGACCCGCATGTCATTGAGATAGTGTTGAACTCTGGTTAACCCCGCGTTGACTCTGGCTTTGACCCGCTGTGGGGCCCACTGTCGGTGACTCTAGGGGGTTAGTTAGCGCTAATGACGGTGCCACGTCACCAACCACCGGAGTTGGACGCCGGCGACCAAACCTGACGGCGGAGGATCGCCGGAGTTGCTCGGGACGGCGCTACAGGCGGTGATTTGCGGCGCGGTTTGGAGCTACGGCGAGCTGGCGTTCGCGTGCATCTGCTATGGCAGACGGGAGGGGCTGGGACTGACCGAGCTCGCCGGAAGCGAGCTCGTGGTGGCGGCCGGAGCTCGGGCACCGACGGGTTAGGCGCCACAGCGTGTTTCGAGGCGAACTGGTGGGGTCTGCGGCTTCCTGAGGAAGCGCTGAGCACGCCTACGTGCTCTGGTGCGGCGTGCGGGTGTTGCAACCGCGGCGGCGACATGGCCGGCGGCGGGGAGCGGTCGGCTCTGGTGGTTGATGCGGCTAGGGGGCGAATCACGCAATGAGGCAAGGGGGAAACGGTGCAACGGCTCACCGCGGTTCTTCTGGTGCTGCTGGCGAGGCAGGGGAGGCACGGGGTCCGGCGAAACGATGGTGGGGATCACCGGCGCCCGAGGTCGAGATCGGCGGCATTGGAGAAGCAGCAAGGCTTCTGGCGTCGCGTGACTCGATGGAGAGGACGACGACGTCGTGGCGGAGCTCGTGGTTACGTCGGAGAGGCGCGGGGAAGGCTGTGGGTGCGGCAATGGCGAGCGGTGGCGACGAGCTCTGCTCGGTTGTCGCGGGAGAGAGACAAGGGAGGGGATGAGCATGGAGGGAGGAGTGAGAGGGCACGGGGTGGCGCGTGGCGTCGTCCAGAGGGGTCGGGGAGGCCAACCAAGCAGGAGGTGGCCAAGCGCGTGGGCGCGCGCGGCGGCCACACGCCCTCGTGCCCACTGGCACAAGGAGGAAGACGACAGGCGGGAAGCTGGGCTGGGCCAGCCTGCTGGGCCGCCAGCTGGGCCGCCTGAAAGGCCAGGTAACTCCCTCTCTCTCTCTCTCTTTACTTTCTATTTTAGTTTCTGTTTTCCCATTTGTTTTAACTCTGTTTTGATTTAGCCTCTGCGCTAAATCATTTTATATGCTTCTGGTAAATTTTTGTAGGGACTATTTGGATTATTCGAGAGCCCCTCACATTTACCCAGAATTATTGGACATATATAAAATATATAACATGTATATATATCCAATGCAAATAATTATTGCATTAGCTTCAAATGCCCAAAACAAATATTTATGAGCTCCTAAAAATATTGGTTTGAATTTTAATTCTGGCCAATATTTCCATAGAGGAACATGAACATTTTCTTGGACCTATTTGAAGCAATATTTATCTTGGTCTTTTTCAGAAATGATTTCTGAGGCTTTCACATGTCCCCATTTCAAATTCATTGAAATTTAAACATGATGCACAGATGACTAGCTAGCCTAGAGCAAAACAGAACTAGGGATGTGACAACTCACCCCCACTAAACAAAAATCTCGTCCCGAGATTCAAGCGTAGGGTAAGATGAAAGGGGAACGCAAACTAACATAATCTTCACGATCCAATTGTTCTTCTCGGAGATGTTGATTCATTGCATCCCTTGATCTCAATGTCTCGCTTTGAGAACTACATCCAACATAACAACGAATAGAGAGGGTGAATTTTTAGAAGAATCAATCTTCCTGAGGTTCGAGCAACTTAGGATCATCTTAATGATCACAAGATCAACTCACGGAATGGGACATAGAAATATCTATGGAGCTGAGAGGCAAAACATGCATTAGAAGGGACGGAAGAAACAATTTGATGAAGGTTTCAGGATAGCGAGGAGGAATTGCCATGATTCCATAATGGGGCACCTTGGAAAAGGTGACTCGTAGAATTCTTCCCTTAAGTGGCAAAAAGAATTACTTTTGATTCAGAGATCATTGGAACTCTTCATACTAGCGTAAGGCAATCACAATGATCGTGTGAACGAATTCTAAAGAATGGCATAATCGGACTATAATGGTTGATGTGGACTACCTTGTTGATGACAACACCATGGATGATTTTGCTTATCATCGGAAATGAATGGGACTCATGGTAAGTCCACCTTTGAAGATGATCCTAAACAGTAATTACTGAGATGCAAGCTGGGAACAAAATGCAAATGATGGGAATGATTCTAGTAACTGGGGATAAACCCAATAGTAGAGAGTGATTCCACTATTGGAAAGGTTATAACATAACCGAGGAAATTGGGGCCAATCCCAGTTAGTGCCGATGATGACACCTAATGCTTGCGCGTGCTCTCAAGAACTTGAGCATTTCCATATTCATCAAGTTTTACCAATATCCGTGTCGAGGATCCTGGCAGCAACATACTACCATGATGAACGGTGATGGAGGATGCATGTGCAAAGGAGGACATCACTTTCTCAGATTTTTCCTTGGCAATGCCAAAGAAGCAAATCTGGATGATCGACCGAGAGACATCTAGCACTCCGCTTCTAATGTTCTCCTTGATGTGCTAGTGCAACCATTTATTACAATGGTCTGGTACGTAGAACATCATGTAAAAGGTCGGACTTCGGGAGCAGAAGAGTCCATAAGGAATATCTACGGAAGTAGAATCTTATGAAATCCTTATGGAGAGGTGGCCAACTTTCTCAATCAAGATACTACAATAATAGGTCTTCCGGCTGGGTGTGTTGGCCACGACATCCACTTACCGGTAACAGAGAGACCATTAGTATAGTTCTTGGGAAATGTTCAACCATCACATCTGCCGGAGATTCAGATCTGGTTGGTGTCGGGATATTCCAGACTCCTCATGTCTAGGAAGAAAAATGAAGGTTTGCAACACCAACTGACGAGATGACGTTGCGAGATTCTCAGGGGATGAACTACGATAGCAAGCTCCAAAACATGAGCTGGTTCTGCTACAACATGTGAACACGTTGTCCCAGACAAGCATGACCACATAGTAGTCTTACAAGAAAACACTACCGAGTTCAGGTGGGGGACCATCGACGAGGATAACAATGTCCTAACATAAGTCATGATTCTTAAGAAGGAACTTCTTCTCCTTGAACAAATCAATCAGTGGCTTCTTGTGCCAGGGATACATTACAGAATGAAGATGATCAGTCTATCAAACCATAGAATACTTCGCACATGCATGACTAACTTGGGATGATTCCAGAGGAAGCAAAACAAGCTTTCTCGGATCCACGGCGGCAACTTACACCAAGTGCACGTGAATTAGAGAGAGTCACTTCTTTCATCCGAACACATGCTTCATGGACGGAACATGAAGATAATGCTTATAAAAGTTTCCAACACTAGCTTAATGCTCAACAAAATCATGGACAAGACGGGATTGTTGTCAATGGGCTCAGCAACAATCCATCCAGGCTTCCATATAGATGGAATTCCAAAATTAGGTAAACACAGGAATAGCATTGGTCAGGCCCAAAAGATATAATGGTGTATGCTTGAGGAATCAACCACGAGTAAGACAACATTATGAACATCGTTGGTTCTGATTTGATTTGACAATAGCCCATACTCAAATCAAAGTTTGGTTAAGATGATAGGTCCATTAATTGATCACGAGGACCAATCGATGAAGAAATCATCTTTCTGCAACAAACACACACACAAGAGATATCCTTTGGAAAGAACTAAGTCAGATAAGCTTTTATCTTCCAACTCTCCAAGTTGTTGTTCAGCTTAACCAACTAGCTCAGGGGTATCCAACACAGATTCTTGGAGAAAGAGTGGTTTATAGGAAAACCATTTAATCACGAGCTCAACATAGCGGTCAGGTGACAACCTGGGGATACTTCTGAGAAGATATTCGGAAAATCACGAACCACCGATATGTTACTAAGCTCGAGGACAATCTTGCTTTTCAGGGCAAGACGATATGATCAACTGAGCAAGGGGTTGACAAAATCCTAACTCATTGATTGAGAGTGCACCAGAAATAAGGACTAGGTAGCACGATCAATCTTAGGATGATGATTCAATAACCAACACGCTAAGAATGATATTAATGTCCATAAACTACCAAGCAACACGGTTGCTAGGTGTATTGATTTCACACATCACAGTTCAGTTGTCAGCATTCCGGTTACAACCAACACGGAGACCGAGAGATGAATAATGATGGCGAGAAGTATCACTACATCAAGAATTCATGAGAGGTGGTGCAATTCTCATGACACTCTTGGTATAAAGATGGTAACACTCCAAGGTAGAGCAGAGCAAAAACTGGATTGGCATTTTGGTCTGCGGAATACAATTGCTTTGACCCAATCCCAAAGATGGACGAGGTACTGGAGTTTGTTTCTCCTAGTCATTCCGGATTAGAATGGCTTGACAGACCACAAGAATAATAGGCATCGATAACACAAATGCACAATTACTCCTGACTATCAATTGATAGACGAGGGCCGGAATACAGCTAAAGAGGGACAACCCAAAAGAACATATGATTATCTGAGTTGTGGATGCATGGATTAGTATGTCGAACAAGTTCAACATATTTCTTCCGGATAACCCATGCAGAAGGAGAAGGACTGGCAGATTCACAATGTGAATGGAGAACTCGTCATTAGCGCCCTGGTTGTGATCTTTTGGTTAAAAGAACTTCTGCCATAATGGTTCATGGTATTGGAAGAATGAGATACCACGGACCTCGAAGACTATCACAAAGGTTACTAATATCCTAAAGGAACTAGCAACACTATCAACACGAGGTAAGTAGAGTGAATCTTGGGTTCAAGAACCCAGAAATAGAATACCTACTACTAAATGGCATCACGGGATGCTTTCGAGAATAATGGCCAGAATCATCACACTGGGAACACAAAACATGGCTAGATTACTAGGTGACTCGCTATAACACCTAGGGTCATAATAATAGCTCCAACATATATGTCGAGGTAACAGAGTACCTCAACTCACCGATTAGTGTGGTTAATCTGGCCCAAAGGGACGCAAAAACAGAGGGAAAGGATTTTGCAAATGCATCAGGTTGTTTAGAAACCTGGGATGACTCGGACAACATAACGGCTGTAAATGCTCAAAGGATTTGAGACATTCACAAGGATTTGCATAGTCACTTAACAACATCATATCAAGGTTCTGGGATGAAGTGTCAACACATGGAAGTAGTAGAAACTGAGCTGAGGCTTCAGACCAACAATCCTACGAGTCTACGGATTAGTAACACGTGATCCTGATAGAAAGGTGAGAAGCCTAGTTCTTAATCCCCGCAGAAGAGAAGAGGGTGACTCAGATCAGAAGGGCATAAGGTAAAGGAGTAAAAAGATCCTTATGTTCCCTTCCACAATCAATTCCCTTATATAACTAAAGCATTTCTAGACTCAACTTCGACCAGTTTGGCTTCGTAAACCTACAGGCAGTCAGGCTCTGATACCAAAGCTGTCGGGACCCCGATTCCAAGTCACACCGATCTAGCCTGTAACACCTCATATCACTTTGCGGCCTCACGCACGGTATTCCCACGGGTGTCGCCTTACCATGGCCCGGGACCGTTTGCGCCTTTTGGCTCACGTATATGATAGTGTCGCTAGCATCCATATGACAGAGAACCCGGGCCGACATGGCTAGTCGTGAACCCAAAGCGGCACTAACGTATGGGGACAGGCATACATGAATCAACATCGAACGTGTCGGTCAGCAGCGTGCGAATCCGGGCTGTAGCACTGGCTAACAGGACTCCGGGAACCCGGGCTGTAGCAGGCTAGGCAGGACTCCGGATGTCACCGCGTGACATTTCCCCGAAGGGACAGACACAGGAACGATATGAAACACATGCCGGCCAGTCAAGTGTCCAGAGCAGTAGTGCTGGGCTAGCAGGACTCCGGTGAACCGGGCTGTAGCGGACTACTATGGCTCAAGGAGGCACTAGACTACATTTCCCCATAAGAGAGGCTGCTAAGGATAGACAACTAGATTGTCGGATCCCACACATACCAAGCATTTCAATCATACACACAATATGCTCGATATGTGCAAATACAACATGGCATCACAACAAGACTCTACGACTCAGAGTATTTATTCATTAGGCTCCGAAGAGCCAGATATTACAAACATGGGTCTCATGACCCAACATTCAGAGCATACAAGTCAAAGCACATGCGGAAGCTTAACATGTCTGAGTACAGACATCTACAAATGAAAAAGGCTGAGAAGCCTGACTATCTACCAGATCCTGCCGAGGGCACAAGATCGTAGCTGAGGTAACAAGCTAAACATCGAAGTCCACACGGAACTACTAGCGAGACTGACGTCTCTCTTCAAAACATAAAATAGGCAAACGTGAGTACAAATGTACCCAGCAAGACTTACATCAGAACTAGCTACATATGCATCGGTATCAACAAAGTGGGGTGGTGGAGTTTAACTGCAGCAAGCCAGCTTTGACTCGGTGGCCATCCTAACTACGACTGCAAGCAACTCTTTTGAGGTGGCGCACACGAGTCCACATATTCACCATATCAATACACCACTATGGATCCGCTCCCGTCTCCCTACGAGAACGCCATCCATAGCACTCACGCTTATCTTGCGCATTTTAGAGTATCCACTTTCACTTGTCTATGAACTGTACAGGCAACCCAGAACTCCTTTACCGCGGACACGACTATTCGAATAGATCATATTAACCCTGCAGGGGTGTACTTCGTCACACACGCTCTCGCCACTTACCACCATGTACACGTCGTGTACCTCGGCAACCTTCAAGCGGAAGCCTGGCGAGGGAGTCGGCCACGACCTGACTAACCACACAAGTCTCTCGTCCAGGTTTATCGCCTATTCGGGTTCCATCCGCAAGGAGATCCGGCCGGGGTGTCGCTCACGGCCCCAAACGATGTGAACAGGGTTCCCAAGCCCACCTCGACGGATGGATCTACGCTTGGTACACCGTGCCATGGTGCCTAGTCTGTCCCAAGCCCACCTGTACCAGGTACCACTTGGTAGACTACTAACACAACCTACAAACACCAGAAACTAGTTGCAACTCCTGGACAGAGATCGAGGCGGTTAATAAGCCGAGAGGGGTCGAGTTACCGGAACCCAATGTGTGGTAGTAACTGTTCATGGATCACAAACATAGAACTCAGTTCCTGAGGACGGTTTCAATGAGACAACCCACCATGTACTCCTACATGGCCTCTCACCGCTACCTTTACCAAATCGTGTTCACACACTTAGCTCTCACACAATAGGACATGTTCACCACTTTCCAATTCATCCCCGATGAATCAGACCTGACACAACTCTAAGCAATAGCAGGCATGACAAACAAGCCAGAATGAGTAGGCACATCAGGGCTCAAACAACTCCTACTCATGCTAGTGGGTTTCGTCTATTTACTGTGGCAATGACAGGTCATGCAGAGGATAAAGGGGTTCAGCTACCGCAGCAAGTAACAGTTGAAGCGTTGATGTCCTAATGCAGTAAAAAGAGAGCAGGAGCGAGAGAGTGGGATTGTATCGGAATGAACAAGGGGGTTTTGCTTGCCTGACACTTCCGAAGATAGTATAGCTCTTCATCGGTGTCATCGATCGCATCGTCGAAGCAACGTCTACTGAGAGGGGACAATACCGGCAAACAGAGAAGAAACACGATCAATGCAATGCACAATATGATGCATGCTATGACATGGCAATATGAATGTGTTTTGAGCTAATGCAACTAGCAACATATTAAATGGGGTTGGTTTGAATCCAAGATTCAAATTCAAACTCCATATGTGGAAATTCAAATGCCATTTACATGATTTGTCCTAAACAGTAGTCATAAGTTGTTCTAACATGCATGGAAATGGTACAGATGGATAGATTGGATTTTTCTGATCATTTTTCATATATAAATGTTTTCCATCTGAGTTATAGATTATTTTCTATGATTTTTAGAAGTTTATAGGATTTTCTGGAATTTCCTGAATTGTTTTAAGTACAGAAACTATTTACTGCGTCAGCATGACATCGGTATGACGTCAGCAGGTCAACTGGGTCGGCCAGGTCAAACCTGACCTGGGGGACCCACTGGTCAGTGACAACGCTAGTTAACCGAGTTAATTAGCACTAAGCCAGATTGGTTAGCGAGGTGGCCCCCACACGTCAGTGACTCAGGCGGTCAATCTGTGGTCAACCCCGGGTCAAACTCACCGGAGTTGACCCGCAGCTCATCGTCGGCGAGGCCAGAGACGGTGGAGGGCTTCAGGTTTCTTGCTCCGGCAACCAAATGGCCGGCGGAGACCATCTACGTGACGCTGGCGATCCCGCGCATCGAGTGGTGCAGTCAGTTACGCCGGGGACGACCTATATCGACGGCGGCGAGCTCAAAGGCGGCGGCCGGAGTTCGGGTCTCAGCGGAAACAGCGTTGCAGGGCACGAGGGAGCAAAGTAAAATGCTGCGCAGCCTCCTGGGGTCACCAGGAGCTCGGTGAGGTGCACTGGCGCGACTCGTTCGAGCTCAGGCCACGACGGCGACAAGGCCGGGCGGCGGTGAGCTTCTGGTACGGTGGGGATCGATGGCTGCGGCACGAATTCGTCAAGGGAAGCAGGGGTAAGTGGTCAGCGGCTCACAGCGATGACGAGGGGACGCTCGGCGAGGTCGGGGACGGTCCGGAGCCGACGAATTTGACAGAGATGGCCGGCGGTCCCGAGGTTGAACAAGGCATCGATGGCGGTGTTGCGGTGAGACCCGGCTTACGTGGCTCGTCGAGGAGATGCTTCGCGTCCTTGCGGAGCTATTGGTCACGGTGGTTGGGCTAGGGGATGGCCGTGGCTGCGGCGGTGCTCGTCGGTGTGCCACAGGGTGTTCGGGCGCGCTACGGAGAGGGAGCAGAGGCGGGGAAGGGCGAGGGAGTGGGAGAGAGGGACCGGGGTGGCGCGTGGCGTCGTCTAGACGCGTCGGGGAAGCGGCAGGCAAGCAGGGAGGAGCTGGCCTCCTCGGCCGCGCGCGTGCGAGCACGCAGCTGCTCCTACTGGCAGGAGGAAGGTGACAGGAGGCGCCAGGTGGGCTGGGCCAGCTGGGCTGCGACAGGTGAGGCCAGGTAGGTTTCCTTTCTCTCTCTTTTTTATTTGTTTCTGTTTTCTAATATTCTGTAGTCTTTAGGGCTTTATTAAAAATACTTAGACACTTCCAAAAATCATGAAACTACTCATGATCACTGTTGGGAGTATATCCTACAGTAAACATTTTAGTTTATGATTATTTGAGCATTTAAAATATTTAATAGCGTTTAAATGCCCAAATGCAAATAGAGTATGATTTAATCCAGAGCCCAAATATGTCATGGAAAAATGTGCATCACCTCTGGTTACTGTTTCCAGCAATTTCCAAGAATGATGAACATTTTTGAAAGCCATTTGGATTTACTGGAAATATTTTGGTTGAACCTAGTGAATTCCTTTAATGCTAGGGTTTAGGCAATCCCCATTTCAAGTTTCTTTCAAAGTTTAAACATGATGCACACATGAAGTTAGCCTAGTGCAATGTCAGAAGCTAGGGATGTGACAACTCACCCCCACTAAACAAGAATCTCGTCCCGAGATTCAAGCGTAGGGTAAGGTGAAAGGGGAACGCAAAATAACATAATCTTCACGATCCAATTGTTCCTCCCGAAGATGTTGATTCATTGCATCATCTTGATCTTGACATCTTTTCTTTCGAGAGCTTCATCCAACTATGAAGACGGAAGAGAGGGAAACTCTACAGGATTGATCTTCTCGAAGATCGAGCTATACAAGATCAACTCGCGGAATGAGATATTGAAACATCTCGAGTTGAGACACAAAACACATCGAGAGGGATGGAAGAACAAATGATGAGGTTTGATTGGGTGGGCAACAATCCCACGCTTAGATAATAAGGTGCATGGGTTCCAAAGCAGCGAGGAGTTGATTGCCATGACTCCATAACGGGGCACCTTAGGAAAGGTGACTCGTGGAATTCTTCCCTTAAGTGGCAAAAAGAATTACTTTTGATACAAAGATCATTGAAACTCTTTATACCAGCGTAAGGCAATTTACAAATGATCGTTTGAAAGAATTCAAAAGAATGGCACTCTCAATTTGGAAAGGAAACTATGGTTATAGAACAACTCGGCAAATGGAAGGCACATTCCAGTTGATACCAAGGATATAACCTAGTGACTGAGCGTGCTTTCAAGATCTTGAGCATTT
Organism: Triticum aestivum; assembly: GCF_018294505.1. Taxonomy (NCBI): domain Eukaryota; kingdom Viridiplantae; phylum Streptophyta; class Magnoliopsida; order Poales; family Poaceae; genus Triticum; species Triticum aestivum. The sequence goes on along the minus strand of NC_057814.1, from coordinate 309,807,066 downwards.
CCATGTTCATCAAGGTTTTACCAACATCCGTGCTGAGGATCCTGGCAACACATCATACTACCATGATGAACGGTGATGAAGGATGCAGGTGCAAAGGAGGACAACACTTTCTCAGATTTTACCTTAGCAATGCCAAAGAAGCAAATCTGGATGATCGACCGAGAGACATTTAGCACTCCGCTTCTAATGTTCTCCTTGATGCACTAGCATATCCCATTCATAGATATGGTTTGATATCTAGAACATCAAGTAAAAGGTCGGACTTCGGAAACACAAGAATCCATAAGGAATACTACGGAAGTAAATCCTACGGAATCCTTATGGGGAGGTGGCCAACTTTATCAATCAGGATACTACAATAATAGGTCTTCCGGCTGGGTGTGTTGGCCACAACATCCACTTACCGGGTTACGAAGACCATTATTATAGCTATTGGGAGATGTTCCAACCATCATATCTGCCTGAGATTCAGATCTGGTTGGTAACAGGATATTCCAGACTCATCGAGTCTAGAAGAAAATGAAGGTTTGCAACACAAATCGACGAGATGGCGTTGCGAGATTCTCGGAAGATGGACTACGGTAGTAAGCTCCAAAACATGAGCTAGTTCTGCTACAAACATGTGAACACGTTGTCCCAGACAAGCATGCCCACATGGTAGCCTTACAATGAAACACTACCGAGTTCTGGTTGGGAACCATCAACGGGGATATCGAAGTTCTTTCATAAGTCCGGATTAGCTCTTATGGAGGAACTCCTTCTCCTTGAACAAGTCAGTTAGTGGCTTGGTGTGCTAGGGATACATATGGAATGGAGGTAATTAATCTACCAAACCATAGAATACTTCGCACGAATGCATGACTGACTTGGGATGATTCCAAAGGAAGCAAAAACAATCTTTCTCGAACTCACGGCGGCAACTTACAACTAATGCACATGAGCTTGGAGAAAGTCACTTCTTACACCAAACATATATTTCATAAGCGGGACATGAAGATAATGCTTACAAAAGTTTCCAACACTAGCTTGATGTTCAACATGAACTAAGGAGGAGACAAGATGCTGTTGATGGGCTCAATAGCAACTCATCGGAATTCCCATATCACTGGACTTCCACCATCATGTGAACACGGTGATAGCATTGGTCAGACCAAAAGATGTAATGGTGTATGCTCGAGAGATCGACCACGAGTAAGACAACATCACGAACATCGTTGGTTCTGATTTGACTTGACGATAGCCCATACTCAAGTCAAAGTTTTGACAAGGCAATAGATCCAACAACTGATCACGAGGACCAATCGCTGGAGATATTATCTTTCTTCAACACACACACACCAAAGAGATAACCCTTAGGGATGAGCGTGGTCGGGCAAGCTTTTATCTTCCAACTCTCCAAGTTGTTGTTAAGCTTAACCAACTAGCTCAGGGGTATCCAACACAGATTCTTGGAGAAGGGGTGGTTTATAAGAAAACCAACTTGATCACGAATTCAACATAGCGGTCAGGTGACAACCTAGTGATACTTCCGAGAAGATATTCGGAAAATCACGTACCACCGATATGTCACTAAGCTCGAGAACAATCTTGCTTTTCAGACAAGACGATATGATCACATAAGCAAGGATTGACAAAATCCTAACTCATTGATTGAAGAGTGCACCAAAAATAAGGACTAGGTAGCACGATCAATCTTAGGATGATGATTGAATAACCAACACGCTAAGAATGAGATTGTTGTCCATTAACTACCAAGCAACGGGGTTGCTAGGAGTATTGATTTCACACATCACAGTTCACTTGTCAGCATTCCGGTTACAACCAACACGGAAACCGAGAGATGAATAATGATGGCGAGAGGTATCACTACATCAAGAATTCATGAGAGATTGTGCAATTCTCACGTCATTCTTGATATGAAAGAGGGTGACATTCCAAGGTAGAGCAGAGCAAAAGCTGGATTGGCATCTTGGTCTGCGGAATACAATTGCTTTGACCAGTCCAAGAAATGGATGAGGTACTGGAGTTTGTTTCTCCTACTCATTCCAGAATAGAATGGCTTGACAGACCACAAGAATAATAGGCATCGATAACACAAATGCACAATTACTCCTGACTATCAATTGATAGATGAAGGTCGGAGTATAGCTAAAGAGGGACAACCCAAAAGAACATATGATTACCTGAGTTGTGGATGCATGGATTAGTATGTCGAACAAGTTCAACATATTTCTTCCGGATAATCCATGTAGAGGAGGAAAGACTGGCAGAGTCACAATATGAATGGAGTACTCCTCAAGAGCGCCCTGGTTGTGATCTTTTGGTTAAAAGAACTTCTGCCATAATGGTTCATGGTATTGGAAGAATGAGATACCACGGACCTCAAAGACTATCACAAAGGTTACTAATATCCTAAAGGAACTAGCAACACTATCAACATGAAGTAAGTAGGGTGAATATCGAGTTCAGAAACCCGGGAATAGAATGCCTACTAACTGAGTGGCATCACGGGATGCTTTCGAGAGTAATGGCCAGAATCATCACACTGGGGATGCAAGCATTGCTAGATTGCTAAGTGGTCCTCTAAGACACCTAGGGTCATAATAATAACTCCAACATATATGTCAAGGCAACAGAGTACCTCAACTCAACGATTAGTGTGGTTAATCTGGCCCAAAGGAACATCGGGAACGGACGGAAAGGATTTGCAAATGCATCAGACTATTTAGAAACTTGGGGTGACTCGGACAGCATAACGGCTGTGAATGCTCAAAAGATTTGAGACGTCCTGCAAATTGCTGGCATAACCACTTAACATCACATTATCGGTGTTCGGAGATCAACTAAGAACACATGGAAGTAGTAGAAACTGAACTGGGGCTTCAGACCAGCAATCCTACGAGTCTACAGATTAGTAACACGTGATCCTGATAGAAAGATGAGAAGCCTAGTTCTTAATCCCCGTAGAAGAGAAGAGGGTGACTCAGATCAGAGGACATAAGGTATAAGAAGTAAAAAGAGCCTTACGTTCCCTTCCACAATCAATTCCCTTATATAACTAAAGCATTCCTAGACTCAACTTCGACCAGTTTGGCTTCGTAAACCTACAGGCAGTCAGGCTCTGATACCAAAGCTGTCGGGACCCCGATTCCAAATCAAATCGATCTAGCCGGTAACACCTCATATCACTTTGCGGCCTCACGCACGGTATTCCCACGGGTGTCGCCTTACCATGGCCCGGGACCGTTTGCGCCTTTTGGCTCACGTATATGATAGTGTCGCTAGCATCCATATGACAGAGAACCCGGGCCGACATGGCTAGTCGTGAACCCAAAGCGGCACTAACGTATGGGGACAGGCATACATGAATCAACATCGAACGTGTCGGTCAGCAGCGTGCGAATCCGGGCTGTAGCACTGGGCTAACAGGACTCCGGGAACCCGGGCTGTAGCAGGCTAGGCAGGACTCCGGATGTCACCGCGTGACATTTCCCCGAAGGGACAGACACAGGAACGATATGAAACACATGCCGGCCAGTCAAGTGTCCAGAGCAGTAGTGCTGGGCTAGCAGGACTCCGGTGAACCGGGCTGTAGCGGACTACTATGGCTCAAGGAGGCACTAGACTACATTTCCCCATAAGAGAGGCTGCTAAGGATAGACAACTAGATTGTCGGATCCCACACATACCAAGCATTTCAATCATACACACAATATGCTCGATATGTGCAAATACAACATGGCATCACAACAAGACTCTACGACTCAGAGTATTTATTCATTAGGCTCCGAAGAGCCAGATATTACAAACATGGGTCTCATGACCCAACATTCAGAGCATACAAGTCAAAGCACATGCGGAAGCTTAACATGTCTGAGTACAGACATCTACAAATGAAAAAGGCTGAGAAGCCTGACTATCTACCAGATCCTGCCGAGGGCACAAGATCGTAGCTGAGGTAACAAGCTAAACGTCGAAGTCCACACGGAACTACTAGCGAGACTGACGTCTCTCTGCAAAACATAAAATAGGCAAACGTGAGTACAAATGTACCCAGCAAGACTTACATCAGAACTAGCTACATATGCATCGGTATCAACAAAGGGGGTGGTGGAGTTTAACTGCAGCAAGCCAGCTTTGACTCGGTGGCTATCCTAACTACGACTGCAAGTAACTCTTTTGAGGTGGCGCACACGAGTCCACATATTCACCATATCAATACACCACTATGGATCCGCTCCCGTCTCCCTACGAGAACGCCATCCATAGCACTCACGCTTATCTTGCGCATTTTAGAGTATCCACTTTCACTTGTCTATGAACTGTTATAGGCAACCCAGAAGTCCTTTACCGCGGACACGGCTATTCGAATAGATCATATTAACCCTGCAGGGGTGTACTTCGTCACACACGCTCTCGCCACTTACCACCATGTACACGTCGTGTACCTCGGCAACCTTCAAGCGGAAGCCTGGCGAGGGAGTCGGCCACGACCTGACTAACCACACAAGTCTCTCGTCCAGGTTTATCGCCTATTCGGGTTCCATCCGCAAGGAGATCCGGCCGGGGTGTCGCTCACGGCCCCAAACGATGTGTGCAGGGTTCCCAAGCCCACCTCGCGGATGGATCTACGCTTGGTACACCGTGCCACGGTGCCTAGTCTGTCCCAAGCCCACCTGTACCGGGTGCCACTTGGTAGACTACTAACACTACCTACAAACACCAGAAACTAGTTGCAACTCCTGGACAGAGATCGAGGCGGTTAATAAGTCGAGAGGGGTCGAGTTACCGGAACCCAATGTGTGGTAGTAACTGTTCATGGATCACAAACACAGAACTCAGTTCCTGAGGACGGTTTCAATGAGACAACCCACCATGTACTCCTACATGGCCTCTCACCGCTACCTTTACCAAATCGTGTTCACACACTTAGCTCTCACACAGTAGGACATGTTCACCACTTTCCAATTCATCCCCGATGAATCAGACCTGACACAACTCTAAGCAATAGCAGGCATGACAAACAAGCCAGAATGAGTAGGCACATCAGGGCTCAAACAACTCCTACTCATGCTAGTGGGTTTCATCTATTTACTGTGGCAATGACAGGTCATGCAGAGGATAAAGGGGTTCAGCTACCGCAGCAAGTAACAGTTGAAGCGTTGATGTCCTAATGCAGTAAAAAGAGAGCAGGAGCGAGAGAGTGGGATTTTATCGGAATGAACAAGGGGGTTTTGCTCTCCTGACACTTCCGAAGATAGTATAGCTCTTCATTGGTGTCATCGATCGCATCGTCGAAGCAACGTCTACTGAGAGGGGACAATACCGGCAAACAGAGAAGAAACACGATCAATGCAATGCACAATATGATGCATGCTATGACATGGCAATATGAATGTGTTTTGAGCTAATGCAACTAGCAACATATTAAATGGGGTTGGTTTGAATCCATGATTCAAATTCAAACTCCATATGTGGAAATTCAAATGCCATTTACATGATTTGTCCTAAATAGTAGTCATAAGTTGTTCTAACATGCATGGAAATGGTACAGATGGATAGATTGGATTTTTCTGATCATTTTTCATATATAAATGTTTTCCATCTGAGTTATAGATTATTTTCTATGATTTTTAGAAGTTTATAGGATTTTCTGGAATTTCCTGAATTGTTTTAAGTACAGAAACTATTTACTGCGTCAGCATGACATCGGTATGACGTCAGCAGGTCAACTGGGTCGGCCAGGTCAAACCTGACCTGGGGGACCCACTGGTCAGTGACAACGCTAGTTAACCGAGTTAATTAGCACTAAGCCAGATTGGTTAGCGAGGTGGCCCCCACACGTCAGTGACTCAGGCGGTCAAACTGTGGTCAACCCCGGGTCAAACTCACCGGAGTTGACCCGCGGCTCATCGCCGGCGAGGCCAGAGACGGTGGAGGGCTTCGGGTTTCTTGCTCCGGCAACCAAATGGCCGGCGGAGACCATCTACGTGACGCTGGCGATCCCGCGCGTCGAGTGGTGCAGTCAGTTACGCCGGGGACGACCTATATCGACGGCGGCGAGCTCAAAGGCGGCGGCCGGAGTTCGGGTCTCAGCGGAAACGGCGTTGCGGGGCACGAGCGAGCAAAGTAAAACGCTGCGCAGCCTCCTGGGGTCACCAGGAGCTCGGTGAGGTGCACTGGCGCGACTCGTTCGAGCTCAGGCCACGACGGCGACAAGGCCGGGCGGCGGTGAGCTTCTGGCACGGTGGGGATCGATGGCTGCGGCACGAATTCGTCAAGGGAAGCAGGGGTAAGTGGTCAGGGGCTCACAGCGATGACGAGGGGACGCTCGGCGAGGTCGGGGACGGTCCGGAGCCGACGAATTTGACGGAGATGGCCGGCGGTCCCGAGGTTGAACAAGGCATCGATGGCGGTGTTGCGGTGAGACCCGGCTTACGTGGCTCGTCGAGGAGATGCTTCGCGTCCTTGCGGAGCTATTGTTCATGGTGGTTGGGCTAGGGGATGGCCGTGGCTGCGGCGGTGCTCGTCGGTGTGCCACGGGGTGTTCGGGCGCGCTACGGAGAGGGAGCAGAGGCGGGGAAGGGCGAGGGAGTGGGAGAGAGGGACCGGGGTGGCGCGTGGCGTCGTCCAGACGCGTCGGGGAAGCGGCAGGCAGGCAGGGAGGAGCTGGCCTCCTCGGCCGCGCGCGTGCGAGCACGCAGCTGCTCCTACTGGCAGGAGGAAGGCGACAGGAGGCGCCAGGTGGGCTGGGCCAGCTGGGCTGGGCCAGCTGGCTGCGACAGGTGAGGCCAGGTAGGTTTCCTTTCTCTCTTTTTTTATTTGTTTCTGTTTTCTAATATTCTGTAGTCTTTAGGGCTTTATTAAAAATACTTAGACACTTCCAAAAATCATGAAACTACTCATGATCACTGTTGGGAGTATATCCTACAGTAAACATTTTAGTTTATGATTATTTGAGCATTTAAAATATTTAATAGCGTTTAAATGCCCAAATGCAAATAGAGTATGATTTAATCCAGAGCCCAAATATGTCATGGAAAAATGTGCATCACCTCTGGTTACTGTTTCCAGCAATTTCCAAGAATGATGAACATTTTTGAAAGCCATTTGGATTTACTGGAAATATTTTGGTTGAACCTAGTGAATTCCTTTAATGCTAGGGTTTAGGCAATCCCCATTTCAAGTTTCTTTCAAAGTTTAAACATGATGCACACATGAAGTTAGCCTAGTGCAATGTCAGAAGCTAGGGATGTGACAACTCACCCCCACTAAAGCAAGAATCTCGTCCCGAGATTCAAGCGTAGGGTAAGGTGAAAGGGGAACGCAAACTAACATAATCTTCACGATCCAATTGTTCCTCCCGAAGATGTTGATTCATTGCATCATCTTGATCTTGACATCTTTTCTTTCGAGAGCTTCATCCAACTATGAAGACGGAAGAGAGGGAAACTCTACATGATTGATCTTCTCGAAGATCGAGCTATACAAGATCAACTCGCGGAATGAGATATTGAAACATCTCGAGTTGAGACACAAAACACATCGAGAGGGATGGAAGAACAAATGATGAGGTTTGATTGGGTGGGCAACAATCCCACGCTTAGATAATAAGGTGCATGGGTTCCAAAGCAGCGAGGAGTTGATTGCCATGACTCCATAACGGGGCACCTTAGGAAAGGTGACTCGTGGAATTCTTCCCTTAAGTGGCAAAAAGAATTACTTTTGATACAAAGATCATTGAAACTCTTTATACCAGCGTAAGGCAATTTACAAATGATCGTTTGAAAGAATTCAAAAGAATGGCACTCTCAATTTGGAAAGGAAACTATGGTTATAGAACAACTCGGCAAATGGAAGGCACATTCCAGTTGATACCAAGGATATAACCTAGTGACTGAGCGTGCTTTCAAGATCTTGAGCATTTCCATGTTCATCAAGGTTTTACCAACATCCGTGCTGAGGATCCTGGCAACACATCATACTACCATGATGAACGGTGATGAAGGATGCAGGTGCAAAGGAGGACAACACTTTCTCAGATTTTACCTTAGCAATGCCAAAGAAGCAAATCTGGATGATCGACCGAGAGACATTTAGCACTCCGCTTCTAATGTTCTCCTTGATGCACTAGCATATCCCATTCATAGATATGGTTTGATATCTAGAACATGAAGTAAAAGGTCGGACTTCGGAAACACAAGAATCCATAAGGAATACTACGGAAGTAAATCCTACGGAATCCTTATGGGGAGGTGGCCAACTTTATCAATCAGGATACTACAATAATAGGTCTTCCGGCTGGGTGTGTTGGCCACAACATCCACTTACCGGGTTACGAAGACCATTATTATAGCTATTGGGAGATGTTCCAACCATCATATCTACCTGAGATTCAGATCTGGTTGGTAACAGGATATTCCAGACTCATCGAGTCTAGAAGAAAATGAAGGTTTGCAACACAAATCGACGAGATGGCGTTGCGAGATTCTCGGAAGATGGACTACGGTAGTAAGCTCCAAAACATGAGCTAGTTCTGCTACAAACATGGGAACACGTTGTCCCAGACAAGCATGCCCACATGGTAGCCTTACAATGAAACACTACCGAGTTCTGGTTGGGAACCATCAACGGGGATATCGAAGTTCTTTCATAAGTCCGGATTAGCTCTTATGGAGGAACTCCTTCTCCTTGAACAAGTCAGTTAGTGGCTTGGTGTGCTAGGGATACATATGGAATGGAGGTAATTAATCTACCAAACCATGGTATACTTTGCACATGCATGACTGACTTGGGACGATTCCAAAGGAAGCAAAAACAATCTTTCTCGAACTCACGGCGGCAACTTACAACTAATGCACATGAGCTTGGAGAAAGTCACTTCTTACACCAAACATATATTTCATAAGCGGGACATGAAGATAATGCTTACAAAAGTTTCCAACACTAGCTTGATGTTCAACATGAATTAAGGAGGAGACAAGATGTTGTTGATGGGCTCAATAGCAACTCATCGGAATTCCCATATCACTGGACTTCCACCATCATGTGAACACGGTGATAGCATTGGTCAGACCAAAAGATGTAATGGTGTATGCTCGAGAGATCGACCACGAGTAAGACAACATCACGAACATCGTTGGTTCTGATTTGACTTGACGACAGCCCATACTCAAGTCAAAGTTTTGACAAGGCAATAGATCCAACAACTGATCACGAGGACCGATCGCTGGAGATATTATCTTTCTTCAACACACACACACCAAAGAGATAACCCTTAGGGATGAGCGTGGTCGGGCAAGCTTTTATCTTCCAACTCTCCAAGTTGTTGTTAAGCTTAACCAACTAGCTCAGGGGTATCCAACACAGATTCTTGGAGAAGGGGTGGTTTATAATAAAACCAACTTGATCACGAATTCAACATAGCGGTCAGGTGACAACCTGGTGATACTTCCGAGAAGATATTCGGAAAATCACGTACCACCGATATGTCACTAAGCTCGAGAACAATCTTGCTTTTCAGACAAGACGATATGATCACATAAGCAAGGATTGACAAAATCCTAACTCATTGATTGAAGAGTGCACCAAAAATAAGGACTAGGTAGCACGATCAATCTTAGGATGATGATTGAATAACCAACACGCTAAGAATGAGATTGTTGTCCATTAACTACCAAGCAACGGGGTTGCTAGGAGTATTGATTTCACACATCACAGTTCACTTGTCAGCATTCCGGTTACAACCAATACGGAGACCGAGAGATGAATAATGATGGCGAGAGGTATCACTACATCAAGAATTCATGAGAGATTGTGCAATTCTCACGTCATTCTTGATATGAAAGAGGGTGACATTCCAAGGTAGAGCAGAGCAAAAGCTGGATTGGCATCTTGGTCTGCGGAATACAATTGCTTTGACCAGTCCAAGAAATGGATGAGGTACTGGAGTTTGTTTCTCCTAGTCATTCCGGAATAGAATGGCTTGACAGACCACAAGAATAATAGGCATCGATAACACAAATGCACAATTACTCCTGACTATCAATTGATAGATGAAGGTCGGAATACAGCTAAAGAGGGACAACCCAAAAGAACATATGATTACCTGAGTTGTGGATGCATGGATTAGTATGTCGAACAAGTTCAACATATTTCTTCCGGATAATCCATGTAGACGAGGAAAGACTGGCAGAGTCACAATATGAATGGAGTACTCCTCAAGAGCGCCCTGGTTGTGATCTTTTGGTTAAAAGAACTTCTGCCATAATGGTTCATGGTATTGGAAGAATGAGATACCACGGACCTCGAAGACTATCACAAAGGTTACTAATATCCTAAAGGAACTAGCAACACTATCAACATGAAGTAAGTAGGGTGAATCTCGATTTCAGAAACCCGGGAATAGAATGCCTACTAACTGAGTGGCATCACGGGATGCTTTCGAGAGTAATGGCCAGAATCATCACACTGGGGATGCAAGCATTGCTAGATTGCTAAGTGGTCCTCTAAGACACCTAGGGTCATAATAATAACTCCAACATATATGTCAAGGCAACAGAGTACCTCAACTCAACGATTAGTGTGGTTAATCTGGCCCAAAGGAACATCGGGAACGGACGGAAAGGATTTATAAATGCATCAGACTATTTAGAAACTTGGGGTGACTCGGACAGCATAACGGCTGTGAATGCTCAAAAGATTTGAGACATCCTGCAAATTGGTGGCATAACCACTTAACATCACATTATCAGTGTTCGGAGATCAACTAAGAACACATGGAAGTAGTAGAAACTGAACTGGTAATATCTGGTCCCCGATTCCAAATCACATCGATCTAGCCGGTAACACCTCATATCACTTTGCGGCCTCACGCACGGTATTCCCACGGGTGTCGCCTTACCATGGCCCGGGACCGTTTGCGCCTTTTGGCTCACGTATATGATAGTGTCGCTAGCATCCATATGACAGAGAACCCGGGCCGACATGGCTAGTCGTGAACCCAAAGCGGCACTAACGTATGGGGACAGGCATACATGAATCAACATCGAACGTGTCGGTCAGCAGCGTGCGAATCCGGGCTGTAGCACTGGGCTAACAGGACTCCGGGAACCCGGGCTGTAGCAGGCTAGGCAGGACTCCGGATGTCACCGCGTGACATTTCCCCGAAGGAACAGACACTGGAACGATATGAAACACATGCCGGCCAGTCAAGTGTCCAGAGCAGTAGTGCTGGGCTAGCAGGACTCCGGTGAACCGGGCTGTAGCGGACTACTATGGCTCATGGAAGCACAAAACTACATTTCCCCATAAGAGAGGCTACCAAGGATAAACAACTAGGTTGTCGGATCCCACACATACCAAGCATTTCAATCATACACACAATATGCTCGATATGTGCAAATACAACATGGCATCACAACAAGACTCTACGACTCAGAGTATTTATTCATTAGGCTCCGAAGAGCCAGATATTACAAACATGGGTCTCATGACCCAACATTCAGAGCATACAAGTCAAAGCACATGCGGAAGCTTAACATGTCTGAGTACAGACATCTACAAATGAAAAAGGCTGAGAAGCCTGACTATCTACTAGATCCTGCCGAGGGCACAAGATCGTAGATGAGGTAACAAGCTAAACGTCGAAGTCCACACGGAACTACTAGTGAGACTGACGTCTCTCTGCAAAACATAGAATAGGCAAACGTGAGTACAAATGTACCCAGCAAGACTTACATCAGAACTAGCTACATATGCATCGGTATCAACAAAGGGGGTAGTGGAGTTTAACTGCAGCAAGCCAGCTTTGACTCGGTGGCTATCCTGAACTACGACTGCAAGTAACTCTTTTGAGGTGGCGCACACGAGTCCACATATTCACCATATCAATACACCACTATGGATCCGCTCCTGTCTCCCTACGAGAACGCCATCCATAGCACTCACGCTTATCTTGCGCATTTTAGAGTATCCACTTTCACTTGTCTATGAACTGTACAGGCAACCCAGAAGTCCATTTCCGCGGACACGGCTATTCGAATAGATGATGTTAACCCTGCAGGGGTGTACTTCGTCACACACGCTCTCGCCACTTACCACCATGTACACGTCGTGTACCTCGGCAACCTTCGAGCGGAAGCCTGGTGAGGGAGTCGGCCACGACCTGACTAACCACACAAGTCTCTAGTCCAGGTTTATCGCCTATTCGGGTTCCATCCGCAAGGAGATCCGGCCGGGGTGTCGCTCACGGCCCCAAACGATGTGAACAGGGTTCCCAAGCCCACCTCGACGGATGGATCTACGCTTGGTACACCGTGCCACGGTGCCTAGTCTGTCCCAAGCCCACCTGTACCGGGTACCACTTGGTAGACTACTAACACAACCTACAAACACCAGAAACTAGTTGCAACTCCTGGACAGAGATCAAGTTCATTAATAAGTCGAGAGGGGTCGAGTTACCGGAACCCAATGTGTGGTAGTAACTGTTCATGGATCACAAACACAGAACTCAGTTCCTGAGGACGGTTTCAATGAGACAACCCACCATGTACTCCTACATGGCCTCTGACCGCTACCTTTACCAAATCGTGTTCACACACTTAGCTCTCACACAATAGGACATGTTCACCAGATAGTATAGCTCTTCATCGGTGTCATCGATCGCATCGTCGAAGCAACGTCTACTGAGAGGGGACAATACCGGCAAACAGAGAAGAAACACGATCAATGCAATGCACAATATGATGCATGCTATGACATGGCAATATGAATGTGTTTTGAGCTGATGCAACTAGCAACATATTAAATGGAGTTGGTTTGAACCTTAGGTTCAAATTCAAACTCCATATAAGACATTTCAAATGCCATTTATTCAAATTGTCATATACAGTGGCTGTAAGTTGTTCAAACATGCATGAGGATGCCATAAACAGATTCTTTGGATTTTTCTGATAATTTTTCATATATGAATCATTTCATTTGGAGTTATAGATTAATTTCTATGGGTTTTTGAAGTTTTAAACATTTTCTGGAATTTTCAGATTTATTACTAAATAAGAAAATCCCAGCAAATGTATTTATGACGTCAGCAGTGTGTCATAGCGACGTCAGCAGTCAACCACGGTCAAACCTGACGGTGGGACCCTCATGTCATTGAGACAGTGTTGAACTCTGGTTAACCCCGCGTTGACTCTGGCTTTGACCCGCTGCGGGGCCCACTGTCAGTGACTCTAGGGGGTTAGTTAGCGCTAATGACGGTGCCACGTCACCAACCACCGGAGTTGGACGCCGGCGACCAAACCTGACGGCGGAGGATCGCCGGAGTTGCTCGGGACGGTGCTACAGGCGGTGATTTGTGGCGCGGTTTGGAGCTACGGCGAGCTGGCGTTCGCGTGCATCTGCTAGGGCAGACATGAGGGGCTGGGACGGACCGAGCTCGCCGGAAGCGAGCTCGCGGCGGCGGCCGGAGCTCGGGCACCGACGGGTTAGGTGCCACAGCACGTTTCGAGGCGAACTGGTGGGGTCTGCGGCTTCCTGAGGAAGCGCTGAGCACGCCTACGTGCTCTAGTGCGGCGTGCGGGTGTTGCAACCGCGGCGGCGACATGGCCGGCGGCGGGGAGCGGTCGGCTCTGGTGGTTGATGCGGCTAGGGGGCGAATCACGCAATGAGGCAAGGGGGAAACGGTGCAACGGCTCACCGCGGTTCTTCTGGTGCTGCTGGCGAGGCAGGGGAGGCACGGGGTCCGGCGAAACGATGGTGGGGATCACCGGCGCCCGAGGTCGAGATCGGCGGCGTTGGAGATGCAGCAAGGCTTCTGGTGTCGCGTGACTCGATGGAGAGGACGACGACGTCGTGGCGGAGCTCGTGGTTACGTCGGAGAGGCGCGGGGAAGGCTGTGGGTGCGGCAACGGCGAGCGGTGGCGACGAGCTCTGCTCGGTTGTCGCGGGAGAGAGACTCGTCCAGAGGGGTCGGGGAGGCCAACCAAGTAGGAGGTGGCCAAGCGCGTGGGCGCGCGCGGCGGCCACACGCCCTCGTGCCCACTGGCACGAGGAGGAAGACGACAGGCGGGAAGCTGGGCTGGGCCAGCCTGCTGGGCCGCCAGCTGGGCCGCCTGAAAGGCCAGGTAACTCCCTCTCTCTCTCTCTCTCTCTTTACTTTCTATTTTAGTTTCTGTTTTCCCATTTGTTTTAACTCTGTTTTGATTTAGTCTCTGTGCTAAATCATTTTATATGCTTCTGGTAAATTTTTGTAGGGACTATTTGGATTATTCCAGAGCCCCTCACATTTACCCAGAATTATTGGACATATATAAAATATATAACATGTATATATATCCAATGCAAATAATTATTGCATTAGCTTCAAATGCCCAAAACAAATATTTATGAGCTCCTAAAAATATTGGTTTGAATTTTAATTCTGGCCAATATTTCCATAGAGGAACATGAACATTTTCTTGGACCTATTTGAAGCAATATTTATCTTGGTCTTTTTCAGAAATGATTTCTGAGGCTTTCACATGTCCCCATTTCAAATTCATTGAAATTTAAACATGATGCACACATGACTAGCTAGCCTAGAGCAAAACAGAACTAGGGATGTGACAACTCACCCCCACTAATCAAAAATCTCGTCCCGAGATTCAAGCGTAGGGTAAGATGAAAGGGGAATGCAAACTAACATAATCTTCACGATCCAATTGTTCTTCTCGGAGATGTTGATTCATTGCATCCCTTGATCTCAACGTCTCGCTTTGAGAACTACATCCAACATAACAACGAATAGAGAGGGAGAATTTTTAGAGGAATCAATCTTCCTGAGGTTCGAGCAACTTAGGATCATCTTAATGATCACAAGATCAACTCACGGAATGGGACATAGAAATATCTATGGAGCTGAGAGGCAAAACATGCATCAGAAGGGACGGAAGAAACAATTTGACGAAGGTTTCAGGATAGCGAGGAGGAATTGCCATGATTCCATAATGGGGCACCTTGGAAAAGGTGACTCGTAGAATTCTTCCCTTAAGTGGCAAAAAGAATTACTTTTGATTCAGAGATCATTGAAACTCTTCATACCAGCGTAAGGCAATCACAACGATCGTGTGAACGAATTCTAAAGAATGGCATAATCGGACTAGAATGGTTGATGTGGACTACCTTGTTGATGACAACACCATGGATGATTTCGCTTATCATCGGAAATGAATGGGACTCATGGTAAGTCCACCTTTGAAGATGATCCTAAACAGTAATTACTGAGATGCAAGCTGGGAACAAAATGCAAATGATGGGAATGATTCTAGTAACTGGGGATAAACCCAATAGTAGAGAGTGATTCCACTATTGGAAAGGTTATAACATAACCGAGGAAATTGGGGCCAATCCCAGTTAGTGCCGATGATGACACCTAATGCTTGCGCGTGCTCTCAAGAACTTGAGCATTTCCATATTCATCAAGTTTTACCAATATCCGTGTCGAGGATCCTTGCAGCACAACATACTACCATGATGAACGGTGATGGAGGATGCAGGTGCAAAGGAGGACATCACTTTCTCAGATTTTTCCTTGGCAATGCCAAAGAAGCAAATCTGGATGATCGACCGAGAGACATCTAGCACTCCGCTTCTAATGTTCTCCTTGATGTGCTAGTGCAACCCATTTATTACAATGGTCTGGTACGTAGAACATCAAGTAAAAGGCGGACTTCGGGAGCACAAGAGTCCATAAGGAATATCTACGGAAGTAAAATCTTATGAAATCCTTATGGAGAGGTGGCCAACTTTCTCAATCAAGATACTACAATAATAGGTCTTCCGGCTGGGTGTGTTGGCCACCACATCCACTTACCGGTAACAGAGAGACCATTAGTATAGTTCTTGGGAAACGTTCAACCATCACATCTTCCTGAGATTCAGATCTGGTTGGTGTCGGGATATTCCATACTCCTCAAGTCTAGGAAGAAAAATGAAGGTTTGCAACACCAACTGACGAGATGACGTTGCGAGATTCTCAAGGGATGAACTACGATAGCAAGCTCCAAAACATGAGCTGGTTCTGCTACAACATGTGAACACGCTGTCCCAGACAAGCATGACCACATAGTAGTCTTACAAGAAAACACTACCGAGTTCAGGTGGGGGACCATCAACGAGGATAACAAAGTCCTAACATAAGTCATGATTCTTAAGAAGGAACTTCTTCTCCTTGAACAAATCAATCAGTGGCTTCGTGTGCCAGGGATACATTACAGAATGAAGATGATCAGTCTATCAATCATTTCAATCATACACACAATATGCTCGATATGTGCAGATACAACATGGCATCACAACAAGACTCTACGACTCAGAGTATTTATTCATTAGGCTCCGAAGAGCCAGATATTACAAACATGGGTCTCATGACCCAACATTCAGAGCATACAAGTCAAAGCACATATGGAAGCTTAACATGTCTGAGTACAGACATCTACAAATGAAAAAGGCTGAGAAGCCTGACTATTTACTAGATCCTGCCGAGGGCACAAGATCGTAGCTGAGGTATCAAGCTAAACGTCGAAGTCCACATGGAACTACTAGCGAGACTGACGTCTCTCTGCAAAACATAAAATAAGCAAACGTGAGTACAAATGTACCCAGCAAGACTTACATCAGAACTATCTACATATGCATCGGTATCAACAAAAAGGGTGGTGGAGTTTAACTGCAGCAAGCCAGCTTTGACTCGGTGGCTATCCTAAACTATGACTGCAAGTAACTCTTTTGAGGTGGCGCACACGAGTCCACATATTCACCATATCAATACACCAATATGGATCCGCTCCCGTCTTCCTACGAGAACGCCATCCATAGCACTCACGCTTATCTTGCGCATTTTCGAGTATGCACTTTCACTTGTCTATGAACTGTACAGGCAACCCAGAAGTCCTTTACCGCGGACACGGCTATTCGAATAGATCATATTAACCCTGCAGGGGTGTACTTCGTCACACACGCTCTCGCCACTTACCACCATGTACACGTCGTGTACCTCGGCAACCTTCAAGCGGAAGCCTGGCGAGGGAGTCGGCCACGACCTGACTAACCACACAAGTCTCTAGTCCAGGTTTATCGCCTATTCGGGTTCCATCCGCAAGGAGATCCGGCCGGGGTGTCGCTCACGGCCCCAAACGATGTGAACAGGGTTCCCAAGCCCACCTTGACGGATGGATCTACGCTTGGTACACCGTGCCACGGTGCCTAGTCTGTCCCAAGCCCACCTGTACCGGGTACCACTTGGTAGACTACTAACACAACCTACAAACACCAGAAACTAGTTGCAACTCCTGGACAGAGATCGAGGCGGTTAATAAGCCGAGAGGGGTCGAGTTACCGGAACCCAATGTGTGGTAGTAACTGTTCATGGATCACAAACACAGAACTCAGTTCCTGAGGACGGTTTCACTGAGACAACCCACCATGTACTCCTACATGGCCTCTCACCGCTACCTTTACCAAATCGTGTTCACACCCTTAGCTCTCACACAGTAGGACATGTTCACCACTTTCCAATTCATCCCCGATGAATCAGACCTGACACAACTCTAAGCAATAGCAGGCATGACAAACAAGCATTAATGAGTAGGCACATCAGGGCTCAAACAAATCCTACTCATGCTAGTGGGTTTCATCCATTTACTGTGGCAATGACAGGTCATGCAGAGGATAAGGGGTTCAACTACCGCAGCAAGTAACAGATGAATCGTTGTTGTCCTAATGCAGTAAAAGAGAGCAGGAGCGAGAGAGTGGGATTGTATCGGAATGAACAAGGGGGTTTTGCTTGCCTGACACTTCCGAAGATAGTATAGCTCTTCATCGGTGTCATCGATCGCATCGTCGAAGCAACGTCTACTGAGAGGGGACAATACCGGCAAACAAAGAAGAACACGATCATTGCAATGCACAATATGATGCATGCTATGACATGGCAATATGAATGTGTTTTGAGCTAATGCAACTAGCACATATTAAATGGAGTTGGTTTGAACCTTAGGTTCAAATTCAAACTCCATATAAGACATTTCAAATGCCATTTATTAAAATTGTCATATACAGTGGCTATAAGTTGTTCAAACATGCATGAGGATGCCATAAACAGATTCTTTGGATTTTTCTGATAATTTTTCATATATGAATCATTTCATTTGGAGTTATAGATTAATTTCTATGGGTTTTTGAAGTTTTAAACATTTTCTGGAAATTTTAAATTTATTACTACATAAGAAAATCCCAGCAAATGTATTTATGACGTCAGCAGTGTGTCATAGCGACGTCAGCAGTCAACCACGGTCAAACCTGACGGTGGGACCCGCATGTCATTGAGACAGTGTTGAACTCTGGTTAACCCCGCGTTGACTCTGGCTTTGACCCGCTGCGGGGCCCACTATCAGTGACTCTAGGGGGTTAGTTAGCGCTAATGACGGTGCCACGTCACCAACCACCGGAGTTGGACGCCGGCGACCAAACCTGACGGCGGAGGATCGCCGGAGTTGCTCGGGACGGCGCTACAGGCGGTGATTTGCGGCGCGGTTTGGAGCTACGGCGAGCTGGCGTTCGCGTGCATCTGCTAGGGCAGACGGGAGGGGCTGGGACGGACCGAGCTCGCCGGAAGCGAGCTCGCGGCGGCGGCCGGAGCTCGGGCACCGACAGGTTAGGCGCCACAGCGCGTTTCGAGGCGAACTGGTGGGGTCTGCGGCTTCCTGAGGAAGCGCTGCGCATGGCCACGTGCTCTGGTGCGGCGTGCGGGTGTTGCAATCGCGGCGGCGACATGGCCGGCGGCGGGGAGCGGTCGGCTCTGGTGGTTGATGCGGCTAGGGGGCGAATCACGCAATGAGGCAAGGGGGAAACGGTGCAACGGCTCACCGCGGTTCTTCTGGTGCTGCTGGCGAGGCAGGGGAGGCACGGGGTCCGGCGAAACGATGGTGGGGATCACCGGCGCCCGAGGTCGAGATCGGCGGCGTTGGAGATGCAGCAAGGCTTCTGGCGTCGCGTGACTCGATGGAGAGGACGACGACGTCGTGGCGGAGCTCGTGGTTACGTCGGAGAGGCGCGGGGAAGGCTGTGGGTGCGGCAACGGCGAGCGGTGGCGACGAGCTCTGCTCGGTTGTCGCGGGAGAGAGACAAGGGAGGGGATGAGCATGGAGGGACGAGTGAGAGGGCCCGGGGTGGCGCGTGGCGTCGTCTAGAGGGGTCGGGGAGGCCAACCAAGCAGGAGGTGGCCAAGCGCGTGGGCGCGCGCGGCGGCCACACGCCCTCGTGCCCACTGGCACGAGGAGGAAGACGACAGGCGGGAAGCTGGGCTGGGCCAGCCTGCTGGGCCGCCAGCTGGGCCGCCTGAAAGGCCAGGTAACTCCCTCTCTCTCTCTCTCTTTACTTTCTATTTTAGTTTCTGTTTTCCCATTTGTTTTAACTTTGTTTTGATTTAGTCTCTGCGCTAAATCATTTTATATGCTTCTGGTAAATTTTTGTAGGGACTATTTGGATTATTCCAGAGCCCCTCACATTTACCCAGAATTATTGGACATATATAAAATATATAACATGTATATATATCCAATGCAAATAATTATTGCATTAGCTTCAAATGCCCAAAACAAATATTTATGAGCTCCTAATAATATTGGTTTGAATTTTAATTCTGGCCAATATTTCCATAGAGAAACATGAACATTTTCTTGGACCTATTTGAAGCAATATTTATCTTGGGCATTCAAGTGTCCAGAGCCGGGTCTCACCGCAACACCGCCATCGGTGCCTTGTTCAACCTCGGGACCGCCAGCCATCTCCGTCAAATTCGTCGGCTCCGGACCGTCCCCGACCTCGCCGAGCGTCCCCTCGTCATCGCTGTGAGCCCCTGACCACTTACCCCTGCTTCCCTTGATGAATTCGTGCCGCAGCCATCGATCCCCACCATGCCAGAAGCTCACCGCCGCCCGGCCTTGTCGCTGTCGTGGCCTGAGCTCGAACGAGTCGCGCCAGTGCACCTCACCGAGCTCCTGGTGACCCCAGGAGGCTGCGCAGCGTTTTACTTTGCTCGCTCGTGCCTCGCAACGCCGTTTCCGCTGAGACCCGAACTCCGGCCGCCGCCTTTGAGCTCGCCGCCGTCGATATAGGTCGTCCCCGGCGTAACTGACTGCACCACTCAACGCGCGGGATCGCCAGCGTCACGTAGATGGTCTCCGCCGGCCATTTGGTTGCCGGAGTAGGAAACCCGAAGCCCTCCACCGTCTCTGGCCTCGCCGGCGATGAGCCGCGGGTCAACTCCGGTGAGTTTGACCCGGGGTTGACCACAGTTTGACCGCCTGAGTCACTGACGTGTGGGGGCCACCTCGCTAACCAATCTGGCTTAGTGCTAATTAACTCGGTTAACTAGCGTTGTCACAGACCAGTGGGTCCCCCAGGTCAGGTTTGACCTGGCCGACCCAGTTGACCTGCTGACGTCATACCGATGTCATGCTAACGCAGTAAATAGTTTCCGTACTTAAAACAATTCAGGAAATTCCAGAAAATCCTATAAACTTCTAAAAATCATAGAAAATAATCTATAACTCAGATGGAAAACATTTATATATGAAAAATGATCAGAAAAATCCAATCTATCCATCTGTACCATTTCCATGCATGTTAGAACAACTTATGACTACTGTTTAGGACAAATCATGTAAATGGCATTTGAATTTCCACATATGGAGTTTGAATTTGAATCTTGGATTCAAACCAACCCCATCTAATATGTTGCTAGTTGCATTAGCTCAAAACACATTCATATTGCCATGTCATAGCATGCATCATATTGTGCATTGCATTGATCGTGTTTCTTCTCTGTTTGCCGGTATTGTCCCCTCTCAGTAGACGTTGCTTCGACGATGCAATCGATGACACCGATGAAGAGCTATACTATCTTCGGAAGTGTCAGGCAAGCAAAACCCCCTTGTTCATTCCGATACAATCCCACTCTCTCGCTCCTGCTCTCTTTTTACTGCATTAGGACATCAACGCTTCAACTGTTACTTGCTGCGGTAGCTGAACCCCTTTATCCTCTGCATGACCTGTCATTGCCATAGTAAATAGATGAAACCCACTAGCATGAGTAGGAGTTGTTTGAGCCCTGATGTGCCTACTCATTCTGGCTTGTTTGTCATGCCTGCTATTGCTTAAAGTTGTGTCAGGTCTGATTCATCGGGGATGAATTGGAAAGTGGTGAACATGTCCTATTGTGTGAGAGCTAAGTGTGTGAACACGATTTGGTAAAGGTAGCGGTGAGAGGCCATGTAGGAGTACATGGTGGGTTGTCTCATTGAAACCGTCCTCAGGAACTGAGTTCTGTGTTTGTGATCCATGAACAGTTACTACCACACATTGGGTTCCGGTAACTCGACCCCTCTCGGCTTATTAACCGCCTCGATCTCTGTCCAGGAGTTGCAACTAGTTTCTGGTGTTTGTAGGTTGTGTTAGTAGTCTACCAAGTGGTACCCGGTACAGGTGGGCTTGGGACAGACTAGGCACCATGGCACGGTGTACCAAGCGTAGATCCATCCGTCGAGGTGGGCTTGGGAACCCTGTTCACATCGTTTGGGGACGTGAGCGACACCCCGGCCGGATCTCCTTGCGGATGGAACCCGAATAGGCGATAAACCTGGACGAGAGACTTGTGTGGTTAGTCAGGTCGTGGCCGACTCCCTCGCCAGGCTTCCGCTTGAAGGTTGCCGAGGTACACGATGTGTACATGGTGGTAAGTGGCGAGAGCGTGTGTGACGAAGTACACCCCTGCAGGGTTAATATGATCTATTCGAATAGCCGTGTCCGCGGTAAAGGACTTCTGGGTTGCCTCTACAGTTCATAGACAAGTGAAAGTGGATACTCTAAAATGCGCAAGATAAGCGTGAGTGCTAGGGATGGCTTTCTCGTAGGGAGACGGGAGCGGATCCATAGTGGTGTATTGATATGGTGAATATGTGGACTCGTGTGCGCCACCTCAAAAGAGTTGCTTGCAGTCGTAGTTAGGATAGCCACCGAGTCAAAGCTGGCTTGCTGCAGTTAAACTCCACCACCCCCCTTTGTTGATACCGATGCATATGTAGCTAGTTCTGATGTAAGTCTTGGTGGGTACATTTGTACTCACGTTTGCCTATTTTATGTTTTGCAGAGAGACGTCAGTCTCACTAGTAGTTCCGTGTGGACTTCGACGTTTAGCTTGTTACCTCAGCTACGATCTTGTGCCCTCGGCAGGATCTGGTAGATAGTCAGGCTTCTCAGCCTTTTTCATTTGTAGATGTCTGTACTCAGACATGTTAAGCTTCCGCATGTGCTTTGACTTGTATGCTCTGAATGTTGGGTCATGAGACCCATGTTTGTAATATCTCGCTCTTCGGAGCCTAATGAATAAATACTCTGAGTCGTAGAGTCTTGTTGTGATGCCATGATGTATTTGCACATATCGAGCATATTGTGTGTATGATTAAAATGCTTGGTATGTGTGGGATCCGACAACCTAGTTGTCTATCCTTAGCAGCCTCTCTTATGGGGAAATGTAGTCTAGTGCCTCCTTGAGCCATAGTAGTCCGCTACAGCCCGGTTCACCGGAGTCCTGCTAGCCCAGCACTACTGCTCTGGACACTTGACTGGCCGGCATGTGTTTCATATCGTTCCTGTGTCTGTCCCTTCGGGGAAATGTCACGCGGTGACATCCGGAGTCCTACCTAGCCTGCTACAGCCTGGGTTCCCGGAGTCCTGTTAGCCCAGTGCTATAGCCCGGATTCGCACGCTGCTGACCGACACGTTCCATGTTGATTCATGTATGCCTGTCCCCATACGTTAGTGCCGCTTTGTGTTCACGACTAGCCATGTCGGCCCGGGTTCTCTGTCATATGGATGCTAGCGACATTGTCATGTACGTGAGCCAAAAGGCGCAAACGGTCCCGGGCCATGGTAAGGTGACACCCGTGGGAGTACCGTGCGTGAGGCCGCAAAGTGATATGAGGTGTTACAGGCTAGATCGGTGTGACTTGGAATCGGGGTCCCTTTGATATGATGTCAAGATCAAAATGATGCAATGAATCAACATCTCCGAGAAGAACAATTGGATCGTGAAGATTATGTTTGTTGCGTTCCCCTTTCACCTTACCCTACGCTTGAATCTCGGGACGAGATTCTTGTTTTAGTGGGGGTGAGTTGTCACATCCCTAGATTCTGACATTGCACTAGGCTAACTTCATGTGTGCATCATGTTTAAACTTTGAAAGAAACTTGAAACGGGGATTGCCTAAACCCTAGCATTAAAGGAATTCACTAGGTTCAACCAAAATATTTTCAGTAAATCCAAATGGCTTTCAAAAATGTTCATCATTCTTGGAAAATGCTGGAAACAGTAACCAGAGGTGATGCACATCTTTCCATGACATATTTGGGCTCTGGATTAAATCATACTCTATTTGCATTTGGGCATTTAAATGCTATTAAATATTTTAAATGCTCAAATAATCATAAACTAAAATGTTTACTGTAGGATATATTCCAAACAGTGATCATGAGTAGTTTCATGATTTTTGGAAGTGTCTAAGTATTTTTAATAAAGCCCTAAAGACTACAGAATATTAGAAAACAGAAACAAATAAAAAAAGAGAGAGAAAGGAAACCTACCTGGGCCACTTACCTGGCCCAGCTCCTCCAGCCGGCCCAGCCCACCTGGCAAGTGCCAGTCGTCTTCCACCTCGTGCCAATTGGACGCGGAGCGCGTGCCCACGCGCGCGTGCCCGTAGCTCGCCACCTCCTGCTTGCCGCTGACCGCCTGGAGCTGGCTAAGGGCGCCACGCAACCCCTCTGGCCCTCTCTCACTCTCCCCGTGGCTCTCTCCCCTCTACCCCCTTCCTCTCACCCGCGCCGAGCGCAGCCGTCGTCCCCGACGAGCACCACCGTAGCCACAGCCACCCCCTCGCCCCTCCGACGTGCCCATGAGCTCCGTGACGTCGTCCTCGTCACCTCTACCGAGCCAAGCAAGCCGGGAAGCACTGCAGTGACGCCATCATCATCATCTACACCGACGGGCGCCCGAGATCGCCGTCGTCAATCCGTCGCCTCCGACGCTTCCCCGAGCACGTTGACCTTCTCTACCGCATCTTTGTGAGCTCCTACACCTTCCCCCGTGCTCACCCCCTCTGTTCCCGCTCTCTAACCGCATCCCCGCCATGGCCGAGCACTCGCTGCCGCCGCCGCGAAGCTCGCCGCTGCTAGCTGCCCCGCCCGACCAACCCAAGCATGGAGTCGTGCTCCGGGTTTCTCCAGGAACCCGTAGCGCGCCTTAGGTCGCCCGCTCGTGCACCGTGGCCCTCGCACCCGTGCAAGCCGCAGCTGCGCCGCCGCGGAACTCGACGCCGTCGACATTCCCGGCCACCCTAGCATCGCCTAAGGCCACCAACCTACGCGCCTCCTTGCTCCGGTTCCAACGCGCCCAGCCACGCGAGCTCTCATCGCCGGAGATGGCCAGACGAGGAGCGCCGCCGCGTCCTGATTAGCACCGGCGGCTAAACGCCGGCTAGGTGACGTGGCAGATTAGGTTAGCCACTAACCCCGTGGTTAGTTTAACCCAGTGACACTGACACCGGGCCCCATGACGGGTCAAAGCTGAGTCAACGCGGGGTTAACCGGAGTTCAACACTGTCTCAATGACATGCGGGTCCCACCGTCAGGTTTGACCGTGGTTGACTGCTGACGTCGCTATGACACACTGCTGACGTCATAAATACATTTGCTGGGATTTTCTTATTTAGTAATAAATCTGAAAATTCCAGAAAATGTTTAAAACTTCAAAAACCCATAGAAATTAATCTATAACTCCAAATGAAATGATTCATATATGAAAAATTATCAGAAAAATCCAAAGAATCTGTTTATGGCATCCTCATGCATGTTTGAACAACTTACAGCCATTGTATATGAAAATTTGAATAAATGGCATTTGAAATGTCTTATATGGAGTTTGAATTTGAACCTAAGGTTCAAACCAACTCCATTTAATATGTTGCTAGTTGCATTAGCTCAAAACACATTCATATTGCCATGTCATAGCATGCATCATATTGTGCATTGCATTGATCGTGTTTCTTCTCTGTTTGCCGGTATTGTCCCCTCTCAGTAGACATTGCTTCGACGATGCGATCGACGACACCGATGAAGAGCTATACTATCTTCGGAAGTGTCAGGCAAGCAAAACCCCCTTGTTCATTCCGATACAATCCCACTCTCTCTCTCCTGCTCTCTTTTACTGCATTAGGACAACAACGATTCATCTGTTACTTGCTGCGGTAGTTGAACCCCTTATCCTCTGCATGACCTGTCATTGCCACAGTAAATAGATGAAACCCACTAGCATGAGTAGGAGTTGTTTGAGCCCTGATGTGCCTACTCATTCATGCTTGTTTGTCATGCCTGCTATTGCTTAGAGTTGTGTCAGGTCTGATTCATCGGGGATGAATTGGAAAGTGGTGAACATGTCCTACTGTGTGAGAGATAAGGGTGTGAACACGATTTGGTAAAGATAGCGGTGAGAGGCCATGTAGGAGTACATGGTGGGTTGTCTCATTGAAACCATCCTCAGGAACTGAGTTCTGTGTTTGTGATCCATGAACAGTTACTACCACACATTGGGTTCCGGTAACTCGACCCTTCTCGGCTTATTAACCGCCTCGATCTCTGTCCAGGAGTTGCAACTAGTTTCTGGTGTTTGTAGGTTGTGTTAGTAGTCTACCATGTGGTACCCGATACAGGTGGGCTTGGGATAGACTAGGCACCGTGGCACGGTGTACCAAGCGTAGATCCATCCGTCGAGGTGGGCTTGGGAACCCTGTTCACATCGTTTGGGGCCGTGAGCGACACCCCGGCCGGATCTCCTTGCGGATGGAACCCGAATAGGCGATAAACCTGGACTAGAGACTTGTGTGGTTAGTCAGGTCGTGGCCGACTCCCTCGCCAGGCTTCCGCTTGAAGGTTGCCGAGGTACACGACGTGTACATGGTGGTAAGTGGCGAGAGCGTGTGTGACGAAGTACACCCCTGCAGGGTTAATATGATCTATTCGAATAGCCGTGTCCGCGATAAAGGACTTCTGGGTTGCCTGTACAGTTCATAGACAAGTGAAAGTGGATACTCTAAAATGCGCAAGATAAGCGTGAGTGCTATGGATGGCGTTCTCGTAGGGAGACGGGAGCGGATCCATAGTGGTGTATTGATATGGTGAATATGTGTACTCATGTGCGCCACCTCAAAAGAGTTACTTGCAGTCATAGTTTAGGATAGCCACCGAGTCAAAGCTGGCTTGCTGCAGTTAAACTCCACCACCCTTTTTGTTGATACCGATGCATATGTAGATAGTTCTGATGTAAGTCTTGCTGGGTACATTTGTACTCACGTTTGCTTATTTTATGTTTTGCAGAGAGACGTCAGTCTCGCTAGTAGTTCCATGTGGACTTCGACGTTTAGCTTGATACCTCAGCTATGATCTTGTGCCCTCGGCAGGATCTAGTAAATAGTCAGGCTTCTCAGCCTTTTTTCATTTGTAGATGTCTGTACTCAGACATGTTAAGCTTCCGCATGTGCTTTGACTTGTATGCTCTGAATGTTGGGTCATGAGACCCATGTTTGTAATATCTGGCTCTTCGGAGCCTAATGAATAAATACTCTGAGTCGTAGAGTCTTGTTGTGATGCCATGTTGTATTTGCACATATCGAGCATATTGTGTGTATGATTGAAATTCTTGGTATGTGTGGGATCCGACAACGTAGTTGTTTATCCTTGGTAGCCTCTCTTATGGGGAAATGTAGTTTGTGCTTCCATGAGCCATAGTAGTCCGCTACAGCCCGGTTCACCGGAGTCCTGCTAGCCCAGCACTACTGCTCTGGACACTTGATTGGCCGGCATGTGTTTCATATCGTTCCTGTGTCTGTCCCTTCGGGGAAATGTCACGCGGTGACATCCGGAGTCCTGCCTAGCCTGCTACAGCCCGGGTTCCCGGAGTCCTGTTAGCCCAGTGCTACAGCCCGGATTCGCACGCTGCTGACCGACACGTTCGATGTTGATTCATGTATGCATGTCCCCATGCGTTAGTGCTGCTTTGGGTTCACGACTAGCCATGTCGGCCCGGGTTCTCTGTCATATGGATGCTAGCGACACTATCATATACGTGAGCCAAAAGGTGCAAACGGTCCCGGGCCATGGTAAGGCGACACCCGTGGGAATACCGTGCGTGAGGCCGCAAAGTGATATGAGGTGTTACCGGCTAGATCGATGTGATTTGGAATCGGGGTCCCGACAGCTTAGTTGTCACATCCCTAGTTCTGTTTTGCTCTAGGCTAGCTAGTCATGTGTGCATCATGTTTAAATTTCAATGAATTTGAAATGGGGACATGTGAAAGCCTCAGAAATCATTTCTTAAAAAGACCAAGATAAATATTGCTTCAAATAGGTCCAAGAAAATGTTCATGTTCCTCTATGGAAATATTGGCCAGAATTAAAATTCAAACCAATATTTTTAGGAGCTCATAAATATTTGTTTTGGGCATTTGAAACTAATGCAATAATTATTTGCATTGGATATATATACATGTTATATATTTTATATATGTCCAATAATTCTGGGTAAATGTGAGGGGCTCTGGAATAATCCAAATAGTCCCTACAAAAATTTACCAGAAGCATATAAAATGATTTAGCACAGAGACTAAATCAAAACAGAGTTAAAACAAATGGGAAAACAAAAACTAAAATAGAAAGTAAAGAGAGAGAGAGAGAGAGAGAGAGAGAGAGAGAGAGAGGGAGTTACCTGGCCTTTCAGGCGGCCCAGCTGGCGGCCCAGCAGGCAGGCCCAGCCCAGCTTCCCGCCTGTCGTCTTCCTCCTCGTGCCAGTGGGCACGAGGGCGTGTGGCCGCCGCGCGCGCCCACGCGCTTGGCCACCTCCTGCTTGGTTGGCCTCCCCGACCCCTCTGGACGACGCCACGCGCCACCCCGGGCCCTCTCACTCCTCCCTGCATGCTCATCCCCTCCCTTGTCTCTCTCCCGCGACAACCGAGCAGAGCTCGTCGCCACCGCTCGCCGTTGCCGCACCCACAGCCTTCCCCGCGCCTCTCCGACGTAACCACGAGCTCCGCCACGATGTCGTCGTCCTCTCCATCGAGTCACGCGGCGCCAGAAGCCTTGCTGCATCTCCAACGCCGCCGATCTCGACCTCGGGCTCCGGTGATCCCCACCATCGTTTCGCCGGACCCCGTGCCTCCCCTGCCTCGCCAGCAGCACCAGAAGAACCGCGGTGAGCCGTTGCACCGTTTCCCCCTTGCCTCATTGCGTGATTCGCCCCTAGCCGCATCAACCACCAGAGCCGACCGCTCCCCGCCGCCGGCCATGTCGCCGCCGCGGTTGCAACACCCGCACGCCGCACCAGAGCACGTAGGCGTGCTCAGCGCTTCCTCAGGAAGCCGCAGACCCCACCAGTTCGGCTCGAAACGCGCTGTGGCGCCTAACCCGTCGGTGCCCGAGCTCCGGCCGCCGCCGCGAGCTCGCTTCCGGCGAGCTCGGTCCGTCCCAGCCCCTCCCGTCTGCCCTAGCAGATGCACGCGAACGCCAGCTCGCCGTAGCTCCAAACCGCGCCGCAAATCACCGCCTGTAGCGCCGTCCCGAGCAACTCCGGCGATCCTCCGCCGTCAGGTTTGGTCCCCGGCGTCCAACTCCGGTGGTTGGTGACGTGGCACCGTCATTAGCGCTAACTAACCCCCTAGAGTCACTGACAGTGGGCCCCGCAGCGGGTCAAAGCCAAAGTCAACGCGGGGTTAACCAGAGTTCAACACTGTCTCAATGACATGCGGGTCCCACCGTCAGGTTTGACCGTGGTTGACTGCTGACGTCGCTATGACACACTGCTGACGTCATAAATACATTTGCTGGGATTTTCTTATTTAGTAATAAATCTGAAAATTCCAGAAAATGTTTAAAACTTCAAAAACCCATAGAAATTAATCTATAACTCCAAATGAAATGATTCATATATGAAAAATTATCAGAAAAATCCAAAGAATCTGTTTATGGCATCCTCATGCATGTTTGAACAACTTACAGCCACTGTATATGACAATTTTAATAAATGGCATTTGAAATGTCTTATATGGAGTTTGAATTTGAACCTAAGGTTCAAACCAACTCCATTTAATATGTTGCTAGTTGCATTAGCTCAAAACACATTCATATTGCCATGTCATAGCATGCATCATATTGTGCATTGCATTGATCGTGTTTCTTCTCTGTTTGCCGGTATTGTCCCCTCTCAGTAGACGTTGCTTCGACGATGCGATCGATGACACCGATGAAGAGCTATACTATCTTCGGAAGTGTCAGGCAAGCAAAACCCCCTTGTTCATTCCGATACAATCCCACTCTCTCGCTCCTACTCTCTTTTACTGCATTAGGACAACAACGATTCATCTGTTACTTGCTGCGGTAGCTGAACCCCTTTATCCTCTGCATGACCTATCATTGCCACAGTAAATAGATGAAACCCACTAGCATGAGTAGGAGTTGTTTGAGCCCTGATGTGCCTACTCATTCATGCTTGTTTGTCATGCCTGCTATTGCTTAGAGTTGTGTCAGGTCTGATTCATCGGGAATGAATTGGAAAGTTGTGAACATGTCCTACTGTGTGAGAGCTAAGTGTGTGAACACGATTTGGTAAAGGTAGCGATGAGAGGCCATGTAGGAGTACATGGTGGGTTGTCTCATTGAAACCGTCCTCAGGAACTGAGTTCTGTGTTTGTGATCCATGAACAGTTACTACCACACATTGGGTTCCGGTAACTCGACCCCTCTCGACTTATTAATCAACTTGATCTCTGTCCAGGAGTTGCAACTAGTTTCTGGTGTTTGTAGGTTGTGTTAGTAGTCTACCAACTGGTACCCGGTACAGGTGGGCTTGGGACAGACTAGGCACTGTGGCATGGTGTACCAAGCGTAGATCCATCCATCGAGGTGGGCTTGGGAACCCTGTTCACATCGTTTGGGGCCGTGAGCGACACCCCGGCCGGATCTCCTTGCGGATGGAACCCGAATAGGCGATAAACCTGGACTAGAGACTTGTGTGGTTAGTCAGGTCGTGGCCGACTCCCTCGCCAGGCTTCCGCTTGAAGGTTGCCGAGGTACACGACGTGTACATGGTGGTAAGTGGCGAGAGCGTGTGTGACGAAGTACACCCCTGCAGGGTTAACATCATCTATTCGAATAGCCGTGTCCGCGGAAATGGACTTCTGGGTCGCCTGTACAGTTCATAGACAAGTGAAAGTGGATACTCTAAAATGCGCAAGATAAGCGTGGGTGCTATGGATGGCGTTCTCGTAGGGAGACGGGAGCGGATCCATAGTGGTGTATTGATATGGTGAATATGTGGACTCGTGTGCGCCACCTCAAAAGAGTTACTTGCAGTCGTAGTTCAGGATAGCCACCGAGTCAAAGCTGGCTTGCTACAGTTAAACTCCACCACCCCCTTTGTTGATACCGATGCATATGTAGCTAGTCCTGATGTAAGTCTTGCTGGGTACATTTGTACTCACGTTTGCTTATTTTATGTTTTGCAGAGAGACGTCAGTCTCACTAGTAGTTCCGTGTGGACTTCGACGTTTAGCTTGTTACCTCAGCTACGATCTTGTGCCCTCGGCAGGATCTAGTAGATAGTCAGGCTTCTCAGCCTTTTTCATTTGTAGATGTCTGTACTCAGACATGTTAAGCTTCCGCATGTGCTTTGACTTGTATGCTCTGAATGTTGGGTCATGAGACCCATGTTTGTAATATCTGGCTCTTCGGATCCTAATGAATAAATACTCTGAGTCGTAGAGTCTTGTTGTGATGCCATGTTGTATTTGCACATATCGATCATATTGTGTGTATGATTGAAATGCTTGGTATGTGTGGGATCCGACAACCTAGTTGTTTATCCTTGGTAGCCTCTCTTATGGGGAAATGTAGTTTTGTGCTTCCATGAGCCATAGTAGTCCGCTACAGCCCGGTTCACTGGAGTCCTGCTAGCCCAGCACTACTGCTCCGAAACACTTGACTGGCCGGCATGTGTTTCACTTCGTTCCTGTGTCTGTCCCTTCGGGGAAATGTCACGCGGTGACATCCGGAGTCCTACCTAGCCTGCTACAGCCCGGGTTCCCGGAGTCCTGTTAGCCCAGTGCTACAGCCCGGATTCGCACGCTGCTGACCGACACGTTCGATGTTGTTTCATGTATGCCTGTCCCCGTAAGTTAGTGCCGCTTTGGGTTTACGACTAGCCATGTCGGCCCGAGTTCTCTGTCATATGGATGCTAGCGACACTATCATATACGTGAGCCAAAAGGCGCAAACGGTCCCGGGCCATGGTAAGGCGACACCCGTGGGAATGCCGTGCGTGAGGCCGCAAAGTGATATGAGGTGTTACCGGCTAGATCGATGTGATTTGGAATCGGGGTCCCGACAGCTTTGGTATCAGAGCCTGACTGCCTGTAGGTTTACAAAGCCAAACTGGTCGAAGTTGAGTCTAGAAATGCTTTAGTTATATAAGGGAATTGATTGTGGAAGGGAACGTAAGGCTCTTTTTACTCCTTTACCTTATGCCCTTCTGATCTGAGTCACCCTCTTCTCTTCTGCGGGGATTAAGAACTAGGCTTCTCATCTTTCTATCAGGATCACGTGTTACTAATCCGTAGACTCGTAGGATTGTTGGTTTCAAGCCTCAGTTCAGTTTCTACTACTTCCATGAGTTGACAGTTCATCCCAGAACCTTGATATGATGTTGTTAAGTGACTATGCAAATCCTTGTGAATGTCTCAAATCCTTTCTAAGCATTTACAGCCGTTATGCTATCCGAGTTATCCCAGGCTTCTAAACAATCTGATGCATTTGCAAAATCCTTTCCCTCTGTTTTTGCGTCCCTTTGGGCCAGATTAAGCACACTATCGGTGCGTTGAGGCACTCTATTGCCTCGGTATATATGTTGGAGCTATTATTATGACCCTAGGTGTTTTAGGGAGTCGCCTAGTAATCTAGCAATGCTTGCATCCCAGTGTGATGATTCTGGCCATTACTCTCGAAAGCATCCGTGATGCCACTTAGTTAGTAGGCATTCTATTCCCGGGTTCTGAACTCGAGATTCACCCTACTTACTTCATGTGGATAGTGTTGCTAGTTCCTTTAGGATATTAGTAACCCTTGTGATAGTCTTCGAGGTCCGTGGTATCTCATTCTTCCAATACCATGAACCATTATGGCAGAAGTTCTTTTAACCAAAAGATCACAACTAGGGCGCTCTTGAGGAGTACTCCATTCATATTGTGACTCTGCCAGTCCTTCCTCCTCTGCATGGATTATCCGGAAGAAAGATGGTGAACTTGTTCGACATACTAATCCATGCATCCGCAACTCAGAAAATCATATGTTCTTTTGGGTTGTCCCTCTTTAGCTGTATTCCGACCTTCATCTATCAATTGATAGTCAAGGGTATGTGTGCGATCGTGTTCATCGATGCGTACTATCCTTGTGGCCTGTCAAGCCGTTCTATTTCAGAATGACCAGGAGAAACAAACTCCAAAACCTCGTCCATATCTAGGATTGGGTCAAAGCAAGTGTATTCCGCAGGCCAAAATGCCAATCCAGCTTTTGCTCTGCTCTACCTTGGAGCGTCACCATCTTTATGTCAAGAGTGTCATGAGAATTGCACCACCTCTTATGAATTCTTGATTAAGTGATACTTCTCGCCATCATTATTCATTCCTCGGTTCCGTGTTGTCACAACCGGAATACCGACAAGTGAACCGTGATGTGTGAAATCAATACTCTGAGCAACTCGTTGCTTGGTATTTAATGACAATACTCTCATCCTTAGCGTGCCGGTTATTCAATCATCATCCTGAGATTGATCGTGTTACCTAGTCCCTTTTTCCTGGTGCACTCTTTGGTCAACGAGTTTAGGATTGTATCAATTCCTCGCTCTTTTTGTTCACATCGTTTTGCCCTGAAAAGCAAGTTTGTTCTCGAGCTTAGTAACATATGGGTGTTCGTGATTTCTCGAATATCTTCTCGGAAGTGTTACCAGGTTGACACCTGACCGCTATGTTGAGCTCGTGATCAAATGGTTTCCAATAAACCACTCTTTCTCCAAGAATCTGTGTTGGATACCTTGAGCTAGTTGGTTAAGCTAAACAACAACTTGGAGAGTTGGAAGTAAAAGCTTGCCTGACTTAGTTCTTTCCAAAGGATATCTCTTGTGTGTGTTTGTTGTAGAAAGATGATTTCTTCAACGATTGGTCCTCGTGATCAATAATGGACCTATCCTCTTAACCAAACTTTGATTTGAGTATGGGCTATTGTCAAATCAAATCAGAACCAACGATGTTCATAATGTTGTCTTACTCGTGGTTGATCCTCGAGCATACACCATATATCTTTTGGGCCTGACCAATGCTATTCCCGTGTTTACCTAATTTTGGAATTCCATCTATATGGAAAGCCTGGATGGATTGTTGCTGAGCCCCATTGACAACAATCCCGTCTTGTCCATGATTTTGTTGAGCATTAAGCTAGTGTTGGAAACTTTTATAAGCATTATCTTCATGTTCCGTCCATGAAGCATGTTTCGGATGAAAGAAGTGACTCTCTCTAATTCACGTGCACTTGGTGTAAGTTGCCGCCGTGGATCCGAGAAAGCTTGTTTTGCTTCCTCTGGAATCATCCCAAGTTAGTCATGCATGTGCGAAGTATTCTATGGTTGATAGACTGATCATCTTCATTCTGTAATGTATCCCTGGCACACGAAGCCACTGATTGATTTGTTCAAGGAGAAGAAGTTCCTTCTTAAGAATCATGACTTATGTTAGGACTTTGTTATCCTCGTTGATGGTCCCCCACCTGAACTCGGTAGTGTTTTCTTGTAAGACTACTATGTGGTCATGCTTGTCTGGGACAGCGTGTTCACATGTTGTAGCAGAACCAGCTCATGTTTTGGAGCTTGCTATCGTAGTTCATCCCCTGAGAATCTCGCAACGTCATCTCGTCGATTTGTGTTGCAAACCTTCATTTTTCTTCCTAGACTTGAGGAGTCCGGAATATCCCGACACCAACCAGATCTGAATCTCAGGCAGATGTGGTGGTTGAACGTTTCCCAAGAACTATACTAATGGTCTCTCTGTTACCGCGTAAGTGGATGTCGTGGCCAAACACACCCAGCCGGAAGACCTATTATTGTAGTATCTTGATTGAGAAAGTTGGCCACCTCTGCATAAGGATTTCATAAGATTCTACTTCCGTAGATATTCCTTATGGACTCTTGTGCTCCCCGAAGTCCGACCTTTTACTTGATTTCTACGTACCAGACCATTGTAATAAATGGGTTGCACTAGCACATCCAAGGAGAACATTAGAAGCGGAGTGCTAGATGTCTCTCGGTCGATCATCCAGATTTGCTTCTTTGGCATTGCCAAGGAAAAAATCTGAGAAAGTGATTGTCCTCCTTTGCACCTGCATCCTCCATCACCGTTCATCATGGTAGTATGTTGTGCTGCCAGGATCCTCGACGCGGATATTGGTAAAACTTGATGAATATGGAAATGACCTCAAGTTCTTGAGAGCACGCGCAAGCATTAGGTGTCATCATCGCACTAACTGGGATTGGCCCCAATTTCCGTCGGTTATGTTATAACCTTTCCAATAGTGGAATCACTCTCTACTATTGGGTTTATCCCCAGTTTCTAGAATCATTCCCATCATTTGCATTTTGTTCCCAGCTTGCATCTCAGTAATTACTGTTTAGGATCATCTTCAAAGGTGGACTTACCATGAGTCCCATTCATTTCCGATGATAAGCAAAATCATCCATGGTGTTGTCATCAACAAGGTAGTCCACATCAAACCATTCTAGTCCGATTATGCCATTCTTTAGAATCCTGTCACCACGATCGTTGTGATTGCCTTACGCTGGTTATGAAGAGTTTCAATGATCTCTGAATCAAAAGTAATTCTTTTTGCCACTTAAGGGAAGAATTCTACGAGTCACCTTTTCCAAGGTGCCCCATTATCGAATCATGGCAATTCTTCCTCGCTATCCTAAAACCTTCGTCAAATTGTTTCTTCCATCCCTTCTGATGCATGTTTTGCCTCTCAGCTCCATAGATATTTCTATGTCCCATTCCGTGAGTTGATCTTGTGATCATTAAGATGATCCTAAGTTGCTCGAACCTCAGGAAGATTGATTCTTCTAAAAATTCTCCCTCTCTATTCGTTGTTATGTTGGATGTAGTTCTCAAAGCGAGACGTTGAGATCAAGGGATGCAATGAATCAACATCTCCGAGAAGAACAATTGGATCGTGAAGATTATGTTAGTTTGCGTTCCCCTTTCATCTTACCCTACGCTTGAATCTCGGGACGAGATTTTTGTTTAGTGGGGGTGAGTTGTCACATCCCTAGTTCTGTTTTGCTCTAGGCTAGCTAGTCATGTGTGCATCATGTTTAAATTTCAATGAATTTGAAATGGGGACATGTGAAAGCCTCATAAATCATTTCTGAAAAAGACCAAGATAAATATTGCTTCAAATAGGTCCAAGAAAATGTTCATGTTCCTCTATGGAAATATTGGCCAGAATTAAAATTCAAACCAATATTTTTAGGAGCTCATAAATATTTGTTTTGGGCATTTGAAGCTAATGCAATAATTATTTGCATTGGATATATATACATGTTATATATTTTATATATGTCCAATAATTCTGGGTAAATGTGAGGGGCTCTGGAATAATCCAAATAGTCCCTACAAAAATTTACCAGAAGCATATAAAATGATTTAGCGCAGAGACTAAATCAAAACAGAGTTAAAACAAATGGGAAAACAGAAACTAAAATAGAAAGTAAAGAGAGAGAGAGAGAGGGAGTTACCTGGCCTTTCAGGCGGCCCAGCTAGCGGCCCAGCAGGCTGGCCCAGCCCAGCTTCCCGTCTGTCGTCTTCCTCCTCGTGCCAGTGGGCACGAGGGCGTGTGGCCGCCGCGCGCGCCCACGCGCTTGGCCACCTCCTGCTTGGTTGGCCTCCCCGACCCCTCTGGACGACGCCACGCGCCACCCCGGGCCCTCTCACTCCTCCCTCCATGCTCATCCCCTCCCTTGTCTCTCTCCCGCGACAACCGAGCAGAGCTCGTCGCCACCGCTCGCCGTTGCCGCACCGACAGCCTTCCCCGCGCCTCTCCGACGTAACCACGAGCTCCGCCACGACGTCGTCGTCCTCTCCATCGAGTCACGCGACGCCAGAAGCCTTGCTGCATCTCCAACGCCGCCGATCTCGACCTCGGGCGCCGGTGATCCCCACCATCATTTCGCCGGACCCCGTGCCTCCCCTGCCTCGCCAGCAGCACCAGAAGAACCGCGGTGAGCCATTGCACCGTTTCCCCCTTGCCTCATTGCGTGATTCTCCCCCTAGCCGCATCAACCACCAGAGCCGACCGCTCCCCGCCGCCGGCCATGTCGCCGCCGCGGTTGGAAAACCCGCACGCCGCACCAGAGCACGTAGGCGTGCTCAGCGCTTCCTCAGGAAGCCGCAGACCCCACCAGTTCGCCTCGAAACGCGCTGTGGCGCCTAACCCGTCGGTGCCCGAGCTCCGGCCGCCGCCGCGAGCTCGCTTCCGGCGAGCTCGGTCCGTCCCAGCCCCTCCCGTCTGCCCTAGCAGATGCACGCGAACGCCAGCTCGCCGTAGCTCCAAACCGCGCCACAAATCACCGCCTGTAGCGCCGTCCCGAGCAACTCCGGCGATCCTCCGCCGTCAGGTTTGGTCGCCGGCGTCCAACTCCGGTGGTTGGTGACGTGGCACCGTCATTAGCGCTAACTAACCCCGTAGAGTCACTGACAGTGGGCCCCGCAGCGGGTCAAAGCCAGAGTCAACGCGGGGTTAACCCGAGTTCAACACTGTCTCAGTGACATGCGGGTCCCACCGTCAGGTTTGACCGTGGTTGACTGCTGACGTCGCTATGACACACTGCTGACGTCATAAATACATTTGCTGGGATTTTCTTATTTAGTAATAAATCTGAAAATTCCAAAAAATGTTTAAAACTTCAAAAACCCATAGAAATTAATCTATAACTCCAAATGAAATGATTCATATATGAAAAATTATCAGAAAAATCCAAAGAATCTGTTTATGGCATCCTCATGCATGTTTGAACAACTTACAGCCACTGTATATGACAATTTGAATAAATGGCATTTTAAATGTCTTATATGGAGTTTGAATTTGAACCTAAGGTTCAAACCAACTCCATTTAATATGTTGCTAGTTGCATTAGCTCAAAACACATTCATATTGCCATGTCATAGCATGCATCATATTGTGCATTGCATTGATCGTGTTTCTTCTCTGTTTGCCGGTATTGTCCCCTCTCAGTAGACGTTGCTTTGACGATGCGATCGATGACACCGATGAAGAGCTATACTATCTTCGGAAGTGTCAGGCAAGCAAAACCCCCTTGTTCATTCCGATACAATCCCACTCTCTCGCTCCTGCTCTCTTTTACTGCATTAGGACAACAACGATTCATCTGTTACTTGCTGCGGTAGCTGAACCCCTTTATCCTCTGCATGACCTGTCATTGCCACAGTAAATAGATGAAACCCACTAGCATGAGTAGGAGTTGTTTGAGCCCTGATGTGCCTACTCATTCATGCTTGTTTGTCATGCCTGCTATTGCTTAGAATTGTGTCAGGTCTGATTCATCGGGAATGAATTGGAAAGTTGTGAACATGTCCTACTGTGTGAGAGCTAAGTGTGTGAACACGATTTGGTAAAGGTAGCGGTGAGAGGCCATGTAGGAGTACATGGTGGGTTGTCTCATTGAAACCGTCCTCAGGAACTGAGTTCTGTGTTTGTGATCCATGAACAGTTACTACCACACATTGGGTTCCGGTAACTCGACCCCTCTCGACTTATTAATCAACTTGATCTCTGTCCAGGAGTTGCAACTAGTTTCTGGTGTTTGTAGGTTGTGTTAGTAGTCTACCAAGTGGTACCCGGTACAGGTGGGCTTGGGACAGACTAGGCACCGTGGCACGGTGTACCAAGCGTAGATCCATCCGTCGAGGTGGGCTTGGGAACCCTGTTCACATCGTTTGGGGCCGTGAGCGACACCCCGGCCGGATCTCCTTGCGGATGGAACCCGAATAGGCGATAAACCTGGACTAGAGACTTGTGTGGTTAGTCAGGTCGTGGCCGACTCCCTCGCCAGGCTTCCGCTTGAAGGTTGCCGAGGTACACGACGTGTACATGGTGGTACGTGGCGAGAGCGTGTGTGACGAAGTACACCCCTGCAGGGTTAACATCATCTATTCGAATAGCCGTGTCCGCGGAAATGGACTTCTGGGTTGCCTGTACAGTTCCTAGACAAGTGAAAGTGGATACTCTAAAATGCGCAAGATAAGCGTGAGTGCTATGGATGGCGTTCTCGTAGGGAGACGGGAGCGGATCCATAGTGGTGTATTGATATGGTGAATATGTGGACT
Organism: Triticum aestivum; assembly: GCF_018294505.1. Lineage (NCBI taxonomy): Eukaryota > Viridiplantae > Streptophyta > Magnoliopsida > Poales > Poaceae > Triticum > Triticum aestivum. The sequence goes on along the minus strand of NC_057814.1, from coordinate 309,768,484 downwards.
CGTGTGCGCCACCTCAAAAGAGTTACTTGCAGTCGTAGTTCAGGATAGCCACCGAGTCAAAGCTGGCTTGCTGCAGTTAAACTCCACTACCCCCTTTGTTGATACCGATGCATATGTAGCTAGTTCTGATGTAAGTCTTGCTGGGTACATTTGTACTCACATTTGCCTATTCTATGTTTTGCAGAGAGACGTCAGTCTCACTAGTAGTTCCGTGTGGACTTCGACGTTTAGCGTGTTACCTCAGCTACGATCTTGTGCCCTCGGCAGGATCTAGTAGATAGTCAGGCTTCTCAGCCTTTTTCATTTGTAGATGTCTGTACTCAGACATGTTAAGCTTCCGCATGTGCTTTGACTTGTATGCTCTGAATGTTGGGTCATGAGACCCATGTTTGTAATATCTGGCTCTTCGGAGCCTAATGAATAAATACTCTGAGTCGTAGAGTCTTGTTGTGATACCATGTTGTATTTGCACATATCGAGCATATTGTGTGTATGATTGAAATGCTTGGTATGTGTGGGATCCGACAACCTAGTTGTTTATCCTTGGTAGCCTCTCTTATGGGGAAATGTAGTTTTGTGCTTCCATGAGCCATAGTAGTCCGCTCCAGCCCGGTTCACCGGAGTCCTGCTAGCCCAGCACTACTGCTCTGGACACTTGACTGGCCGGCATGTGTTTCATATCGTTCCTATGTCTGTCCCTTCGGGGAAATGTCACGCGGTGACATCCGGAGTCCTGCCTAGCCTGCTACAGCCCGGGTTCCCGGAGTCCTGTTAGCCCAGTGCTACAGCCCGGATTCGCACGCTGCTGACCGACACGTTCGATGTTGATTCATGTATGCCTGTCCCCATACGTTAGTGCCGCTTCGGGTTCACGACTAGCCATGTCGGCCCGGGTTCTCTGTCATATGGATGCTAGCGACACTATCATATACGTGAGCCAAAAGGCGCAAACGGTCCCGGGCCATGGTAAGGCGACACCCGTGGGAATACCGTGCGTGAGGCCGCAAAGTGATATGAGGTGTTACCTGGCTCTGATACCAAAGCTGTCGGGACCCCGATTCCAAATCACATCGATCTAGCCGGTAACACCTCATATCACTTTGCGGCCTCACGCACGGTA